>NC_136979.1:27244965-27434965 GCF_032717465.1 Coenobita brevimanus
GATTCGAAGTGATTGTTTTCTATTTTCACTTAAAAGACGGGACATGTTATGGTGACAACATACTCTCCAATCAAAGAATACCATTACAAAGGACAGGAGAGGCCCACTGGCTGATGAATACGGTAGGTATTAGGAGAACTTCAAAACCAACTTGTTTAGTACGATTCTGTCCTCTTTATTGTAGCCTATTCTTTATCGCAAAACAAAGCGGATCAGGAAATACCCCCCCAACTGAAAAGATAAAACATCCAACGATTACCTTCTCAGCAGCATTACTTACTTTCTCTATTACCGCTATATTCTTGCTGCAGCCAGGCGACTTATCTCAGCTTCAAGACTTCTCCGACTGAATGGACCTAAAAATACGACCTCGTAGGAAGCAAGTTTAGAGCAGTTTCCCATACTGCACTGGGCATCACCCGTCGCTGTCCACATGCAGGAGAGGATTACCAAGCGCTGAGGATGGTCATGTGGCCTTCAACTTAGGGGCACTTTATGCTTTATGACTCTCCCTCCCTCTCTCCCTTTCCTTTACCTTTCTTTTTCTTCCCCCTTTTTCCCTTTTCTTCTTCCTCCACTGTCACCTCCACATCTCTTCTCTTCTCTTTTCTTTTCTTCTCCTCTCCTCCCTTCCCTTCCTCGCCCCTCCTCTCTTTTCTTCTACCTTTCCTGTCCTTTCCACTCCACTCTTATCCTCTCTTCTCTTCTTTCTCCTCTCCTCCCTTCCCTCCCCCGACTTCCCTCCTCCTCTCTCTCTCTCTCTCTCTCTCTCTCTCTCTCTCTTCCGAGTCGAGATGTAAGAAGTGTCTAATGCCCTGCATGCAGTTCCCCTTGGAAGGTACATTTCTCGTGGGTGATGCGCTCCTTCTCCTCTGGCGACCGCTGATGCAATAAGAGGAGAGAGAGAGAGAGAGAGAGAGAGAGAGAGAGAGAGAGAGAGAGAGAGAGAGAGAGAGAGAGAGAGAGAGAGAGTTGCTAAATTAAGATGTTTTATTGTATCATCTGCTGCGTTTCACTCAGAGCGAGAGGTAATGTACCCAACGAGCATTAAGGAGATACCTGGGGAAAAAAATCGAGAAAACTGACTTTTTCAGGAAAGCTACACAGAAGCCTCCATAAGTCAAAATCAACAAACATTCTAAACATTCCACGTAAGCTAACCGTGTGGGACGAAAAATTGAAGATGATCACCATCGGCATGGGGCGTGCACTGTACAGTACGGTATATAGCTTAAGGACTAAAATTCACCCTCGGTCATGTAATACCACCGCTTATGGGTTTTAAGCGGTGATGAATCCACTTCTGCTGTTATTCTAAGAATTCTATGTCACTGATATACACAGAGAACGTGCGCCAAACGCAAAAAATCGGAAATCTGTATTGATAATTTTGTTATGAATTTATTACCTACAGTACACTTCATCGGATGTTTTTATTTTATCAGGTTGTTTACAGACTGAAGTGTAAAGGCAATAGTACGTGGATTTATAGAAGACACTGTGAATGGAACGAGATGGCAGCACACGAACAGTGTGATATTTGTGATTTTTGTGTGATAAGCCAATCATCTCTGACCTAAGTACTGTCACAGAAAGAGGCCTACCGAGCATATTGAACATTAGTGCCGATCTGGGGGATGGACCTGTTGAAAAGCTAATATCTAAAGTGTTGACAGTTCCGGCTGATAAATGGTGCAAAGAACATTACATCATGCTATCATACATAAAAAGGCGAGAAAGGGAGTCAGAAGTATCGGAGAGACAAGTGTACAAGAAAATCGCCTGCCGTCCAAAGGTCACTGTTTTAAAAATAAAATAAGACTGCATTGTGGGAAATATGTAAACTACAGTAAGATCGCCAAACAACCCAAGGACCAACGTGAGGCGACTCATGAAGCAGCAACAACTGAACTACTGTAATACCATCTGTTGCAGCCAAGGCAAGGTAGTGTAGGTGACCGGGGGTGGTGATGACGACGGAGAATGGAGGTGGTTGTGGTGACAGGAGGCGGTGGTGGTCGTGGCGAAAATATACCAAGGATGAAAGAGGCATGATTAAAAAAAATAAAGGTGAAAGACGAAAGGGAGGAAATAAGAAGAAGGGAGCTCAGAGCAAGGAAATGAGAAGGTGAAAGGTGGAGAGAGAGAGAGAGAGAGAGAGAGAGAGAGAGAGAGAGAGAGAGAGAGAGAGACAGAGGAATAAACTAATAGACCTGATGACCCTAGTAAGGTTGTTTGGTACACAAAAGACATTGGCAATGGTATCTTTTCTAAAATTCGAGGAAAAGGATGGCAAGGGCAATAAATATTTAATGTTAAATACATTATTTAACTTTACGGCAAGGATTTCTTTTGTGCTTCGTTGTAACTGATATTCTAATTATCCTCTGTTGCCAATATCCCAGTAGATCTGATACCTGTGCTAGCCTAATGTATATCACATAGTTTTCATATCTGCATCAGTACTATATCACCCCAACGCTGCAGCAACATTTATATTACTCTGATAAATTGATCTTTAAAGTGCTGGCGATAGTGCATCAACTTGGTAAAGTTATAAATAAATAAATATATATATATATATATATATATATATATATATATATATATATATATATATATATATATATATATATATATATATATATATATATATATATATATATATATATATACATATATATATATATATATATATATATACATGTATATATATATATATATATATATATATATATATATATATATATATATATTGAATTTGTATAAATTTATATATAAAGTGAGAGATAAAGGGAAGCGGGGGGGGGGAGGTAGGTGGTGTGAAAGGCGATGCGGTGACATGAAGTGAGGTATGAAGGATGTGGCAGGATAAGCCCCAGGGTCACGCCTCCCTGCCTCGCCTTGCATCGCGTACCCTGCACTTCCTTCATACACGGCTGACTCTCTTTACCATCTTTAACATCCTCCTGCTTTACTTCCTTGTTCGTCTTACTCTTCTCTCCTCTTCCTCCTCCACCTACTCCTTCAAAATCCTCTTTTCTTTTTTTCAGTTAATCCTCCTCCTCCTCCTAATTCCCTTTTTCGTCTAATCCTCCTCTTCCTCCTCCTCCTCCATCTTCTCCACTCAATTTTCCTTTATCGCCTAACATTTCTTGTCTATTCTTTTTTCTTATATCCCCTACACGCCTTTTCCTCTACTTCTTCCCTGTTCATTTTGCTCTGTTTCCTCTCCTCCTCCATCTCTCCTTCACTACTTGTTTTTCTCTCTTCTTCTTCCTACTCTTCCTTCTCTTCTTCCTTGTTCGTCCCCCTCTTGTTTTCTATTCTCTTTTCTTGTCGCCAACACATCCAGGGAGGCTCCGACAATCTTCCCATTCCTCTTACTACTCTTCATTATGCTTCGTTCTCTACCTCTCTTTTTTCTTCTGTCTTCCATTTCTATTTGGTGATCATATTCTTTTTTTCTCTTCCTCCTGCCTTTCTTACTTGTTAGTCATATCATCTCTTTCTCTTCCTTTTCCTTCACTTCTTGCTTCCTTTGTGTCCTCCTCCTCCTCCTCCTCCTTCTAATCCCCCTCCTCCTCCTCATCCACACTGTGCAGTCCCCTCGTGTCTACAGGACACCCCGTAAACTTAACATAGCGTCACGTCACGTCATTATACGTTTTTCGATTTACCCAAAGCAAATGAGGTAATATACAGTAAGCACAGATTAGGATCTGCACAGATAACCCTGAGTTAACGGTCACTACTTTTACTTTCGACCTGTGATGGGATGTGGATCACTGAGGGTCCCTGTTAGTCAAGTGACCACCATCGGGATTTTTTTAATGTACCAGGGGTTACTGCTTCAGGATGAAACTTGTGTACTGTCCCACATGGGAGAGTTCCTTGTCTCAGTGGAGTAAACGGAGCTATTGCCTGATTGACTGCTGCCTACCTAAAAAGCGCCAGGGAAGGTTGCCACACCACCCCTAAACATCCACTCTGTGCATTGCACATCCACACTGTGCACTGTGCAGTCCCCTTTTATCTAAGACACCCGTCCTATATACTTTTCAATCTCCCCAGCGCAAAGAAAGCAATATAAGCACAGATTAGGATCTGCACAGATAACCCTGAGTTAACGGTCACTACTCTTACTTTCGACCTGTGATGGGCTGTGGATCACTGAGGGTCCCTGTTAGTCAAGTGACCACCATCGGGATTTTTTAGTGTACCAGGGGTCACTGCTTCAGGATGAAACTTGTGTACTTGTCCCACATGGGAGAGTTCCTTGTCTCAGTGGAGCAAACGGAGCTAGGGCCTGATTGACTGCTGCCTACCTTAAAAGCGCCAGGCAAGGCTGCTGTACCACCCCTAAACATCCACACTGTGCAGTGTGTAGCTTCCACGTTATGTCCACAGACTTCCCATTAACTCAATGTAACCGGTTTATAATGTCATGCCGTAACTATTATTTTATTTGTTTACTTTCTCTTTCAGGTTACTCTATCGGGTAGCTCATAGATAAAGTATTATAGAATGTGACTTTTCCTTTCCAGTGTTTCCTATAAAATTTCCATGTCAGTTTTTCCATGCTGCATGGTGGTTTTTCTCACTTTTTCCTGGAGGGTTTGGTAGTGGGGGGAGCCTTCTTGCTTTACTATCCTTATCCTTCAACATGTAGAGTTAGATCTTAAGAAGCAGCCTCGAAAGGACCATAAGGTCTGTTGCTGTTTGCTTTCCTGTGTACTCCTGTGTATTCCTCCCTTCCATTCCTCTTTGTTTTCTTTTTCTCCTCCTCCTCCCCTTCCTCATCCCTCCATTCTTTCTTTCTGGTCTCACTCACGCTTTCTCCTCCGACTACTTTTTCTTCTGTCCGTCCCTTCCTCCTTGTTCATTTTCCTTCCTCTTCCTCTTCCTCCTCCTACTCCTCCCTGTTTCCTTAACTTTTTGTCTTCTTATGCTCCTCCTTTCATTCCTTGTTCAACTTGATCTTTCTTCTTATTCTTTCTCGATCGTCTTCCTCTCTTTTTCGTCTTTTTAGTTCCTCTTGCCCACTCCTACTCTCGCACATATCTATCTCCTTTTCTCTTTACTCCCGTACATTCGCTCCTCTCTCATTCTCACACGTCCGTCTTTGTTTTTCTCCATGACTCGCTCCTTCCTCAGTCTTCTCTCTCTCTCTCTCTCTCTCTCTCTCTCTCTCTCTCTCTCTCTCTCTCTCTCTTCTTTATGAGCATTTGTTCCCTCTTGTCTCGCATATACTGTACTCTCTCATGCCTACTTCTTTACACACACACACACACATATCCTCTTCCTTTCACACCCACCCACACAATATCCTCTTCCTTCCTCACACACACACACACACACACACACACACACACACACACCTGACTGCCTTTGATAATCTCGTGCACTGGTTCTTCTTACTTCCTCTCCAATCTTCTTCCTTTCAGTCTTATCGCCTCCATTATCGCCCGACGCCTCCATGCAAACATCTCCTCTTCCTTTCACACAGTGCTATCTTATTTTTACTGAATTTCTTGCACGTCCGTCTTCCAGGCCACCGTTTGCAAAATCCTTCATCCACACACTCTTTCCCGAACTCTTCCACGCCATCTAACTTCTCGCAGTGTTTTCAATCTCCCTCAAACTTTATTCTCTTGTCTTGTTTTGACTTGCATTACCCGCTTCCCCTCCTTCCACTTCACTTCACTGAACCTGCAGTGCGATTTCCTCTTCCCCTCCAGGTCCCTTTCCTCCTGACCAGCCCGTTTCCTCCTCCATTCCCGTCTCCTCCTCCGTCAGCTAAATACCGTGTTCCAGCCCCTTCGCTTCTCCTCACCTCGTTTCCCTCTACTCCTCTAAGTCACTCCTATTCTTCCTTCTTCGTCGGACGCACAGTTTCTCTCCTCCCTTCTCCCACTCCTCCCTTCCCTTGTCTGCTTCCTAAGGCAATCAATCCCTCTAGCTCCTCTTCCTTCCCTTCCCTTGCATCATAACAGCATCGTCTCGTCTCCCTCCCTCGCTCTTCATCTCATGGCTCGTGTCTTCCTCGGTTGGTAATGCACCTACCACTGACCAACCAACCTCCTAGTTCTTCACGTACCATAGCTTCCCTGTCTGTGTCTGTCTGTCTGTCTGTCTGTGTCTGTCTGTCTGTCTGTCTGTCTCTCTCTCTCTCTCTCTCTCTCTCTCTCAATTATCTACCGTCCGCTCGTTCCCTCTTAAGTTTTGAAAATGTCCTCTTTACTCTATAACCTATATCTCTCTCCTCTGTCTATACTTTACACTGCGTTTCTTCCTCCATCATTATCTCTTATATTCTCTCTATTACTGATTGCTCTCCCACCTGTGCACCCCTTAATCTCCTCAGCTTCCAGTCCTCTTCTCTTCTCCGGCCAGACATCCATTTGTCCCTTGTCGATATCCATCCATTTGCCGTCTATCCATTTAGTTCTCTCATTCTCACCTCATTCAAACCTTCGTCCTCCCTCTATCCAGCCTAACTCTCTTCGTCCATCCAACCAGTTACACTTATACATCTATCTGCCTTCTTTCACTGCCCCTGTCCATCTCTATATATCAACCAGTTATACGTTCCCTCACTCTCTCTTCATCCACATCCCTTTTCTGCCCCCACTCCATCCCATCCAGCCTCCCCCACCATACATACCACACCCACCCGTCCATCCTTCTATTCATCCATCCTGCATTCAACCCTCCCTCAATACATTCATCCATCCCACATCCAACCCTCCAGCAATCCATTCATCCATTCCACGCCCTCAGTCAGTCCATCCATTCATCCATCTCACATTCATTCTCCAATCCGCTCACCCCACATCCACTCCTCTATCCACTCTCTCCACATCCATCCCTTCATCCATCCAATCACCCATCCCACATCCACCCCTCCACCCACCCGCCGCTCTCCCCCTTCACCCAATTCTCTTACCTTGGAAAAATTCACCGCCTGTCTTCTTGGGGCAAATTTCCCTCCCCTTCCCTCCCTCCCTCCCTTCCACTCTAATTCCCCTCTCTCCCTCCCCCCCTTCTCTCTAATTCTCTCTCACTCGTTTCTCACTTTTCGTCTCCATTTCTTCCTTTTGTTCTTTCCTTTCGTTCTTTCTTTCTTTTAATAAATTCTAGTTTTCTTTTTGCTCCATTCTACTTATTTCATTCACCCTTTTCTTCTTGTTTACATTCTCTATTAAAATCAGTTCCTCCATTCTTTCCTAGTTCTTTTCATTCATCCAAGCCATTCTTTCCTATTTCCTTCTCCACCATTCATCCAAGCTCTTCTCCCTTCTCCATTCTTCCTAACAGCACATCCCCTCACTCCGACCACACCAGCACCTCTTCCAATCTCCCAGCATCGCATCCTCTACTTCCATTCATCACCATCAAACTTTCCTGCCTTCGCTTCCGCCTCCTCCTCCTCCTCCTGTGTTCTTCCCTCCTTCCATCTCTCCATTCACCCCTTATCTCCGCGCCCTTGTAATCTCCCCTACCTCATCATCTTCCACTGTTCTCCACTTTATTTTAATTTTCAGCTGAACAATACATCCGAATCTCTCCTTCCTTCCTTCCCCCTCCCCCTTCCACTGATTCCATACTGCCACCTTTCCCGTTCAGCCCTATCTCGTTTCCCTACGCTCACAACACTCCTTTCCCCCTCTACATCTCCAATTTTCTTTTAACACATCCCCTTCCTCTTTCTTGTCTTCCTCTAAGCCTCTCCCCTTTTCCCTCCACTTTCCTTCTAAATCTCCCCCATTTCTTTAACTTTCCGACTACATCTCCCCTCTTCCTTTCCTAATTTCCCCTTTGTCTTCCGTTTTTAACCTTTTCTGCCTCTATATTTCTCCGTTTCCTCTCCTCTTTCCTTATACATCTCCCCCTTTCCTTCTACATGCCCAGTTTTTCTCTCCTCCATTCCTCCCCTACATCCTCACCTCCTCTTCCTGTCTCCCCTACCGCCGCTTGTAACTGGTGGCCTGATGTTTGATACAATTAGGTAGTAACGAGGACGGCCAGCGCTGCACTACCTAACGACCGTAGGATCCTTGACGAGCGTTCACTGGACCGAGGGCAAGAGGGGAAGATTGTGGTAATGAGGGGAGGGGGGGGAGAGGAGAGGGAGGATGGCTGCTGGCGAGGGGAAATGAGGGGAGGGGAAGACAGTGTTGGGGAGGGGAAGACAGTGCTGGGAGGAGAGGGGAGGGGGAAGGAAAGCGGACAGGCGAGTGGAGGGGAAGAGAGACATGAGGAGGGGTTGGGGAGGCTGAGAAGGGGTTGGAACGGCTGCAAATTGGAAGAGGTTATCCTGGTTGGGAAGGAAATGATGGAAAAACTGAAGGAAGCGTGATGAAGGGAAGATGAGGGAATACGAGACAATGACAAAGGAGGCGGCTGGGAGGGAGGGGGACAGAGGGGATGGGACTTGATGAGTTGTCTAAAGAAAAAGCTTGGTTTTGTGGCGCAAGGGACGTCTGTTGTACTGTATTCATAAAGACAAAGCGGAGTGATCAATACGTGGCAATGAAGAGCAGCTGAATGAGGAGAGAAAAAGGAGCAGATACGGAAGAAATACAAAAGGCGAAATATACTTCAGGCTCTACAAGTGAGATGTGGAGATATAAAGGAATTCTCGTAGGCTTAGGGTTAATAAAACCTTTTTCTGTGCAAAGTATTTTTAGTCCTTAAATTGGATGTTATTGAGGCAAAGGATGTCGATATCAAAAGATATAAATAAAATAACAATATGAAGGTAGAGTATACAAACTAAATAGCAGAAGCAGAAGTGCTACGAAGCCTCCTATGACGTCAGGAATACAACTTTACAAGAAAGGTAAAAGAGAGAACGGAAAATATGCGGTATGGAAAGGCGGAGGATGGAGTGAGGGAGGAGGGTCGCGTGAGAAGGGAGAAAAATTGCCGAATAGGGGACATTCATGGGACAGGTTCGTGCGGTAATGAGAGGGGCGGCCGTGTGAGAGGGGAGGCAATGTGTGTGTGTGAGGGGTGAGGAGAAATACGTAAGACAGAATGTGGGGCGGAGCCTGAAAGGGGGTAAAAGAAAAGGGCTAAAGGGGGACGAACTGGCTATAAGAGGAGGAGGGGAAGTGTCAGAATCAATAAAAAACGTGTAAAAGAGAACGGGTTATAAGGGAGAAGAAGGAGGGAGATGAGTGGAGGAGTATGAGATGAAAAGAGGATAACTGTGGAGATATGTAGGCACGGAATGGGAAGGGGTGGGCAAGGGCGGAGAAGCAAGGGGATACAAAAATGGAAAAAGTGAGCATGCTGTGGCTAGGAATGAGGGGGAAGAGATAAGAACGATACGGTGAATTACATAAAACCTGAAAAAAAGGAATAATTGTAGAGAATCGGTCTCTTGTTACTTAATCAGAAGGACGGAGATTGGCAGAGACGCAGGTGTGTGTGTGTGTGTGTGTGTGTGTGTGTGTGTGTGTGTGTGTGTGTGTGTGTGTGTGTGTGTGTGTGTGTGTGTGTGTGTGTGTGTGTGTGTGTGTGTGTGTGTGTGTGTGTGTGTGTGTGTGTGTGTGTGTGTGTGTGTGTGTGTGTGTGTGTGTGTGTAGGAAGAAGGGGAGATGTGTGATGAGAAGGGGGACATAAACCTATTTCGTGTGGGGCTGGTTAGGGTCGTGAGGGGTGAAGGACACTGTAACGAGGAACAAAGGAGAAACAAACAGTGAGAATCAAGGAAGGAAAAGTAAAAATGAAAATAAGGAACGGAAAGTTGCATTGAAATTGAACAATAATCAGCATTATTTTGCCAACTTTTCACCCACTGTACCAGCACACAATATTTTTAAGGTACTCAGCAAAACACAAGTGAAACCTCTCATCCTGCTTCATATTGCCACCCTAGTTCAGCTTATAATGGGTAAGTAGGAAATGCCTTGTCTTCATTAACCTGGAGATAACTCACGCATGTTTAGTAATACATACATGACATCCATCTTCTGCCTCACCCCAATGCGTCCCCGTGTTATCTGATGGTAATACTGGGTAGCAGCAGTGGCATGTACGTGGCCACAAACTTTCTCCTACCTTTTAACGCAGACAGCATTGTATAATCCTTAACTCCTTCACTCCCATGACGTATCTCATTTCATCTGGCTCTCACTGTTCGAATTTACTTCAGTTAAGGAGTAATGAAATCTACATCCAATTTTCCAATTCGAAAAGTCTCCTATTTGCTGAATAAAATCGCCTGAATATAGTACGATTAGATCAAAAAGGTGTCCATTTGTGAAGAGATTAATCCTACTGTAAGATGTATTTTCACAGAGCAACGTAATTTATTTATATTCCAGATGTTTCTTCAACACAGACAGCACCGAATAATACAGTTAATTCTGCTGACTCTTTGCAGTTCAGCCGTATTCTCCCACACAACGAGGCAACTGTGAGAGTTAACTGTCATTATCTGTCTATACTGATACTCGCTTTCAACCTCAACTCTTCTAGGAAAAGACTGATCATTTTCTTCCGACTTCTCCTTTGATCAAAGTTCTGGTGTGGCCATTAAGCCTCGGCAATTTGGCTCATAAATCCTTTCAAGCCGAGAACATATTTCTTCTCTATTCTGGCTCAAGCGAAGCAATTTTATTCTGCTAAGGGCGCCACAAAAGAAAGCAAACAACAAAAGATCCATTGGTTCATTCACAACAGAAGACCCACTTGTTCATTCGAAGTTGTTTTGTTAATGGGCACATTAAAACTAAGGTATTTATTCTATATTAGAAAGACAATGACAGAGAAGTACGGAGGCCAAAAGCTCTTTATATAATAATCTAATTACTTTTTGATAAGTTATTGTTACGAAGATGAAATGCAAACCTTGTTATAAAAATTCTTACTCAGAATGAGATAATTCAGAATATCTGGCGACATCCTTGCTTCTACCTTACCCTCAGCACCTGAGTGTGGCCATTCAGGGGGTGCTGGCCGGGCCTCACCAATCAGACTGAACAAGTGCAGCCGTGCGTGAGCGTGGGAAGCGCTGCCACTGCCCCGGATGTCACTGCCGCCCACCTGTCAATACCACTCTGACAGTCTTTATGCGCGCTGAATGATCTTCTTTTAACAGTCACTCGTCCTTTAAATTTCGCTCCGTGACACGGCAATACCAGAGAAAAGTACGCCGATCTTTTTATCTTGCCGCCAAAAAGCCAATGGCGCGCCCACTGTCGATTCTGGTGGTCAGTAATAAGACCTTCGTTTGATGTTACTTGTAAGATACTGACGTTTTCCCACAAGAGGTATTTATTGTAATCCATATTTTCATACATTTTTCACTAGTTTGTAGGTTGTTGTGATATCCTAATTTAATGTTGATTTTAAGTGCTACTAAAACACTCTAAAAGCATTTACTTTTAACTGCACGTATTAACTTTGTCCTAGAAATTGTGTGTGTGTGTGTGTGTGTGTGTGTGTGTGTGTGTGTGTGTGTGTGTGTGAGAGAGAGAGAGAGAGAGAGAGAGAGAGAGAGAGAGAGAGAGAGAGAGAAAGCAAAAAACCCGATAGTTTCATGGAACCGCCAACACACCGAGGGACGCAATTAGTGCACTACACGGTAAATTATCACCACGGGGACTTGGAAAACACAGTGATCCTTCCTACCTTCAAACTTCTCCACAACTACCAAAGCTCCAGCAAGGACATGTTTTGAAATATACTACGATATACAGCCAAACAGTGAATCATACAGAGCGCTAAAGTTACGCCACCATCAGCATTTCACTTAGGGGATAGCACAAACAAAGGGCCGGCCAGGAGTTCGGCAATACGACTGTCATTTGTATTTAAGGAAAACCGGATTCTAGTTCTGAGCCACCACACACACAGGCTGGTGCTGAGGCTGCTGTGGACGCTGCCTTCAATAACGTAGTCGGCTATACGATCAGTGAATGAGGAGGTGTAGAGGTGTAAAAAGCAAATGCGGAGAGAGATACAGAAGGAGAACAGGACAGGAAGAGAAAGATTACGATATGTGTAGAGGCAATGAGGGACTGAGAGAGAGGTGGACAAGGGGAGAGAAGAGGAAGACAGATATATACACGGGGCTGGCAGGGAATGGGAGAAATGAGGAGAGGGAGAGAGAAGAGGAAATGAGATAGACACAAAACGAGATACGGAGAGTGGGGGAGAACAAAGCGAGGGAAGAGGAGAGAGAAGGGAAATGTACAGGAAAAAGACGAGGAATGGGAGAGAGGTGAAAGGAAGAGGAGGAGGGTGGAAAAGAAAAGAGTAAGGTATGTAGAAAAAGAGGGGGACAGGGACTGGGGAAGGTGGAGGAAGAGAAGAGTTGGGATATGCATGAAATGAGAACGACATGGAACTGGAAGTGGTGATGAACGGGAGAGGAGGTTAGTGGGAGGAAGAGAAAGACTGTGATATGTGCAGTGGACAAACGGGAAACACTAAAATGGTGGAAAAGGTGGGAGAAGCGAGAAAGGTAAAGATGTGCAAAGACGGAGGCTTAAGGGGAAAGGGAGAAAAATGAAAGGACGAGGAGAAAGAAAACAAACAAGTATGATATGTACTGAAAGAGATGTGAAAGGAAAGGAAGAGAGGTTGCAAAGGGAAGAGGGAGGAAGAGAAGGGATAAAGCATATAAAGACAGGTGAATGGGAATGAGACAGAGACGAGGAAAGAAGATATGATGGGGTAGAGAAAGAAGATGTAAGATTGTGTACAGGAGAGAGTTAGGGAATGGGAGAGAGGAAGAAATTGAAATAAATGAGGAGAGGGAGAAAGACTAATAGTAAGGTATGTATAAAAAAGGTTCGAGGGGGGATGGGATACAGAAGAAAGAGGGAAGAAGTGGAACAGGGAAGAGAACAAGGGGGGAGGGGAGTAGTGGACGAGGAAAGAGAAGAGAGTGGGAGCAAGGCTGCGAATGACAAAAATGAAGAGAAAAGGAGTAGCGAAGAGAAGATAAAGAAAGGAAATGGAGAAAGCGAATGAACAGAGAGGGAGAGGAGCCGAGATGGATAAAGAAATGTAGGAGGGGAGAGAAATGAAAATAAGATGTGTGAGAAATAAAAAAGGAGAGAGAGCCATGTCACAAGGCAGGCAGCGCTGCGTGGCTGGTCCCCGAACACGGCCGCCGTCTGGGAATATGGCCGGATGCTGCAAGCCGTCGCCGCCCTTGCAACGCCCCTCGCGCCACAATGCAATCGTCCTGACAGCTCGCCCAATAGTTTGAAAGATTCCCGAAGCGATGCCGTCAGAATAATGCATCTTGGCGGCAGCGAGGGCCCTCTGGCGGGGTACTTAATGGGGAAGGGGTGCGAATGCCGGGAATATGGACGGCTTCAAATACACACACTTAATGGGGAGGTGGAAGGAATACTGGAAATATGGATCGTTTCTCTCTCTCTCTCTCTCTCTCTCTCTCTCTCTCTCTCTCACACACACACACACACACACACAAAACCCTTTCGCTTTCAATGGTCGCATTATTCAACTCGGCTGCCACGAGACGATTTTGTTCAGCAGAGTACAATTCTAACAGTCAAGAGGTGAGAGCTGTTTAGAGTAACCCTTGGAATGTCACATTTTCATAATTTAATCTCAATGAAGTATCAAAGTGCATCCATGGTAGCGAAAGGGTTATGGAGACATGGAGGTTATAAAAAGAATATGAACGGCTTCGAACACACACACACACACACACACACACACACACACACACACACACACACACACACACACACACACACACACACACTATTTTTGACTCCTTCACTAATAAAGATAAAGTCTGAGGATAGTAAAGGCATCTGCTGGTGGTAAGAACAAGAAATACGCCATCGAAAATACCTACTGAGCGTGTATTTATCGTGGCTACACCTTCGTTATAAATACAGCTTCAGTAAGTGGGTATAATAATTCGCCCACCTGAACAATTTATACCATTATGATGCAAGACATAATTTACAGTATTCCTATCCAATACTTCTGTCCCGGGTAGCATCACCAGTCATCCAATCTCGTATATCTGACTACTCCCAATCCATAAAATATATCGTACAAAAAACTAAGCTTCAAAGTAATTAATAAAAAGCACTACATATTCCTAGAACACTGCAAGCAATATGGACGACAGTAACAAGCTACGTAAAATTAAGAACAGGATTTCTAGGTAAAAACAAGATCCCTGTTACTTATTAAATGCGATTTTTATGAAACAGCTGAATCCCAATTTTTTATCCTGTTCGTCAGTCATCACTCGAAAAAAAAAAAAAAAAAAAAAGTAAAGGAGGAAAAAGCTAACATCTAAATGATCCTGCTTCAGCTGACCTACTGGAGCCGTATGACGCTATATCCCTATAGGTCAATGTTAATCACAGGTGGAGGTGAGTATATAACGGATGTGTGTGTGTGTGTGTGTGTGTGTGTGTAGGGGAGATGAGGTCGACACATGTATACTTGTGCTGGAGAAAGGAGCGGATCGTGGAGAGACGGTGTGGTGTGTAGAGCTGGAAGTCAGGGAATGGAGTAGCCTAGGAAGAATGATGAAGTGTGGAATGAGCTATAAAGAGTGGAGTACAATGAAGTGGAGTATGAAATGTGAGGTAATGTGGAGTGAGAGTATGATGAGTGGAGAAGCAGGAAGTGGGAGTATGATGAGTGGAGAAGTGCTGAGTAGGAGTATGAGGAATGTGAAAGTGTGGGGTGGGATATGAGGAGAAAAGGAAACTGGAGTGGAAGTAGGAAGGGTGAATAAGTGTGGAGAAGAACATGTAAGGAAGTGTGGAGTGGAGTATAAGCCCAGGAGAAAAGTGGAGTGGAAGTATGAGACAAAAGAGGTGTGGAGTAAGAGGATTGTGGCAGTGTGGCGTGGAGTATGAGGAGAAAAGTGGAGTGGAAATACGAGGAATGAAGAGGTGTGGAATGGGAGAAGGATCAGTGAAGATGTGGAATGGGACAGTGGGGGGTAAACAGTGTGGAGCAGGAGGCTTGTGGAAGTGTGGAGCGAGGTATGAAGAGAAAAGTGGATTGGAAATACGAGGAATGAAGAGGTGTGGAGTAGGAGTAGGAGCTGTGAAGAAGTGGGATGGGACAGTGAGGAGTACAAAGTGTCGAGCAGGGTGTCTGGAGTGGGGGAGAATGGAGTGGGGTATGAGGAATGAGACACTGTGGAGTGGGAGCATGAGGAGTAAAGAAGTTTGGAGTGGAAGTATGAGGAGTGAATAAGTGTGGTGTGAATGCATGAGGAATGAATTAGTATAATTATAGTGAAGGCATGAGGAATGAATGAGTGTGGAGTGGAAGTGTGAGGAATGAATACGTGTGGAGTGAAATTATGAGAGAAGTGAGGTGTGATAAAGTGTGGAGTAAAAATATGAGGACTGAAGAAATGTGAAGCAGAAGCATTAGAATGTGGAGCAGATGCATAAGGAGTGAAGAATGTGGAGTGAAAGCAATGTGTATAACGAAGTGTGGAGACCGAGGATGAGGAGTGAGAAAGTGTGGATAGGGGTATGTGAAGTAAAAAAATATAGAGTACTTTATGAAGAAGAGGTGGTGTGGAGTAGCGTATGAGGAGTGGAAGTATAGGGTAGGGTAAGACAAGTGAAGAAGTGCAAAGTAGGGTAAGAGAAGTGAAAGTGTGGAGAGGGATATGTGAAGTGTGGTACTGTGGAGTGGGGTAGATGGAGTGTACAAGTGGGGAATGGGGTACGTAGAATGTAGAGGCGGGGCATGGGGTATGTGAAATGTAGACGTGGGGAATGTGGTATGTGAAGTGTAGACGTGGGAAATGTGATATGTGAAGTGAAGTAGTGGGGAATGGGGGTATGTTGAGTGTGGAAGTGGAGAGTGAGGTATGTGGAGTGAAGTTGGGAATGGGGTATGTGGAGTGTAGAAGTGGGGAATGGGGTATGTGAAATGTAGACGTGGGGAATGGGATATGTGCAGTGCAGAAGTGGGGAATGGGGTATGTGCAGTTAAGACGTGTGGAGTGGGGCATGTACAGTATAGTGTATAAGTGGGGAGTGAGATCTGTGAAGTAAAGAAGTGTGGAGAGGGGTATGAGGAGTGAAGTGTGGAGTGGAATATGTGGAGTGGAGAAAAGTGGCATGGGATTATGAGGAGTTAGGATATGAATAGTTAGGGATTAAGAGTGTGACTGTGAGAAGTGACAGTGTGAGTACTGACACAGCGAGAGGTGACTGTAGGGATGGTAGTGTGGAGTGTGTGAGAGTGAACTGTGAGTGACAATGTGAAGAAGGACGAGAAGACAGGAGCAGGGTTATGTTGAGTTAGATTAGAGGAAGCAACAGAATGAGGAGAAAACTATGAAGAATGAAGTATAAGGTAAGGAATATTTTATGAGAATGGATTTTAAGCAACAAGGTCACAGAAGAACTATGGCGAAATGTTCAAGAACGAACAATGAGAGACGAGAATGGGTGCTTGAAAAATGGGGCTTAAGCACGAACACAGTCATTACAGACTATTTATTTTAACCTGTTCAAAGTAAACCACTCCCCCTCCACCTCCCCGACTTGAATGCTGAGTCGTCAGTCGGTGCAGCTTGAAGTGATACGAGCACAGAATTTTATAACAGCTATTTCTGAAGCGTTATTTTAAATGTCAGTATATTCATTAACCTTTCAGTGTTCAGCATGCCCCAGACAGGAAGAAGTAGGGCCTTTTCAAAATGCTAAAAAATGGATGGAACTCTAAACTCTGTCCCCATGAACTTCGAAATTGTGAGTCGGTAAGAAAAAGATGGTACGCCAAGCCCCTTCTGTGAAAAATCCCACATGCGGGAACTCTGAACCAAAAAGGGGCTAACTCATTATTCTTGCACCATGAGTTTATGGATTTTTTCTAGGCGGTGATGCGAGATGTTAGTGATACAAAAAGATAACCATACGGCAAAGTGCCTGCAATCAGAACGCCGATGAACTGCAGCATTACCTATCCTGAAATCATTACTAGCCAATTAGATGCTGGGGGAAGGGGGGGCGAGCAGAGTGCAGAGTGAAGGTCTGAAGTGAGATTGGTACTATTCAGATGATGGAGGTAAGAGTCAGACATTAAAAGTGACGGGGAAGAAGAGTGCAGAATGACATGTTGTTCAAAAGCAGAAAGGTGTGGAAAATCCCGGTAAATCGGAGAAGCCAAGTCCCAGAAATCCTTCACACGCTAAATTTTACCACAGACAAGAATTGAGAATGGCCCTAAAACCAAACTTCAACGGATCATCTTGGCGGGGGAATTAAGGGAGTGGACTAAATAATAATCCAAATAACAGACAGGATTTTAAATAAATGAAGATCCTGACCAACCTTTGTATGAGACAACTACTGAGTGGATAATTTTCGTACTTACACACGTAGACCTAGGCACTGCACAGCTCCTTACCTGAAACATTGGAAGGCATATTATAATAAATTGCATTATCTGGCCGAAATAATAAACATTTTGAAAAATGTGAATGGCCCATAACAGAAAGAGCACTCATTTTGTACTTTTGCTTCAATATGTCGTAATGCTATTCCATGACTTTCTTTTTTTATGTGTCCGACTCTAGGCATAAGCTTCACTGCCTGTTCCTTTAGGCCCAGCTACCCTCTAATGTACTATGCACTTCCACATGTCACCACTCCGGCTCTAATACCCACAGTCCATATTGAATACATGCTAGGGCTCTCATACAGGACTGGTGCATTGGTATTAAAGGGGGTGTTTTTACGGCATACCGGCGGGTCTTCTGGCAGATCAGTAAAGACTGCTTTAACGGAATTAAACTGTTCCCTTTCCAAGCAGTCCATTGGGACTGCAGGCCACCCCTCTACCGTCTCGGCCATCGCCTCCCCCTTAACTGCTATTATATCAATGGTCATTAATACATACAGCAATAATTAAGAGAGTACAACAGGATCCACTTACATGTATTACGAGCGATATGCAACGCTGGAGCAGCTCCGTAACTGTGGTCAAAACACAACGACTCCTATTCCATCTATAATGGTGCTACAGTGTGCACACCTGGAGGTTACATGAATCATATATAACGTCAGCTTGTATAATCCTTGCATACTATAATGGCTTTGGGGAGAGCATGGGTGTAGAGCGATGGGCATGAAGCTCCTGGTTGGCATGTTAGCGAATTATGAAACAATGTTCCAGCTGTTTTCAGCTTGGGTATTAAGTAACTAATTTTCCTTAAGGTCATAGTCCTCACTTAGTAATCGTACCTGCTCGAAGCTGTTACTATATATTTACATGATATAACAATATATATATGAAAACTTTCTTAAATAGTTAATTAGTAAACTTAGCCACGAAACGGCACAACGTACAGCTACGTCAGAGGGCTTATCCGGTATATATTTGTGACGTGGATACCTTCTATAATGGAGAACTATCAAAATAATTATTTAGGCTAGTTCATATTAATGTAAATCACTTAAATAAACCCATCACCAATTTACGACGAAGTAGCTGAACTCCTGAGAGCAAATGTTAATAATTCACAGAATGAACATTTATGACGAAATTCTGTAGTGACTTCACAGAAAAAATCGAACAAAGGGAATTAAAGGAAAACTGTTACCGTGTAGAGTGCTGCACGAAAGATAATGTATGATAAGAAAACAGGAACATAAAGCCTGTGACGTTAGGCAGGTACTTGTTAGACGGCGGGGTTAACATGAGTGACGGCAAAAGACAGTATGATGTAATGGTAAAGAGTGCAACGTCAGGATTACTGTAAGTTGTGAGTGAAAGCGATCAAGAAACAAGATGTGTCAGGTAGGTACTACTTAGGCGAGGAAAAGAGTGAGGCGAGAAGAGTGAAAGTGAATAAGAATGCAGAGTAACAGGTTAATCAAAACTAAAGATGAAAGGAATGAGAAGACAGTGGTGTAATGTTGTTACTAATCAGAAGGCAAGAGTGAGGCGTGAAGTGTGACAGTAAAGAGGTGTGCGGTGTAATGATAAGGGAGAGTGAAGCGTGCATAATATAAGCTGCAGAGAAAAAAACACAAGCATTCTGTGTGAGATATTACAGAAACTGGGAAAGCAAGAATAAGATTGAGAGTACCACCGGGAAGAAGAACAGCAAAGGATTACAGTATTCATGCTGTACGATAAAGGAGTGTGAAGAAGAATGTGATGCGAGGTACGTATTAATACTCAAACAACAATCGTGAGGCATGATAAGTGAGAGGAATGTGATACGAGGTAGGTAATGATATTCAAAGAGCAATCGTGAGGCATGACAAGTGAGAGTGCAACAGTACAGGATATTCTGAAACATGGTGGATAGGAATGAAAAGAATGTGGTGTAACGGTAAAGAAGAATGCAACGTGAGAGTTAATTTATGGTGCTTGAGAAAGGAATATAAAGACGATTAGGATATGATACTATTCAGAAGGCAAGGGAAAGAGTGCAGCGAATGTACCCTGTGAGAAGTACAAAGGACATGAAGAATGAAGCGTGAGGCAGGTACTATTCAGAAGGAGAAAGCAAGAGTGAGACGTGAAGAGTCAGACGTCGTAGTGCATTCAGACGATACTTCACTTCAGCCGCGGGGGAGGGGAAGGGGGAGGGGTGAGGATGCGGCGGACGATCATTGGTCCCGAAGCCCTGTCGGTCCCTATTATAGCCAGTCCGCGACCCCAGACCGCCAGAGCTCGCTAAATCTGACGCCCTGCCGCCTCTCATACGTCCCGACTCCTCTCCCCCTCTTACTGCTCTCCTCCCACTTATTGCTTCCCGCCTCAACCACTCAATCCTTCCCTCTCACTTCATTTCAACCTTGCCTTTTGCGACATTCGATCATATTCTCAATCTGTCTTTTTTCTAACGGTCGGATTTTATTTTATTATTATCGATCGGCTTCATGCTCATTTATCTCGGAAATTTTAAAGCCATTTTTCTTCCTTTCCCTGACAACATACCATCCAGTTAAGAATATATTTTCTTGAATGTCTTCATTCCACCGGCATTAAGCGATCCCACACGCAAATGATTTTTTTTAATGGTCTATATCCATTCAGAAGTCTTTCCTCCCGATCGTCTTATTCTTTCGTAGGTTTGACTTCATTCTTTATCCTTTCTACCAGTATCATTCGAGCCTTCGCAGAATATATTTTTTAATGGTTATGCATAACTCTCCATCCATTCACTGACATCGATCGACCCTAAGGCCAAGCTTTTTATATTCGTATGAATTCATTATTCATTTTTATCCTCCACCTGACAAAGTCAGGGGAGGGTGTTGTTATCAATGGGATCAACAGGTGTCCGTCCGTAGAGTTGGGCGGCAGGGCGGCTGGCCGGGTGTAAATATTTCATTTTCGGGCCAGAACTCAGAAAGTATTCATTATAGAGTCATGAAATTTCATATAGTTATGTCTTATAGTGAATAGGTGCCTTCTGATAGGGAGAATGCTGTCTTAAGTAATTTTTTGACTTTTAAAAAATTTATATTTTTCGTTTCCGGACTACGACTCAGAAATTAATACAGGTACAGGCTTCAAACTCTCCAAACATATGTGTTAGTATGCCTCCTGGTACCTTTTGGTAGCTAGAATGAGATTATATAATGTCATGTAATTGCAAAAATACATAAAACTGATTCTTTGAATGCATTTTTATTTTAAAACTGCAACTATTACACCAAGGAGGCAGAAGTTGTACACGACAAATGATAATGTAAATATCTAATTATGTACGATGTTTCATGACAGTCCATATTATGTAATCACAAAAAATGGCTGCCTAAATGAAAAAAGCACAAGTCATAATTTCATCAAATCTGCTCATAACTTCATTATTACCATGGATAAACTACCGGTACCGCAATTTTTAAGTTTTAATGTCTGTATTATGCGAGGGGGGTGGTGTTGAGGGCCGTTATGCACTTGGTTGGGTGTTCAGGGAGGTGGGGGGTATGTGCTTGGTCATATGGAGAGTTGCAACAGCGCAGCGTTGCCTCTGTTTTTCCTTTTGCATCATTAGACCCTACCCCCAGTTTGTTTTTTTCATGATGATCCAGTGGCTAAAACACACCATTCAGCGATCCCCAGAAGACGACAGGTGGTTTTTTTGATCACGTAATGCCACCAAAGGAAGTAGTCTGGTCATCCACTCATAAATGTATAGGATTGCAATGGTCTAGCCTCGGGTCCCTACAGCTCCCAGGGGGAAATATATGCTTGACTTTTACAGTCTTACTTCATCTGTCATTGTTTCCTCCCAATCTCTCTATACTTCTTTCATGCTCTGATTTCATTTCTCATCCTTTTCCCTGGCATGATTCAATCCCCACATCCAATCTGTCTTTTTTTTCCACGGCTTCGTTCGATCCTTCCCTCCTACTGCTTCCGTAATCCCGCCGCCTTCTTTCCCCCATCTTACCCAGATTCCTAAAATTCCCACCAAATCCAATGATGCTTTAACACCCCCGAGCTGGAGAGGATGTGGTGGGGGGGCCTTCACCTGCGACTCCAACCTTTCACATATATCACGTACCAGCCTTCGTGATCTTTTAGCTATATATTTTTACTGTCTCTTTTTATTCTTTAGCCATATCTCTTCAATATGGGCTTTCAGCTGCGACTAACACCTGTCACATATCACAAATCATTCACCCTCGCAATCCTTCAACCATCACATTCTCTCTCTCTCTCTCTCTCTCTCTCTCTCTCTCTCTCTCTCTCTCTCTCTCTCTCTCTCTCTCTCCGCTTTATTCGATGATGTACAGTATATTGTATTCTTAAAATCTCCAGGCTATTGTATTTAAACTAGGAGAGCCATTAGATACTGCAGGCCACATAGACCCGGCCAAAAATCAGAGTGTATCTTAGGGTAATAAAAATCGGCTAAACAAAGCGAGGGAAAAAATACGTCATCGGAGTGAGAGGGTTAATGAGGTCCTTAAGTTGCCATTACCACCTTTAAGATATGGGAATAATCTCAGTCCTTCAGTCGTCTTTAATAACATCTTCACTACGATACGGGAAGAACTAATTTCCAGATACATCGCATTTTACCCTCCCTCGTAATCCAACAAACACCGATATCTTTCCTTGTACGAACTTATTTTGGTTTACCGTTGCCATTTCTTCTTTCATATCGGCCTTCAAGTTCGCCTAACACTTTGTCCGAAAATCTTAAAATCACACACACCTCCTTTCCTCGCAGTGCCCCAGCCATCATGTTTTATGTGATCTTTTTCTTACACCCTTCTGCCACCTTTTTCTATTACTTCTCTTTGTTCTACAACTTTCTTATTTTCCTTCACATTCTTGCGCCCAAACTCCACCTCCATTTAGCCTCTCAAGTGCCTATGCCTCTTCTATTTCTTTCACTGCTTCCTACAGTCTTTCTTTTAGGATTCTGCTATTATTTTTATATCGTTCTAAACCCTTTCCTTCCTTCTCTCTCTTTCTCTCTCTCTCTCTCTCAGCTCATCCTCGGCTTCACCTCTTATCCATACCTTCTCGGTCTCCCATCCCCCCTTCTCTCCCAGATCCACTCTTCCGCCTCTCCAACTTTCCCGGGCCCTCACATCCGTCCTTCTTTCCTACTTCCTCTTACGTCTTTCCTCCTCCTCCGTCTTCTCCACCCACTTCAATCAATATCCACCCTCGTTCTCGCTTCTCTCGTCCTCCACTACCACCCCTGTCTCTTATCTTGGATCCTCTCTCTCTCTCCTTCTTCTTTTTCTTCTCTTTCCCTTTCTTCTTCGTCTTCTTCACACCTTATCGGATTCTTGAGTAGTATATATACCGTGTACCACCTCGTTCCTCCCAGTCGTCTCTATTTATCTGGAGTCTCTTAACACCGACACATTACCTACAGGCGATATAAGGCTCCTATCCTTTCAAGCATCAATGTCAGTACCTTATTGGTTCATGCAGTATAATTTTCTGTACCTCGCCTGTATCCCCCTATTTTTTAGTCAAGTTTTATATCGTGTACGTAATGTAATATACCTCCTTCCTTCATGGCTCTGCTTCATTTTCTGTGCCTTTATGTATATTCTGTTACTTCATAAATTTCATATTCTATAACTCATCCTTATACCCTTTCTTGATCGAACATCTGATGGAATTAGGTCGGTCGATCTGTCAGTCATTAGCTGCTTTGGCTTATCGGATACGCCAGAGAAACGCTGAACGACCATGACAGAGTTAAGATGCTGAATAGTACGATTTTTCCGTCTGTCATTACGATCAACAGAAGCACGAAAATAAAACTTTGTGACGGCTACCAACCTCTCTTTTAGTCCTCGTTAACAGCGAGAACATTTGACACTTTCGGATATGGCAAATTAATCTTCGCATTTTATTACTGCTACCACTAGACGATTATCTTCAGCTTAGGAGTGGTTTTTCTGTTCTCTGAAGGTTAAAGTAATATATTCTTGCTGCCGCCAAACGATGTTATTCAGTTTAGAAGTGGCATGCAGTCCTATGGAAGAAAAAAAAAAAAGCTATTCACATGAGGAACGCTGAAGGTGCTTACCGGGTGAAGACAAGAATTTCTAAGGCTTGAGTGATGAGTAAATGAATGTAGGCAATGAAACGATGGGTTACAATGGGTACTGTTACTGTGCTTTACATTCCGTATTGCTGGATTCTGCACATCTGAATCACTGGCGGAAAAGTGTTATGATAATGATGATAATGATGATAATGATTACGATGATGATATACGACGTTGGCATGGAAACTGAGAGTGGGTAAGAATGGAGAAGAGAGAGATTACGGTGGAAAACAGAGTGAGAGTGGAGTTCAAAAAATGTATAGTGACTGATAACTTTTAGGGAAGGATATATGTTGGAGCTGGCGTAGGGTAAGGAGAGTGTGGAGGAGTTAGGAGAGGCGATATCAGGAACTGGATAGTCAAATATGCTGACAAATAAAGAACAGTGCAGGAAAAAACGAGGAGGGGATATGGCGAGAAAGGAGAAAGAAGTGAAAAGGGAGAGAAATTGAAGAAGAGACAGGAGGGGAAACAGAGGTGGAAAAATAGAGGATGAGAGTTTATGGAAGACAGGCAGGGAATGTGAGTGCGGGAGAAGACAAGAGCCGGAGAAATGGGGTAGGGAGTGAACAATGGAGAGAATAGAAGCGAGAGGGATGGATGGAAGGAGGTTTGAGAGAGAGAGAGAGAGAGAGAGAGAGAGAGAGAGAAATAATATAAATATATATATAATATAAATATATATATATATATATATATATATATATATATAATATAATATAATATATAAATATATATAGATAGACAGATAGATAGATAGATGTGCTATGGCACACCTAATGTCTGACATGGCTCGTATCTCTAACTGAGGTAATAATAATCTTGTTGTTTTCAGTGCATCAAAGACTCAGTTTTTACACCTATCAACACAACACAGTCTTTCACAGGAGTACCCACTAATGTTTAATAACATCCAGCTCAATCCTGCATCATCATTGAACATGCTTGGGGTTTCATTCACTCGGGACTTATCTTGGAAAGATCATAATGCATCTCTTGAAAAATCTGCTTCCAAGAGATTAGGTGTGCTAAGCCGACTCCGTGCCTTCTTTACCCATGCACAGTTGTCGACTTTATATACGGGTTTTCTTCGATCCTGTCTTGAGTACAACTCTCATGTGTGGGGAGGCTCCCCACATACAGCTCTTCTCAACAGGGTGGAGTCAAGGCTTTTCGCCTCATCAACTCTGCTCCCCTTACTGGCTCTCTTCAACCTCTGTCTCTTCGCCGCACTGTTGCATCTTTATCTCGTTTCTATCGCTACTTCAACGGTCACTGCTCCTCTGAACTGTCTGCTTACATCCCTTCACCTCTACTACGAGTGCGTAGCACCTGTCTAGCAACAAACTCTCATCCCTTTTCTGTCCAACTCTCTAATCCAAGAGTTAACCATTACTCCCAGTCCTTCATTTATGCAACAGGTCAACTCTGGAACTGTCTCCCTCTCTCTGTAATTTCCTACTTCCTATGATCTCCAGTCTTTCAAACGCAGTGTGTCCAGGCACCTCGAAATGAACGGATCTTGAATTGGGCTCTCTTTTGTATTGTTTTTTTCTTGGAAGGAACGGTTTGCGGGCTCCTGGCCTTTGGTTCCTTCTTCCTAGCATTAAAACAAATCTATATCTATATCTATGTATCTATCTATCTATCACTCTATCTATATGTATGTATGTATCTCTCTCTCTCTAATATAGATAGATAGATAGATAAAGACAGACAGATGGAAATACATATGTATGTATATAAAATATACGAGTATATATAAATATATATATATAAAGAGAGAGAGAGAGAGGGGGAGGGGACAGGAAAGAAGGAGGGAACAGACAAGTGGACAGAGAAACGATGTGGAAAATGAAACGCAGAGGATGGTGAAGGAGTAAGGTACAGAAGGATATTACATGAGAGCCCAAATCATACCGCCTCCCCGCCGCCAAGTCGCTGCCCACGTGTGTTCCCCAGCTCTCTTACACAACCCCCTATCCTATCCCCTCCCCCCACGCACACCCGTCTCTTGCATAACCTCATCTCCGCTTTTCTGGGGTTGGCATCTGTCCAGACCTGACGCCAGGTACCTAGGCTTCATATCAACTTTTCTAAACTGAATAAATCTTATTGCGGTAGCTAAGGATAATAATAAAAAAAAAAAAAGGTCAACGAACTGAATGAGTTAATGGAGTGATTCTAACCTCTTATCGACGACGACTCATTGAAGACGGTAGGAGAAAAAGTCTGGCTACGGCAAGAATAACACAAGAGGGACAACATGGCGGTGAAAGGGTTCTTAGTCCACTAATCTACTGTACTGCACACTACAGTTATGGAATACTCACTTTGGTTTACTTAAAATCTGGTGGTCTAGTGGCAGCATGCGTCACTCGGAGCGACAACTTATTGTGAGCGTGAGTTTGAATCGAACAGCAGAGACTGAAATTTTTCCATCACGTCATGTCATCAGAGGCAAACGTGGGTCTCCAATCTAACATTGTTCTGGACCACGGTACCAAGCGTCAGACCTTTACACCTCGAAAGGAGATCTTCTCTTATTGACAAATATTAAAATGAGTAATGTGGGCTGACTTTAGATGGACCTGGAACTAATATTGTGCCGTATTACGTAGTACCATTGCCAGTTACCAGATTTCAGTATTTCTTAATCTATCTGCCTATCTCCCTACCAGCCTACCTATCTATCAATAAAACAAGTTATCACCACACCCATATGTCTGTCAGTGCATCTATCTACCTTTCTATCTTTATAAGCTCATGTATCTATATACGTACAAGTATTTTTATCTATCTATCTCTATCTGAGTTAACTATCTATCTGACTATCTACCTGCCTGCACTGGCCTGAACTAAAACAATATCTGCATCCCCATCACGAGTCCTTAAATGTCACGGGCAGCGGCAGGGAAAGGTTAAAAATAATGGTAACTACGATGCGTCTAGTGTTCCCTCTTCAACTCTTCAACATTTCATTCTCTTTACAGTTCTATTTACTTAACCCCTTCAGCGGCGAAAGGTCAGAAATAATGGTGGCTACGATGCTCCTACTCTCCAACGCTTTGCTCTCTTTAAGGCCTGTTGTCTTTCAGCCCCGTCAACAGCCAAAGGTTAAAAATAATGCTGAGTTTGGTGCGTTCAGTTTAGCATATTTACCTCTCTCTTTCTCTCTCTCTCGTACACTGAACTTTTATTCTTGCACCCACCAGGCGAGACAGACTGACAAATGAGGAGGTGAAGGCACGCTGTGGTGTGGATGTGATAGGAAGCGTTAAGGGTTAGGAGAAACACATTGAGGTGGTCTGGCAAATGTGGAGAGGATAGAGAGCAAGAGACTGACGAGGAGAGTGTATGTGAGTGAGGTGGATGGGGGGAGAGGGAGGGGGAGGCCGAGGATGAGATGGAGGGATGGAGTGGAGAGGTACTCGTATATGAGAGAGGGAGTGTGTGAGCTGGGAGCAGAACAGAGAAATGGCGTGGAACAGGGAGACATGAAGGCGATTTATTTGTGGAGACCCGTTGCGGGATTAATGTGTCTGGCAATAGATAGATAGATAGACAGATAGAACTGACCTCAAATACTAACAGTGATATCGTTATTGAAGGCCGTATCTAACCCCTTCAGTTCGAAAAGTCTCTCCAAAGCTACCTAAAATAAATCTGGTGGTTTTAATAATAGCATAAAAAATACGTCATCGGAGGGAAAGAGTTTGAGGTTTCGACTCTCGTCAGGGACTAACGGTCGTATTATCAAACCTGAGACCAACAAGGAGAACAGAAACCCTTAATTACTGCTTTACTTTGGCCCATATTCGTCCTTTTGCAGCTAATTTCACGTAACTCAGTGGCACAATATGACAATTCTATGGCTCTACGTCCTTTCCACAGCACCTTTTCATAATCTGCATTATACTCTTGCGTTAATCTTTTGTTACAATTCAGTATTCAAGACGAAGGGATGTTAATTTTAAGCCAAGTTAGAGCAAAACAGGAATAGTAGATTTGATTAGCCTGCATCCAATATAATAGAAAAAAAAAATTGCATCATCACGCGCCTCAAAAATCATCATAAATTACGGGTTTGCCTACACCTTGGCGCTCTCAGTTTTATTTTTTCTCTCTCTCTCTCTGCTGGGGTTTCATTCTCATCACGGGTTTCATTCCCTTGAGAAACTTACAGCCGTATGCTCAAAACTTATATAATGAAGAGGAGGGCAAGCTCCTAATTGTAAACGATATTTTATGATGCCATTAATAAAGATCCGCAGCGTCTGGCCGAGTAAATCTTACCTGACTGTACTGCGTAATGTGGCATGTAGGCTGATAAAATGTAACCACAGAGCTGCGCAGTCTAAATTTTCAGCATGCGGCCATTATTCTCTTCATGATGAGCGATTTGTTTTCTGGACGACACGAAATAAAAGTTCAGTTAGAATAGAGCAAATCAAAATACCTTGAAATATCGCTAACTCCTTCTGCCCGGGGAAGTCATAAATTGACTCTATAGTTGTCGCCTCAGGACGACTTCGTTCAACATGGGAATAACCACCCACACTGAAGAGACTGGTGAAGTGGTCTTCCCTAGGATGAATAACGTTAGAGCCATCTGGCGGGACCAAGGGCACATTATTAAAAAGACGCCACATTACTGATGGGGTTGTTGGTGATTTTCTCTTCATTCCGGGAAGTCTTCCATAAGCTGAGTAAAATCGTCTGACTTTAGCAAGAAGTGTGTAATGGAACTGCAATCGTACGAAAGTGGTTCACATGACCATAAGCCACAACAGTGTGCACAATAATGAAGTGACTTTACAATGACGTCAAAGCCTGTCCTGGCCTGTCCTGCCTTGCTGCGGGACATCGATTTCTCTCGTTGTCTTGGGCTTGTAGTCTCGGCGGCTGAGGAGGCTCCCTACAACCTCATCCTTACCACGTTAATTATGTAGTTGCTTTGTTAATATTTAAACGTATGTTACTTATTCAGCCATCATCCTCATCCTCATTATCACCATCATCGTTGCCCTTACCATCATCATCCTCATTATCATCCTCATCATCATCCTCATTATCATCATCGTCGTTGCCCTTACCATCATCATCATCACCATCCTGACCTCTTTTTCCCGTCTAAAGAGAGGGTGAGGGACGGCTCAGATACTAATACTAATTTTAAAAAAAGACAAAAATAACATACAGGAGAATAATATGATCCTGGAAAAATAAATCGCAAAGGAACAGGTGCCAGAAAGTCTCCCACAGCCAAAATCTACATGGCATTGGGGGCTTCATAACTTCTCTTCTTGGCGATCCATTTTGCATATTACCAGGTATTGTTTTTGTAAGTCACAGGGGCAAACTATGTATATACAAATAAAAAAATCTCAGCATAAAATACGCATACCGTAGTAAATATCAAAGGAGAGGATGCTATGAAATCTCGCTCCCAAGTACCTCCTGATTCCTTCTTACGTTTTTTTTTTTACATGACACGTTCAGACTCCCTTGCTTATCATCCAGGCGATCTATTTCGATATTATAAATGCACTGGTAACCAAAAATAGCATAGCTGGGACTAGTATGCAAATCACAGCGCTAAGGAGTGAGAGGTTAGAAAGGCTCCTAAGCTGACGGGGATATGTGGTTTTCTGGTTTCATAACACCTCTCCCTTACCAATTTATTCTGCAATTACACCTCGATATTCTCTTACATGTTCTCAACAAATTTCGCAAAATAACTTACTAAAAAAGAATATGGTGATGCAGATTAAATAAATCGCCACGAAAGAGTTATTTGAAAGCCTCCTAAGCAGACGAAGATAAAAAGAGTATGCACGCGAAAAATAAGGTGAAATATGCAAAATAAATCGCTTAATAAGAGGTGCTAAGAATTCCCCAATGTCTCCTAAAATAAGGACCGCACGGTGACGAGACTACGGACCCAAGACACTTCAAGGTCAAGTATAACCTGTGCTGGTCGTCCTCTTCCCTGGCAGCGGGGCCTCCATAATGCCGCCTGGCCTCCCACGCTGGTTATTAAGGGATGACGGACACCAGCCTCGGGCCCTCGTTACGCCTGGCATATCACCCCAGACAACTCACCCATATTCACTACCCTCGCATCCCTTGCACCAGACCCGCACCCGACCCGCCATGTAGGTCACCACACACTGACACACACACACACACACACACACACACACACACACACACACACACACGCACACACACGCACACACACACACACACACACACACACACACACACACACACACACACACACACACACACACAATGAACTGGCTGAAGGAGGCCATTTTCCCCAAACTACTGTATGCCAGATGTTTCCAAGCAGCAGATATACAGCCTTTAATGGAGGGACTGGTTGAAGGTCCTTTACTCTTAAAAGATTAACATTTTAAACTTAGACGCAAACTTGCATATAAATCATAAGAAATTATATGGTTCAATACAAAATCTCACCCTATGACACAAGGTTTCACAGTGGAAAAACAAAATGATTTGCTTCCGTCATTTTGCTCGAGTTTTTAAACACAGAGCTGTGTCTTTTTACAGTACATTCTTGCTACTTCCAGGCGATCTCAATAAACTTTAGTAAAAGTCTCTCGTAATGCACGGGTTAATGAAAGCTGTATTTAACCCTTCTAGCTCAAAAACTCTTTCCTCAGCTACATAATGTCGATTGATGACAGCATGAACAAAATGAATAATACGTCATTGAAATGAAATTGTTATGAGAAGCATTCCTGTACGAGGTCGTTCGCAATATTTCGCATCTTTTATCCCAGTCGGTCCGGGTAACGTCCTTCTTAGTTCATGCTTGTCATTACCAGACGATTTAATCAACGAATGAAAGGCCTCTCATACTGAAATGCTTTAATAAAGGCTACAACTTTACCATCCACTTCGAAAGGTCTATCCTTAACTGAATAAAATAGTCAGAAAGTGGACAGAAGTAGGTGTCCCCGGGCTCAATGGGTTATACTCGGTATAACTACTTTAAATATGCTCCTGGTGAATGGTTCTCAGCAGAACCGCTAAACTTTTCGGTCACAGCAGGGCACATAGTGTTTCATAGTCTGCATTGGCGGGGCGAAAAAGTTGTTGTTCCAGAGAAATACTGCCGGATTATTTACACTAGTTAATGAATTAATGAACTGTCACTGCATACTCAAGACACTGTTGTCTCAAATTTCATTAGGCTACCAACGTGTTCCTATACCACCGATGTCAATGTCTTCACGTACAGTCATGGTCATGTTCACCTACTATTCCACTGAGGTCTTTTTCATTATTATGGTATTTTCGTCAGTTCCCTCACTGATTCATCATATCTGATCGAATAAGTAATGGGCAAAGAAAGCTACGGAGCCTCTCTCAGTTTGGTAGTATCAGCCACCGGAGGAAAGTGAGAAGATAAAGAGGTGAAATAACAGGCGAACTCACATCTCCTACTGTAACAGTGTGTATGTCTACGGAAGAACTGCGCGGATGACCAAACATTTCTGTATGTTGCATACTTAAAGCCCCTGTCACATACCGGTACGTCGCAGGCAACTTATGCGACGATATTCTTGTTCAAGGCTAGTATGCTATGCTGTTGTTTCTCTCTCTCTCTCTCTCTCTCTCTCTCTCTCTCTCATTCTGTGTGTGTGTGTGTGTGTGTGTGTGTGTGTGTGTGTGTGTGTGTGTGTGTGTGTGTGTGTGTTCGACATGAGTGATACTGAGCGTGCGAGGTTGCGAGTCCTGGCTTCCGGTGCTTCTGTCCATGGCTGATAATATATACTGACACCGCCCCTTCACTGTCCCCCCGACCTCTCACCCTGCACCCCCATTCACTGTCCTTCCCTCTCTCTTACTCCTCCCCATTCACTGTCATTCCCTCTCTCTTACTCCTCCCCATTCACTGTCATTCCCTCTCTCTTATTCTTCCCCATTCACCGTCCTCGTCCACGCTTCACCCTCATCTCCATTCACTGTCTTCCCCTCCCTCTTGCCCATCACGCCCATTCACTGTATTTCCCAGCCTTTTATTCCTAACCTCCAATGACTGCACCTCCCTCCCTCTGGCCACTCACTTCCATTCACTGTCTTCCCCTCCTTCCCATCCTTTATCCATCAATCCCATTCACTGTCCTCCTCTCCCTCACCCTTACCCTTGTTCACTGCCCTCCCGATCTTCATCCTCATCCCATTTTACTGTCCTCCTCACCCTCTTATTCTTCACCCTATATTCAATGACCCTTCCCCCCCCATCACCACCACCCTTATGCACTGTCTTTCTCTGTTTTCCCATTTTTCCCATTCAATGTCCCCTTCCTCCTTGTCATTATAATCGTCCTCTTCACTACCCCATCTCCCGCCTACCCACTCCCAACTTTCCCTTTCACCGCATCTCTCACTCTCAAATATCCATTTCTCTATCCTTCCTTTTATCTACTTCACCATACCCTTCACAGACTCTTCCTGCATTACCCCTTCCCACAATAACCTCCACTTTATTTTCCTTTCCTTCACCTTAACGTTTTCTCTTGGTCTATCCCTCTCTTCAACCTACCCCGTCTCTGCCCCTCAACCTACCCCTTTCTATCCCTCAACCTACCCTTCTCTGCCCCTCAACCTACCGCTCTCTGCCCCACAATCTAACTCTCTCAACCTCTCAACGTGCCTCTTTCTGTTTCTCAAAATACTCCTCTCTGTTCCACAATCTTCCCCTCTCTGTTTCTCAACCTATCCATCTCTTTTTCTCAACCTAACCCTCTTTGTTTCTCAACCTACCCCTATTTATTTCTCAACCTACCCCTCATTCCTTAAGCTTTCATGACTATTTTCTCCATTTTCAGCCCACCCTACTCGCAGTCGCAGCATCCAACACAACAATATTATAAATATCAACTTGTTTTGTAGTTGTTCAGCCATCGCCTAAAGTTCATCGTCTAAAGTTTCGGCTAATCCAAACTCTAAAACATCGACACAGGCTCCCCAGGCATAGCTACCAGTCAACTGTACGTCACCAGTCACTGTCTTTTAAACATTCACTTGGGCAACGGGAAATAAAGGAAAAACCGACGATTATCCCAGCTCATTGTCAGATTAGGGGACTGATTTAGCGTATGTTTACTAAGTTGGAGGACAAAATACCAACAGTCAGGGCACGCATCCTGGTACTCAATTACTGTCGCGGTGGTTGGGAACTAAAACATTACTCCGCAGTCTCAATCTTTTTCGACCGTGAGTTGACCGTCACCACCTGTCACTTTTTCGAGAAGGTGACATTTATCAATTCAGGTAGTCGTTCGGAATTGGATGTTGGGGTAAGAAGGGATGCAGGGAACGGAGGAATCTGAAAGTGAGAAGGGTGGGAGGGGAGTGACGTAGGAGAGAGGGAGACAGTAGGAATGGGAGGAGAAATGAAAGGGGAAAAATGGAAACAAAAGGGAAGGTGAGAAAAGAGGGATAAAGTGTGGGGTAGAAAGACGTGGGAGAGAGGGAGGAATTGCTACAGGGATGGAAAAAGTAAAGAAATTGAGAGAAATGAAAGTAAGATAAAACAAGGTAATAGAAACTGACGAAAGGCTGCGTGGTCATGTGGTCGAGTGTTGGGCTGCCGTTAGAAAGGACGAGAGATCGATCCCAGGTTGACACAGGAAACGGATTCGGGATGTGAATTCGTCAGAACAATCCATTAACGTATCATAAAAACATCATGGAAGGTACTGTATCAACACACAAGTCCTGACTGAAACGGCACTTGTATTTATTCAGTACAGTTAAACGGTAGGTATAGTGTCCAGGAAAGTACATGAGAAAGTGTGTATTGCAATCTGTTGTGCGTAAAAGGACTGCTGAGTCTCGAGAGAGTACTGTGTAATCAATGCCAAGAGTCGGATAATTAATACATATGTGGAGAGAGAGAGAGAGAGAGAGAGAGAGAGAGAGAGAGAGAGAGAGAGAGAGAGAGAGAGAGAATGTGTGTGTGTGTGTCAATGGCTCAAACACAGGCAAGATAAATTACAATACTCAGGCGACTCTGCTCTTTCAGGTAGAGCATGACTGTGTTTTGTAGACTGTTCATGCATCTCCAGGTTCTACAACATTACTACTGCCTTTACTAACATCTGAACTCGCGCTGGTCTAATAGCCGCGCCGAAGAATCATTTGTAATATCGTACAGCACTCGATCATGTATCCAGTCATTATATACAAGTACAGTTCCCGTAATTGGTCCCCCACAAAGTTCTCAAGTAATACAGCGGTCTGGTCCATATGAAGCTGTTTAATAATACAGCAGTCGGGTCTGTAACGAAGCCTTGAGAAATGCAGTATTCTGGCTTGTATAGGGTCGTTAAATAACACAATAATCCGGCCTGTGTTCGGTCGCTGGGAGACACGCGAAATATCAGTAATCCCTTTCAAACTATATGATTTAATTAATAACTTTACACATACCTGACATATTCTCAAAGATCAAAGGAAGGTTAGAAGGAATGTTGGGTTATGTTTCACCATCCGCTCATTACATCATTCAAAGGCAATATCAAGCTTTAATCAATCCCTTCAGTGCCAGGACTTTTTTTTAGCTTATTTTTACCTCGATTTTTTTTTTTTTTCAACTTAAGGAGAACGCTTTGATGAGGACGGGTTATATATACATCTCCAGTTAATCCCTGCTGCAGGTCATAGTGAGGGAGGTTAATAATATTTCATTACTGCACCAGGTTTCAATTACCTAGATTAGATATGAATGTGAAATGAAGTATGAATCAGTACAGACCGAAAAGATATTCTGTGTAACTCAGAAATTTTCACTGGAATTGCACTTTATCCTTCTCTCTCTTTTTATTTTATTTTTTTCAGGTATTCGCTCACTGGGACTTCCTGGCATAAATCACTGAAAAATATGACTTCAGCTTTAAAGAAACACGGCCGACTTTTACTCACACACGAACACACATACACGCACATCTCATGTACCGACCTCCAGCACACACACACACACACACACACACACACACACACACACACACACACACACACACACACACACACATGCAAACTCACACACACATACATTATTCTTGAAGTTGGAGGAGTCCATGAGAGGGGAAGGGAAGGTGGTTAGAGGGGAAGCTAGGCAAAGGGAGGGATGGAGGTAGGTAGGTTAGGATAGGAAGGAAAGGAGCGTAGAGGGAAGCAGGGAGACAGAAGGAATAAAAGGAAGGAAAGTAGGAAAGGGGACACGGAGGTTGGAAGGCAGCGGGAGAGGGAGGGAGGAAAGGGAGGGATGTAGGAAGTAAGATGATTACAGGAATAAGGAGACAGAGCTAAGATGTAGACAGGTAAAGAGTGGATAGCAAGCACGTCAAGAAAGAGAAAGAGAAGACAGCATGTATGGAAGAATGAGAGGAAAGAAAGGTAGGCAGGTGCGAAGAAAGGAAGGAAAGGCGAACGCACGCACACGCGCGCGCGCACACACACACACACACACACACACACACACACACACACACACACACACACACACACACACACACACACACACACACACACACACACACACACACACACACACACACACACAGAAGGAGGGAAAAGGGAAGATAAAATGGAATAAGGAAAGGAAGAAGGAGGGAGGAGGCGAAAGGCAAGGAGAGACGAAGAGAGGAGGGAGAGGAAAGAGGACAGGAAGAGAGGGGAGACGGAGAGCTGTAGAAAGGAGGAAGGAAGATAGGAGAAAGGAGAGAGGGGAAGAAGAAGCATGGAGAAAAGCAGAGAGGGGGCAGAGAAAGCAGTAAAGTAGGAAGTAGGTAACGAGAAGGAAGTAGGTGGAACAGTGAACGCAAATTCGGAAAGTCTAGATAAGAAGGCAGAAAGAGAGGGTAGAGGGAGAAGAACAGTGTACTGTAGAAGGACGAGGCAGGGAGCAGTGGAAGAAGAAAGGTGCAGGGGGGAGGAAGGGAGAGGAAGGGGAGGAGGAAGGTAGAGGGAGGGAAAGAGGAGGGAGAGAGAGGGAGCATGTGGAGGCATGGAGGAGAAACTGAAATAAGATGTTGGGTGAGGGAAGATATGTTGGAGGGAGAGGGGAGGGAGGGAGGACGCGAGAGAGAGAGAGAGAGAGAGAGAGAGAGAGAGAGAGAGAGAGAGAGAGAGAGAGAGAGAGAGAGAGAGAAGTGAGGGGAGAGAGGGACGTCACTTAAATACCACTCAGTCAGGGAGACTGCCATTAAACTTGCAGGTAACCACACAGCTCTCCCTCCTCTCTCTCTCTCTCTCTCTCTCTCTCTCTCTCTCTCGTATTTTCAGTCTTTAAACTCTTTTCCTGTATATTCAGCTTCTTGCCTCCGCCTTCCATTACTCTGTTCTTCATGTTCTAGTGTCAACCTTAGCTTTCATTTTATCCACCCCGGCTCATTCTCTTCGGCCTCAACCTGCTCTTTCTTACTATTCCTGCCGGTAAAGTATAGGGAAAGAAGTGAGATTAAGCTGCTCTAATTCCTCCAACGCTGTGGCTTCTTTAAAATTCTTCCTTTGATTCTTCAGACGATGGTAATTTAACGTGAGAGATTAAGAATTCCAGAGGTTAGATATGACTTTACTTTCCCCTCCGCTTTCTAAGACGGGTAAATTGGTCCGATGGCAGCAAGAAATACTAGAAAAAATGACATAATGGGAAAGGCTTAACATATCATCAGTATCTCTCTCATGTAAAGGTGTAATGGCGTTTAGTAAGGCTTGCAAATTCACTAGCTTGCCTGGCGTTGTCCTCAATAATCATTATAACTTTACCTGTGCACACCGATAATGAATTATTGTATTGGTGTGTGTGTTGATGGGCGTTACATTATAAAGGTATGCTATTGGTATTGACAATGGGCAAGTATTTATCTGTTCAGTATAGCTAGTGTTCCTCTTCCCCCTCATCCTCTCTCTCTCTCTCTCTCTCTCTCTCCTATACTCATTCCTCGCTCTTGTTTCTATGTTTTCTTTTAGTCTCCCTTATCGCTAACATTATACAAATCCTCCCTCTCCCTCACTCACTCCTCACCCCTCACTCCCTTATCTCCCAGCAGATACACATAATTCCCTGTACTCATCCCTAAATCCTCACCCCTCACCCACCCTCACCCTTAATCCCTCACTATCACCCTAACTGTTATTCCTTATTCCTCACCCGTAATTCACTCTCACCCCTCACTCGCTCTCACCCTTCACCCCTAAATCACCCACACCCCTCACCCTCACTCACTCTCACCCTCATTCACCCTCTCTCATCCTCATTCTCATTCACCGTCGCCCTCATTCAACCTCGCTTACCTTCACTCTTCACCCTCACTCACTCTTACCCTTCACCGTCACTCACCCTCACCCTCACTCACCCTCACTCTTCACCCTTACTCACCCACATCCTTCACCCTTACTCACCCTCACCCTCCACCCTCACTTACCCTACACATCACCGCCACTCACCCACATCCTTCATCCTCATTCACCCTATCCTTCACTCACTCTCACCCTGCACCCTCACCCTTCAGTCTCACTCACCCTCACTCAGGTTGGTTGCCGAGGTGACTGAGGGGAAAGTCGTTTGAAATTGGAGGGCGCTTCTGAGGGGCGGACCTGACCACAAGCTAATAAACTGCTTTAAAGGCAATTGCTACAGGACTGATTTAGGTGGTTCCATTAATTGAACTTGTGGGGGGAGAAAGATCATTATAGGCGTGTTTATGGGCTTAAAGGGAAGGGGCTGCTAGATCCAGGGTGAGGGAGATCGGTCACGGCCGCCATTTTGGTTCAACGTAGTTGCGCTTCAGGCGGGTAAAATGTACCTTATAGACGCAACAGGTGGAACATGTAAGTGGTACAGGTGAAAGAAGGTCAACTGACTTAATACAAGACAATTAACCAGACATAATTCATCTTGAAATCACAGCACAAAAACCTTTCAAAATTATTATATCCGTAAACTAGCAGGGGTACCCGGCTTTGCCCGGACCACAAAGGCGAACACTCTAACCCTATCTTTTGTTCTAGTTCAGTCTTTCTTTCCACTCCAGAAAGACCATGTACCTCTTATGCTTTTGAAGAGGGATTATAAGAGGTCCAGCAACTTTCAGCTCTCGCAGACTAACGCAAGTATTTGTGCGCGTTGTTAACTATTACCGGTGACCTCAAATGACCTCCGACCGGTGACCTCAAATGACCCCGGAGGTCAACCTCACAAAGCTTATGCCAGAACTGGAGGTCAAGTGAGTCTCCATGCTAAAAATTGGGCTGCAGGGGTACCCGGTGTTGCCCGGGCCAAAAAGGCGAACACTCTACCAGTGACCTAAAATTTTTGACCCGCCTAAAGCCATCCATGGGTCATCCTAATTCAGAATATATATATATATATATATATATATATATATATATATATATATATATATATATATATATATATATATGGGAGTGGAGGTTTCTGGCCCTTGGTATGGGTGTAACTGAAAGACAAATAAACAAGCAAACAACGCGGCTCTTTTATATATATGAAAGGGGACTGTGCCTGACGAAGGTTCAATTTGGGTCGAAATGATTGTATCTTCTGAATAAACTCACTCACCAGATCTGGCTACAATTGTTCGATGTCAACCTTAAACAGCCTAATGTAACTTTATAAACACATGCATATTAGTGTCATTTTATAAGCACTGGCCAGCTGAATTCCTCAAAAATAAATAAGTCAGAACTGTCCTAAGATTAAGACTACCTAGGATAATGGCGATAGGGAGAGAGAAGGGAGACGTAGGAGTGAATGACGAAAATGGGGGTGGGGGTAATGGAGGTGTATGGGGAGGTGGGGCAATGATGGGTATTACGGTGATGAAGGGTGATGGGAGGAGGGTGAGGAAATACGGGGTGCGAGATGTATAGCTGAACAGGGAATGGATGGGTGTACGAGCGAGGAGAGGCCGAGACATGCTTGACCAGGGGTAAGGGCCGGCTGAAACAGGGCAAAGGGTGAACACGACTGAATAAATAAGAGTGGACAAGAAGCAATTTTTAAGAAAGATAAAGATGTGATTTATGTATGAAAGGGAAAGAATGAGCTCCACGCAAGACGAAAAATACATGACAGACATGGGTGAGAGGCTTTTATGACAGAAGCCTACAGGACACAAAGAACTGGATATGTATGCCTGACTTAAAAAAAAAAATACATATCCTTAATCCATAGGAGTGAGCTACAGAGATGACTAAAAGAAAATAAAAGGCAGATACAGGTGTGTTGCATGCATGACGGAAAATAAAACAGGATAATGATAGTGTTGCATGCCCCTGCCAAAAATAAGAGAAATGCATAATAGAAATTATGAAATAGGTATATGTGAGGGAAGGAAATGAGTGTGTGGGTAAGAGGGACAGCATCTGGATGAAAGAGCGTGTTAGAGTGATGAGGAAATTATTTGTACGGACAACAACTGAATGGATGAGAGCGTGAGAGCGTGGGTGAATGCTCAGATGATGAGATACTTACTGGCACGAGGGATGGGTGTGTGGTTGAAAGGTTGAGTATATATGTAAGTGAGTGAGTGCGTATCGGGTGATGAGGACTTTATCGGCATGTGGAGCGAGTGAGTGGACGAGGGTAACCATATGGGTGAAGGTGAACGTGTGGATGAGATGAGTGTGTAGGTGAGGCGATAAGCATGTGGATGACAGTGAGTGTGTGGGTGAGGCGATGAGCGTGTGGATGAGTCAGTGTGCGGGTGAGGCGGTGAGGACGTGTGCGAGAAAGCGAGTGTTTGGGTGACGAGGATATGGGGATGAAAGTATGGGTGAGAGATCCCCATTTACTCCTTCCATCTGGTGACGTACATCAGATTATATTATTTATATTATTAATGCAATTAATTTAACTAAGTAAGCTCATTTGTAGCCAAGTGCGTTCATGAAAACCGTACCTAATTCCTGACGTTTGAAAAGTCTCCCCTAAACTAAGGAAAATGAAGGCAGGAACAAAACAAAAATATATGTAGTTAAAATTATGTAAATACTTGGATTTAATGAAGATTATTTTCAACCTCTTCACTATGGTAGGTCTATTTTAACCCAAGCATAATGATCTAGCTGTAACAGGAGTATATAAAAAAGACATCATCGTACTGAAAGGGCAGAGGTAAAGGAAGACTTAATGGAGAGGGGACGACTGTTGGAACAAAATGGGTGAGGATATGGGGAAAGGAAGATGGGTGCGTGAGTGACAGAAGTGAATGTAGGGGTGAGAGAATAAGTAAATGAAACAGAGGACGATATATTTTTTTTTTTTTTAATGAGAAGAGGCAAATGTATGGGTGAGGTGATGAATAAATAGGTTAGATGAAGAATATGTGAAAGGATGACTGTATGGGTGAGGGGCAGGTCGAGTGTATGGGAGAGAGGGCTGACAAAAGGAAGGCTTACACAGAATGACACCTACGCACCACAGGGAACCAAAGCTGCTTTGTGTGTGTGTGTGTGTGTGTGTGTGTGTGTGTGTGTGTGTGTGTGTGTGTGTTTGTGTGTGTGTGTGTGAGGGGGAGGGGATGGAGACACAGACAGGTGGGTGGCTAAGTACTGTGGGTGGGTTGGTAAGTAGGAAGTAAGTCGGTTCCTGAGCTCGTAAGTAGACCATAAAAATCCTACCAGGGGAATTTTGTGCTTAAAAAAAAAAATAATAAAAAAATAAGGGCTGGGAAAAAAAGTCTACTAAAGGTTCGAAGCGAAGGTCTGTAGGCTATTGATCTTCTTTATATGTGTGAATAACTACCACAAAACTTAATCTGCGCTGAAAGCAAAGGAATTAAACATATCTGCGGTTATTATATGTCTTTATTTCTTGCGAACGAGGATGGGTTCAGAAGACAGAGAAATGAAAAGGGAGAAAACAGAGAGGAGAAGAGAAGGAGTGAATGGTATCGGGTGTGAGTTAAAGTAAATAAGTAAGTAAGTAAGTAAGGAAGGAAGGAAGGAAGATAGGAGGGAAGGAAGGAAGGGAATGAAAAAAATGTATTGCATTAAAGAAAATACATGTATGCTGATGCGACCAAGTGGAAAAGAGATACAAGGCTGAAACAGGGAAGCAACTAAACGAAAGAGAAGGAAAGGAAGCCAAAGAAGCTGAAGAGGCAAGTTAGACGGAAATAAAACAACTGAGAAAGGCTGTTCAAAAGGAAATAAAGGGAAAATGAAAGGGTGATACAGAGGGAAGAGAAGGAAAACACACAGAAGGAAGAGAAGAAAATGGAAGAAGCATGAGGAAATAAAAGAGCAAGACAAGGAAATGCAAGAAGGAAGAGAGGGAAATGAAAGAAGGAAGAGAGGGAAATGAAAGAAGGAAGAGAGGGAATGAAAGAAGAGAAGGAAATGAAAGAAGAAAGAGAGGGAAATGAATGACGCAAAACAATGAACTTGAAGAAGCAATAAAAAGGAAAACGACACCAAAACACCAAGAAAAGGAAAAGAAAGGAAAGTGAAGTAGAGAAGGACATAAACGAAACAAGGAAAGGAAAGGAAAAAGCAAGAGAATGAAATGAAAGAAGAATGAAAGAGAAGAATATTGAAGAAACAAGAAAAAGACAGGAAAAAGCATGAGAAGGAAATGAAAGAATCAAGAGAAGAAAACAAAAGACGCAGGGAAACGGAAAAATACACGACAAACCAAGAAAAGGAAATAAAAGAAAGTGAACCAGAGAGACGGAAATGACACAATCCAGAGGGTGCGATAAAGAGAGAGAGGCTGGACGTAGATACAGCGTTTCATTGAGGGGAAGCGAATCCTTTTAGGCGCCAGAGAAGGAGAAAGATAGGCGACCGGATCCCTTATTACGGTGGCAAAGCGAGGAGACAAATTGCATTTCGGGTCCCTCTCTTCCCTGGGTGAGGCGGCCCGGGTAAGGCTTCCTGAGGCGGAGGTGGATGGGTGGATGGGTGGCAGGAAGGGTGGGGGTAGCGTGGGTGGGTGGATGGGAATGAGGGTGGGCTGTGGGTGGGTGGGTGGCAAGGAGGGTAGGTTTTCTACTCCTCTGCTCGAAATTCCCGTTTTTCTACTCTTCTGTCCCTTTCGTTCCGCTGCTCTACGTACACTCTCACTTCCCTATTCTTCATTTTCTCCCCCTCTCTAGTTATGATCTTACTTTTCAATCCTGTACTCAAAATTCCCACTCCCCGACTCCTTTGTCCCTTTTCTACTACTTTACCTTCTCTCTCAATTTCCTATTTTCCTTTTTCTTTCCCTTGAAACTTACGTTCTTAAGTTTTTTTTTTCTCGAAATTCCCGATATCCGACTCTTCTGTTACTTTCTCTTATACTTTTCTATTTACACTCTCACATTTATAATTTTTTCTGTCTCTCGACTCGAAAATCACACTCTTCCACTTTTCTATCACTTTTATTCTCTTCTCTACTTACGCAATCAATCTCCTTTTCTTCTCATATTCTTCCTACCTCCCCACTCGAAATTCCCACTTTCCTACATTTCTGTCCTTTTTTTCCCCTCTCTACTAATGCTTTCGTCTTCGCTCTATTTTTTTTCCTACCTCTCTACTAATGTTCTAATTTTCCTATTCCTCATTGTTCCAAATGCCCAGATTCCCATTCTTGTGCCCCGTTTATTCTATTTCTCTACCTACGCTCTCACTCTCCTATTCTTTTCTTTTTCTACCTCTCGACTCGCAATTCCCACAAACCTACTCTTCTCTTTTTTCTACCTCTCACTCGATGCATCCTATTTCAAGCCACTCTTTCTCCCTCTCTAATTACATTCTTTTTTTCCCTACTTTTTTTTTCTGCCTCTCTGTTCATGTTTCTCCTACTTCTTTACTTGAAATTTCCACTTCCTATTCCTCTCCCCCCCTTTTTTTAAATTTTTCTATTGAGGATTCTATATTCCTACAGTTCTTTTTTTCAACCTATTTATTTTCGTTCTTACTTTTCTACACTTCTGTTTTCTTCTACCTCTCTACTGAAGTTCCTATTTTTCAACCATTCTTTTTCCTACCTCTCTACGTACATTCTTACTTCCCTGCTTTTACTTTCTACTTCTCTGTTCACGTTCCTTTTCTCCCACTGTTATTTTCATTCTAATTTCCTCAATATGGCGGAGACCTACTATATTTCCTCAGTTTCTTTTTCTTCATCACTCCTCAACAAACTTGGCACAATTATAAGTTAGGCAAATACCCCTACAGTTTTTTAGTGTTTTTCTTTTGGAGTTAGGCTTTTGATGAGTGTTATGGGGTTAAAGGTCAACTCGTACACCCTCACATATTCAGAGATCCCATGTTCTCTGCTCAAATGCTGGCAGTCTCTAGTTTTACTTCTACCCTCACATTCCCACTTTCCTGCTCCCTCGGTCCCTTTTAGAGTCATATATATTGCGTACTTTACTGTTTCTACACCATCCCCCCCCCCCCCAGCCCCATCCTCGTTTTCATGTTATCCTAGAGTTCTTTTACTGTGTCTCATTTCTCGCCACACGGTACCTGGATACCGTGTAAAAAAGCAAGGAAAGTTAAATAACAGCAGACTATATAAATAATATAATATAATATACTGTAATAATAATAATAATAATACAACTGCTACTACAACTACTAATACTACTATTGTAAACATCATCGCCATTATAAAAGTTATAACTTTTCTATACACACACACACACACACACACACCCACACACCTCTCTCTCTACAGTATATATATGAAATACGAATAATATACTAGAAAATATCATCGGAAGATACATTATAAGGTATACTGTGCCTATATATTTATTCTTTTCACTAGATATCCTACATTTTGGAAGCCTCAACTATACCGCTCCATATTATAAGTATATGAACGTTTTCCCTCCCTTAACAATTCGCAAAATATATAGCACAAGCATGTAATTGTATTAAACTGAACAAAGAGTACATGTGCGCAGCAATTTCCAAAAAGAAAAATAGCATACTACACCACCAGCTAACAAAGGATGTACTCATGGGTGTAAAAAAATCCTATGCACATAATCCCCAACACATTCGATAGATATTTCGGACACCGCGTATCGAATTCAAAAATGCATTAAACCTCACCCCTTTAAAACGTACACACATTTATCGCTCTGCCGCTTTGAAAAGTGTAAAATAAAGTAAAATTGAATGTATACATAAAAAAATTCCGCTACCGACCGACCCCCACCCCCCAAATAAAAATAATCAAAGGGGGTTCCTACTCACTGGCATAACCCATTCATTAAAAGGGTGAAGGAAGTTAGTTAGATGCTCGTCAGAAATAGAGAGAAAAATTGAAAATGGAGAATGGAAACTGTCTCTGATACTCCTTGCATCTAAAGTATTCCTTGTCGGCTGAATAAAATCTTCCTCGTCGGCTGAATAAAATCGTCCCCCCCGGGCCAATAAAATCGTTCTCGCCAGCTAAATAAAATCGCCCTAGTCGGCTGAAAATATATCGTCCACGTCGGTTGAATAAAATCGTTGTAGTCGGCTAGGTAAAAATCGTCCTCGTCGGCTGGATAAAATGGTCTGGCAGAGAAATGGCGTCACTGTCGTTAGGAGCTTAACCCTTTCAGTACAATGATGTCTTGTTCTAGTGTTTTCTATACCTCCTGATGGCTGTCTTAAAGTTGAGAAGGACCTCTCGTAGTTAAGCGATTAATGGTTATATCTATTTCCTCCAGCTGGCATTGTTACCCGAAAGCTGAATGAAACAGGATGGAGACAGCAGGAAAATAATACCTAAGGCGTCATCTTTGTAAAAAGGTCTAATCAACACACGTACAGTCGCGTTCATGAGATAAGGTAGACATCTACTCGTTTTGTGTATTGCTGTGTCCACAGCGGCCGAGATGTGGAACTGATTCCATTACTGCCTGGGACACTGCTGATTGGTGCACCATAGGCAGTAAGTGAAACAAGTCCACCTCTCACCAGCAACAGACACTACAGCAGATAACAGGAGCAGATGTGTTGCCCTACTTATAAACACGGATATATGTGTGACAATATCGTACGTGGTGATGGGTAACTAAAAATATCATCTATCCCGGCTTGACTAATGCTTGGGTAAACAATGAGACCTTCGACTGTGCCCTCCTCACCTTAGCCTCATACCAAGAGTATATACGCTACTTGTATTATATTCTTGTTACTACCAGACGATTATATTCATCTTATAAAGAATTGTCAAACTGGAGCGGAGGAGGGGAGGGGAGGTGTGGTACACATTGCACTTCATTAACCCATCCAGTACAGGACGTCCTCCCAAAACTGAGTAAAACTGTCTAAAAGCAACAATATAAGTAGAAAAGTAAGTCATCGTAATGAAGGGGTCGAGGCTTTCCAGTACCTTTTCCTTAGTAATTTCTTTTGTATACTACACGTAGGCATTACCTGGGATGTTATATATGCCTCTGTGATATCGACACTAATAACATTAATAACACCGATCAATTACGTACAGTCAAATACAAAAGTCTTCGCCTCTCCGGTTTCTCTCATCGCTCGAGTCATAGCTGCTTGAATGGCACGTAGTGGATAAAGATGCCTATTATCAACTACAGACATTAAAATTCTTCAGTTGATGAATTTCCAGCCATCACTGGCTTCAGTACTAACAAGGCATATGGGCCTGTTGGGGTCCTTCCTGCTGTCCTAAAGAACTGTGCATCTGTGCTCACACCTGCTTACACCCTGCCTAGGTAAACTCTTTCGCCTTTGTCTGTCAACTTGTACCTTTCCTTCATGCTGGAAGTTTGCTGTCATTCAGCCTGTCCCAAAGAAGGATGACCATTCCCAGCCCTCTAACTATCGCCCAATTGCTTTAACACCTGTATTTCAAAAGTTTTTAAATCCATTCTTAACCAAAAAAAAAAAAAAATAATAAGAAGAATGCGCCTTTCCTATCATAACCTTTCAGATCGTCAGTATGGGTTCCGCCAGGGATGCTGGACTGGCGATCTCCTCACCTACCTTTCAGAATCCTGGTAATCTTCCTTTCGGGACTTTGGTGAAAGCTTTAATATGGCATTTGACATCTCAAAGACTTTCGACTGAATCTGGCATAAATCTTTAATTTCCAAAATGCCATCTTACGGTTTCTGTCCTTCTAGCTGTGCCTTCATCTCTCTTCCTTTCTGGTCGTTCTATAGCTGCTGCTGTAGACGGTCACCGTTCTTCTCTTAGAGCTATCAATAGTGGTGTTCCTCAGGGATCTGTCCTATCACCAACTCTCTTCTATTCATCAATGACCTAAGCTGTACATTTAACCCTATCCACTCATACGCTGATGGCTCCACCCTTCACCTTTTCATTCGCTTCCTGCAGCGTCCATCTCACCAGTTACTTCAATAAACAGGGGAAGAGGCTATGACACACCTAATGTCTGACTTGGCTCATATCTCTGACTGAGTTAAAAGTAATCCTGTTGTTTTTAATGCATCAAAAACTCAGTTCTTACATCTTTCAACCCTACAAAATCTTGTGCAGGACTCAGGAGTATCCTCTATCCATCCATTCATCATCCAACCCTACACTTCCCCATGAGGAGCGTAGGAGTCCAGGGCTAGGCAGTTGGTCCTGACATTTAAGATGAGAGTCTAGTTTTTAACAATATACAATTCAATCCTGCATCACCTTTACACATGCTTGGGGTTTCATTCTCTCATGATTTGTCTTGGAAAGATCATAATACCTCTCTTATAAAATCTGCTTCCAAGAGATTAGGTGTGCTTAGCCGACAACGTGCCTTCTTTACCCCTGCGCAGTTGTTGACTTTATACACGGGTTTTATTCGCCCCTGTGTGGAGTACAACTCTCACGCGTGGATGCACTCCCCAAATACACCCCTTCTCAACAAGGTGGGGTCAAAGGCGTTTCGTCTCATTAACTCTCCTCCTCTTGCTGGCTCCCTTTAACCTCTGTCTCTTCCCCGAACTGTTGTATCTTTATCTCTCTTCTTTCATTACTTCAGTATTCACTGCTCCTACGAACTGTCTGCTTGCATCCCTCCGCCTCTACGATGGGCGCGTAGCACCCGTCTAGCAACAAACTCTCATCCCTTTTCTGTCCATCTCTCTAATGCAAGTGTTAACCATTATTCCCAGTTCTTCATGTATACAACAGGTCAACTCTAGAACTGTCTCCCTCTGTCTGTATTTCCTACTGCCTATGATCAGCAGCCATTCAAACGCAGTGTGTCCACACATCTAGAAATGCACGGATCTTGAATTTGGCTCTCTGTTATCTTGTTTTTTGTTGGGGGAAACAATCTTGCGATCTGTCTTTTGATAACTTTCTTCTTGCATAAAAGAGATAACTGATGATAAGCACCTTTGGTTACTGTCACATCCAAAGTTATCCAGCCATTAAAGAGCGGTAGGAAAGACAAACAGACTCATGAAGTTGGCTATACCATACGTAGGGATAATTTTGTAAGGAAAATGTACCAGAATGCACCCCCTTCATCTACGTGAATACATGCTCTATGGTCGTATTCTCTTTGGTTTAGGTTGCTATTCGATTTGCATACTACGCCTCGCTACTATGGTGAGGAAGGCGTGGTAGAAAGCCTTGTGCTGACGAGAGAATAAAAGGCCCTGAGACGTCTATGGGTGACGTGAGTGAAAAGTGAGAAAGATGTTATGTAAATCACAAAGGGGGTGTTAATGAAAAAGTTGTGTCAGGCGGCAATATGAATGAACAATGGGAAGAAGAGGATAATACACATATTATAAAATCGTCGGCCAAAAGCAGAAATAATATATCCAATACGTCATCGGAGAGGAAAAAATGAAGTATTATGCTAATCTCATCACTACGGGAATCCGCCCACCAGCTGAAGTACTCATCTGACGACAGCGTGGAAAATGTACTATACGAAGGGCTCAAGAGCAACGGAAAGGAGTAGGTACGCAGCATCAGCAAACACATTTGTGATCAATTCCGTCTCAACTATTAGCTGTGGAGAACTAGGGCGCGTGTAGAAACCTCTCACGTCTTGTTATCTGTACAGAAATTCTTTACAGTTACGATGGAGAATTGATCGTAGGCTTGCTTGTAAATCTGGGCTCAGGTGCTAACTCTGCAGACCATCAAGGAAGACAGGTGAGTAGAGTGAGGGCAGGCAGGGCAATAAAAGACTCAGATGACCTCGAGGGTAGATCATCAGCTTATTTGGAAAGGGAGAGCCAGGATTAGGTCTGATATGGCAAGGTTTAGGCACCGCTAGACGACCTGCGGTGAGGTAAGGCCATGGTGGTGGGATTATGAGAGATGGGTACAACAGGGGATTACAACCCTACACATGAGCTTGGGGATACATCACAGCTTAAGTTTAATATGTATATATATATATATATATATATATATATATATATATATATATATATATATATATATATATATATATATATATATATATATATATATATATATATATATATATATATATATATATATATATATATATATATATATATATATATATATATATATATATATATATTAGATGCAAGAAAGAAGGAACCAAAGGCCAGGAATCTGCGAAATAGTTCCCTCAAAAAATAAATAAATAAATAAATTAACAAATAACAAGATACCGGAGAGCCAAATTCAATATCCGTTCATTTCGAGATAACCGGACAAACGCGTCTGAAAGACTGAATATCATAGGCAGTAAGAAATACAGACAGATGGCGACAGTTCCAAAGCTGACCTACTCTATACATGAAGGACTGGGAGTAACGGCTAACTCCTCCACTGCAGTGTTGGACAGAAAGGGGATGAGAGTTTGCTGCCAGAAGGGTGCTACGCGGCCACAGTAGTGGTGGAGAGATACAAGCAGCCATTTCAGGGGAGCAGTGACCACTAGGTAGCTACAGAAAAGAGATAAAGATGCAACAGTGCGGCGAAGAGACAAAGGCTGAAGGGAGCCAGTAAGAGGAGGAGAGTTAACTACACGAAAAACCTTTGACTCCATTTTGTTGAGAAGAGCTGTATGTCGGGAGCCTTCCCACACGAGAGAGAGAGAGAGAGAGAGAGAGAGAGAGAGAGAGAGAGAGAGAGAGAGAGAGAGAGAGAGAGAGAGAGAGAGAGAGAGAGAGAGAAGAAAAAAAGAATTAGCGGTATGTACCATATAGCAAGGTAAGCTTCCAGTACATGACATTTGGTAACGTCAGCGTGGAGTTTTAGCTTACTGACAATGGCTAATACGACCCTACACCAACCAACCCACCACATCCCACCGTAAACCATTCCCACTACTCCATTCTGGCTGGGCTAGGCTAGGTTAAGCTGAGTAAAGTTAGGCTTGGTTAAGTTAGGTTACTGAGATACTGTAGTTCAGGATACAAGGGTACAAATGTGGTTTATAGGACACTGCAGCAATCGTCCGGCCACATCCCCTCGTAAACCCTAGCCAGTACACCATCCCTGTGGGTTTACGCCACTGTCATACTCAGGATCCTAGACTAAAACCTTAAATCGTAATGTGGAATGCAAGTTCACAGTTCTTAACTATTTTTCTTTAATTAAACAGTTGTGAGTATTGTGTGGTCAGCATGTCACGCAACACAGCGCAACAACCAGAGATAAAGAAAAACAAAATACACTACTTTCATCGTGGTTCTAACATATAATCGCCAGAGATTGAAGGACTGCCTACACCTTCACATAGCCTAATATGACCGGCAGTTTTCTTGGCAACTGGGCGGCTTTTCGCCACGTCTAAGTTGCCAAATTTGTCAGACACAAACATGGGTGCCAAAATGCATTCGGCTTATCTTTAATGGCATATGTTCATTCAGCATACGGTCAGTCAGGCAGCATACGTTCAGACAGCATCAGTCACCGCCAGTCATTACATGTTATTTGATCATTTCGAGGCTGGGTCGTAAAATATGGTAATCCTGAAAAAGTAGCGATGCTCTGCTAAGTTGTAATTCCGAGTGATGGTGGTGGGCGTCGTAAATACCGCGATAAAGTGGAGAGATTGCCGGGTTACCTTGAGTTACGGTGCGTCGACACAGGTGCTAGGGGGTAAGGGAGAGGGGGGCCGGGTGGATAGGAGAGGGGGCTTATGATGGTGCTCCCCCCATGCCATTCTCCCCGTATAAAGTGGTAAGTCTAACAGTCAACAGAGGAATTCCATTTTGCACATATAAAGCACATCTGTCATTAATCGCTTCGCCTGGAGGAAGTCGTTTTATTTCGTTTTTGCTGCTATCAGGCGGTTTTATACAGCTCCTCGTACTGAAGTGATTAATGAAGACTATATTATATTCACCTATGCAAAGTTTCCTAAAAACTGAAAAAATCGTCTGGGGGAAGCAACGATAATATATATAAAAAACGTCATAGTACTGAATGCGTTATTACCAACCTGTTTGTTTTTCAGGGCTCTGTCTGTAATAGCTGCATTACTCCTGTCTCCATATTTAGCGACTCTTTTCTATTTTAGTTCCCACCTCCAAAATATTTTCTTCAACTCTGGGAGATCTCTCATAGTGGAGGGATGAGAAAGTCATTTCCAATCGCCCCTCCAACACGATGAGGATTTTTGCTTTCATCTTACCATCTCTTGACGATTTCAATAAGTTTTGGGTAAATCTTTCGCAGTGAAGAGATTAGCCCTTCGTCGACGATGGATCTCACAAATACTCGTACACAGTGTAAAATTGTGTGAAGGCAGCCTGAACTGAATATAAGATACACTGGAGGCGAACGAGTTGCCCTCTGTTCATGGATAGTATCGACCCATCACAGAAACCCATCGCAACCTGTTAACTGAGCGATACCTGAGCAGAATAAGGTGTGTTTCATGCATGTACCTGAGTTTTATTAAAATGGTGGAGTACTATTTCTTGCTGTCACCGTCAGTACCCTACAGACATTCCAAGTATGTTATATACGAGTATAAGAGTTCTCAAGTACAGCAAAATCTGAAGTGCAGATATACTCTCACCTCTTCAGGGTGGCCTCGATGACCCACAATACACTTGACATTCTGGTAAGGATAAACTGAAGCAGAATCTCAGCATCAGTGACAAATATCTTGTGAAAAGTAGCTGGAAACCTAGCTGTATTTCGCAGCTGACCTGTCTTCACAACGCCCCCTGAGAGAACATGTTTGACGGTGGAAGATATCAACCACATTTACAAAGGCATTTACTGGAGAGATACAACAGTTTCCGTCCGACCAAGACCCCCTGCAGGTGATATAAATGAGACGTAACATAAGCGCGTATATATATGGCGTCGTGAGAAGGAGAGAAGACATATGTCTGGTTGTATACCGCAGCTGAGCTCTCATCAAAATAGCACCAGAGGAGAAACGTCCGATTGTGTTTGGTTGTGTTCCGCAGCTGAACATCATCATCCAAGAGTTACCTGTGAGAACGAATTACGCTGAAAATGGCTGTGTTCTGCAGCTGAGCCTCATTATCAGCAATCTGTCACGTGGGAGAACATATCTGGCTGTGTTTAGCTGAGTTCCGCAGCTGAGCCGTCATCAGAGTGCCACCTGCCTGTTTGTCTTGCGGCGGGAGGAGCAAAAGTTCTGGACATAAATACGAGTTAGGTTCATTAGCGGAGGTCAGCTCATGTTCCCGAAAAGGAGTGTGGGTAAGCCGGGCAGTTAGGCAATAGCAGAGGCAGTAAGTCCACCGTCACTATTTATAAACTCTCCTATGCTTAAGTTACTGTACGTATAGACTGCTTATATAAGCTTTCGTCTTTAAATGTACAGCTACCAATCACTTCAGAGTAAAATCAGAGTGAATATTTAAGTGACAAAATACGAAAAACATAACGATCTGTGATAATACGCAAAAGTTAAGGAGGTCTGTTTATGGTAAAAACTGTTTAGGATCTTTTACAAATACGGGACCAAGGCGGGGATCAGGCGCACCACCACGGCATAGTAACGACCTACTTGCGTACCCCGGGGGACCCATCCTGGTGGCCACAGGTCCCGGGGGCCAGGAGGGCAGGCAGGGGCACACTCCCTTTCTCCCTCCCCTCCCCCTTCTCCCTCGCCAAACTTCAGATGAGGGGAAGGACTCGTATGTCATGACGTCATGCCCGTCCGACGACCAAAAAGTTACCTTGCAAGCCAGGGTCGAATTCTTGCTCATTCGGGAGGTTTCGCAACATCTCTTCAAAAGCGACTGATTTTGCCTATTACATCTTCATATTCTCTTGTATATTACTGTTCAAACTACGTCGGTATTATACTGGTATCAAGAGTGCATAAAACCATGCAGTATTAACGAGTAAAATGAAAACTAAATCGCTAAGGAAAAAAGCTACAGAACTCCCACGTCCACGAGAATGCAGCCATTTACCTCTGAGTCAACATAAGGTTGGGTGGTGCCTCAGGTAAGAGAATATTTGTGTCAAAAGAGCACTCATTTCCATTTCAGTACACAGGTTAAGAATCTGGTCTGGAAAAAGCATATCAATCATTGCCAGTCAAACCTCTCAACTCACACCACGGTGTCGAGCCAGTTCCGCGAACACACACACACACACACACACACACACACACACACACACACACACACACACACACACACACACTAGCGGCGCCCCACACAAAGTTGCGGCCACTATAGTAATTACCAAACTCTCTGGTAAACCAGGCAACTCCAGCGCTCCTCCGGGGAATGTAGGGAGTTCTTGTGTGGCTAGCTTTATATGGCTGCTGCTGCTGGTGCTGGGGGTAGGGTGGTGGTGTGGGGGCAGGGTGATGGTGGTGGTGTGGGGGCAGGGTGATGGTGGTGGTGTGGGGGCAGGGTGATGGTGGTGGTATGGGGGCAGGGTGATGGTGGTGGTGTGGGGGCAGTTTGATGGTGGTGGTTTTGGAGAAGGGGGTGTGTTGGTGAAGGTGGTCGTGGAGTGAGTTGTGGGGGGAGGATGGTAGCAGTAGCAACTACAGTAACAGTAGTAGTGGTGGTGGTGGGATGAGGGGGGAGGGGCGCCGTACGTTTCCCTCTTCAATTTGTGGTCTGAGTTTCCAAGGGAGTCCACGGGGAACTCTGTACGGGGCTTCAATCAAGGCCAATTACAATATTATTGTATCAAGGTATTATACACACCAAAACAATTCCCGCCACAATTTGCTTCGGTGCATATTATACGGCCGTGTATATAATGAAATATTACCTGATGCTGCTTAAAGTTCTCTTGTAATACGGAAGTGTACAAAATTATGTATTGACTGGCGCTGTTTCAACTCCGTGTGCGATAGATGAAAAGAATCGTAATCTTCATATCAAACAATTACGTCATACTCTACGAAATTTCAATCATAAACGAAGGACACATTGTTGTTAGGCTGATGTACGGCTGAAACAATATATATTAATAAAAACAATGAACTCTACAAAGAAATCGTTGAGCAATGCAAGTTGGAAAAATGCCAAATGACTTAGCGAGTTACAAAGGAGAGAGTGAACAAGGGGGAGTTGAATTCCATGCGTGTACACAACTGAGGGTAGGTGGAGGTACATTCCTGGTGTGTGTGTGTGTGTGTGTGTGTGTGTGTGTGTGTGTGTGTGTGTGTGTGTGTGTGTGTGTGTGTGTGTGTGTGTGTGTGTGTGTGTGTGTGTGTGTGTGTGTGTGTGTGTGTGTGTGTGTGTGTGTGTGTGTGTGTGTGTGTGTGTGTGTGTGTGTGTGTGTGTGTGTGTGTGTGTGTGTGTGTGTGTGTGTGTGTGTGTGTGTGTGTGTGTGTGTGTGTGTGTGTGTGTGTGTGTGTGTGTGTGTGTGTGTGTGTGTGTGTGTGTGTGTGTGTGTGTGTGTGTGTGTGTGTGTGTGTGTGTGTGTGTGTGTGTGTGTGTGTGTGTGTGTGTGTGTGTGTGTGTGTGTGTGTGTGTGTGTGTGTGTGTGTGTGTGTGTGTGTGTGTGTGTGTGTGTGTGTGTGTGTGTGTGTGTGTGTGTGTGTGTGTGTGTGTGTGTGTGTGTGTGTGTGTGTGTGTGTGTGTGTGTGTGTGTGTGTGTGTGTGTGTGTGTGTGTGTGTGTGTGTGTGTGTGTGTGTGTGTGTGTGTGTGTGTGTGTGTGTGTGTGTGTGTGTGTGTGTGTGTGTGTGTGTGTGTGTGTGTGTGTGTGTGTCGCAGGCGAGGTAGTGTTGCAGGTACATAAGAACGCAGGCATGGAAGAGGGGTAGGTATAGAAGAGTGAAGGTGTGAGAAGGAATGTATGTGTGTGTGTGTGTGTGTGTGTGTGTGTGTGTGTGTGTGTGTGTGTGTGTGTGTGTGTGTGTGTGTGTGTGTGTGTGTGTGTGTGTGTGTGTAAAATAACTGTTATACCAGTACAAATCCTTATTAAGCTGAGTAACATTGTCTGGCCATGGACACTTCATAAAACCCTTATCGACCTAAATTAATCGTCTCTAACCCATTCACTAAATCAACTGAATGAGAGAGAGAGAGAGAGAGAGAGAGAGAGAGAGAGAGAGAGAGAGAGAGAGAGAGAGAAACTTCCTAAGGTGTTAAAGGTGACGACGAACTGCGGGCAAGAGTATCCACAGGTCAGGTGTAGAGTCAGGTTGCGGCCTCTACAGTATACCAAACAGATTAAGGAGATGGTGTATAACTGATCCAAACGTGGCATTACACTCACCTGCCAAGCCAAAGTACATACCAATAAATTCTGTAACTTGTAGGGCTGACCCAACACAGATATTATAAAGATTTAAGTGCACTGATTGTTTGTTTTCCTTCCTCCATTGTTATTTAAAAAATGTTAAACCAGCTGAGCAAACCACAAAACATCCCAGTGTTTATCAGCGTACTTTAAACCGGTCACACAAAACCATAACCAAGGAGTTCAGTGTTTGCGAGTGTACATGAAACCATCCACATTTATCACAAAAGTTGAGAGTTTTCCAAGGATTTTAAACCACCCACATAAGTAACAAAAGTTGAGTGTTTATCAGTGTACTTTAAACCATCACCATAAATCAAAAGAGATGACTGTTTATCAATGTTCTTCAGACCATCCACTTAAATCGCAAAAAGGGGTGTTTAAAATGGATTAGCGGGTGATAAAGGCAGCACAATGGCGGAAGTTGTCCCATCTCTGCTTACTACAGGGTCTCAGTCAGGATGAGGGCAACAGGTGTGGAGGAGAGAGGCGTGGCGTAATGACATATGGAAATGGCATGTGTGGAGGCGAAAGGGGGGAGGCGTTACGACGTATGAAAATGGAAGGTGTGGCGGTCAACAGGTGGGGTGGTGACAGGCGTGGTGAGGTATACAAGTATGGATAAGAATGTTGTGGTGCCGAGAGGTGTTGCATAAAGACATAGAGAAATAGCAGGTTTCTTGGTAAAAGATGTAACAGCGACAGGTGTGGTGACGAGCAGTATGGCTTACGGAAATGGAAATTGTGGACACCACAGATTTTGAGCAGAAATGTGACCTACAGGCACAAGGAAACGACAACTGTGAAAGCGAAAGTTATGGAGGTGAGGTGTGGCGTAACAACATATGGAACTGGCAGGTGTGGATGCGACAGGTGTGGTGGGGGAAGGAAAGACGTATGTGTAAGACAGGAGGCCTTGTCTCCGTAAGCCTCATTAAAATATATGGGTCATCGATTTTAAGGCTGTTTGCGTCCCTTCGAACAATGCCTCCCTCCGTCCCATTCTGTCCGCTCATCTGTCTCCTGTCGCGGCCCGGACACACCACCCTCCTTACAAACAGGTAATGACTCAGGGCCTTTTTCTACTGAACTTAGGCTTTCTAGTATCTTTTCCTTAGCAATCAATTTTCAATACTGTACGGTAACCCATTCCATCTGAGAGCGTGTGTTTCATTTTATCACTGTTTTCTCTAGACGACTTAACTTGGGAAGGATCTGTAGTAATGGGAATTATTTAGGTTTTTATCTAGTTTCTATCGATCGAAAAATCCTTCTCCAACAGACGATAATAGTTAGCATACATCAAGGATAAACTTAAAATCCATCGCTAGATTCATGCTGTTAAAATAATGGCTTTCCAGTAACTTTTCCACAGATTTTAAACTTGTATACCTCATACTAATATCAGTTATTTATGTCTTTATCATACAGGCAACATTCACTAATATATACAAAAATAAATCGATATGAAGTTGTCAGTCAGCCGTCTTAAGTTGACAAGACTAAGGCCATCAGACGCCCCACAATTTTCTTCACGACACATCATTCCCATCGGTTTCTTGGTGATGGTATTTTTCTAGCCCTCAGTTTTTTTTGTAACAGAACATTTCTTCTTTAGAATCTTCACCACAGAATTTTTCCCCATAATCTTCTTCCCGACGGCATTTTTCTTCTACATAACTTTCTTTGGAACATTGCCTTGCTTCCCCACAATCTTTTTCACAACGGTACTTTTTTTTCTTCCCCCTTTCAGCCCAGTCTTTGGCCATAGTATTTTCTACCTCTCTCCTCACAGTCTTATTCGAGATGGCATTCTCTCCCATTCTGGTGAACACATTCCCCGGGCGCCACCCTTCCTTCAATGGCAGATTACTAGACTGTCTCCCCTGTTCACGGTATTATTAGAGGCTCTCGCTCTCACTTTTTGGTTAACCCCTACAAAATAATAACGTCTGCGTTGATTTCACTACCGTTACTGTCAGATGATCAAATAGACGTTTTTGGTCCTTTCCCACATTCTAAGGCGGGAAAGGAGGTCAGGATGATCATGATGATGATGACGACGATGACTAAGATGAGACTCCTCGTAGTGATGGTTTAAAATGTATTGCATTAACCCCTTCAGTGTGATAATATATTTTTTTAAACTGAATTACTGTTACCGCCAAAAGATTTTGCGCTGTTTAGAAGGACTGAGGATAGAGGAGGGCATTACTAGGATATTTATGGCCTTTAAACCAATTAAACAAATTACAAGAGCTGGATTCGAAGGTAACAGTTCACTGGATAAAGATGAAATCTTTGTTTTACAAAATTCTTGCCAACGCCAGACAAATTTACTCAGATTAGGAGACACGGGCCACAGTGAAGGATGAAACTATGTTGCTCACGTTTTTTTTCTTTTTACAACATTCCTGGGGACAACTCATCTACTTCGCCGACGACACATTCTGCGGTTGGCAGCTTCCACTGATAGTTGTGTAGTCCTGTAAGAAAACGTGGGGAACTATCTTGGAGGCTGAGGTGTGTGTGTGTGTGTGTGTGTGTGTGTGTGTGTGTGTGTGTGTGTGTGTGTGTGTGTGTGTGTGTGTGTGTGTGTGTGTGTGTGTGTGTGTGTGTGTGTGTGTGTGTGTGTGTGTGTGTGTGTGCGCGTGCGTGCGCGCGTGTGTGCGCGCGCTGGCTGTTAAATGGGAAGAATGTGGGCGCGCTCCAACAATGTATAAGCCACTTTTTCACCTGCTCCTGACGGCAGCTTCTCTCACGTAAGATTGTTCGCTGGAGCTTGTAAGACGCATAAGCTAAGATGCCCTTCAGTGAGTCCTCCTCCGCACGCTGCCTTTGAGTCTCGCTGCTTCTTACATCACACAAACTTCTTGCAGCGTGGGAGGCGAGTTTTAACTTGGCTAAGAAATTATTTGAGACCAAAAGGTGCTGGTAATTAAAAAAGGAACTACGCAGTAATTATTCACGCTCCACCCCTCCACAGGCGCATATTCAAACAACGCAGCAATTAAAGTTATGGCATTACGGGAATTCCACAGCGTTACGTAGACGTCCTTGGCATCTGATGAGAGCTTTGTAAAGTTAGGTAACCCCCGAATACACTCAAGAAACAACCCCCCCCCCCTAAAAAAAAGTTTGATTCTCTCGTTGTCAATCCAAAGTCACAGTACACACAGAAAAATTTGGACATATACAGAACTGAACTTCCAATGCACTGACATATTGCACAAACACATTATTTTGGTACCACTGGCATGAGCTCTAATATACGAGTAAAAGAAATAAACTTACATACGGTACAAAACTCCCTTCACTAAACATCCTCTCTCCTCACCTACGTAACCCTTCCCTCTCCAATCCCCTCATCCCCTTGCTCTCTCCTCGTTTCATTTCCTTCCCCTCTTTTCCTGCTTCACATACCCATTCCACTTTGGTCTCCCACTTCCCTTTCCATAACTCTTCCCTTTTCTCTCTCATTTCCCTCTCTATACCTACATTCTATACCCCTCCCCCCTCTCTATCCCTCTCCCTACCCATCCCCTTTTCCTTCTCGTTCCCTCACTTCTTTTCCTGTCTTTCCCTGCTGTTCATGATCCGTCTCTTCATTCCATCCTTCAATCCTCTTCACACCTCTCCGCCTTTCTCTGTCCTTCCCCTTCCCTCCCTTTCATTATTCCTCCCCTTTCCTCTCTTCCCTCCTCATTCCATCTCTCCACAATCTGTCATTCTCGTCCCCTCTCTCCCCCTTCAATACCTCTCCTACAGCCACACCTCAACACAAATGCAGTGTCACCTCGTCACCAGCTAAGCACTATATTGTTGACCCATGACTGTGTGCTCCGGTGCTCCTCACTGCCACGCCCTTGTTTTCTATCCATTCGTGGAGCTTCTTATGGTCTACCTCCTGACAAAGAAATAATTGATCTGTGTGTGTGTGTGTGTGTGTGTGTGTGTGTGTGTGTGTGTGTGTGTGTGTGTGTGTGTGTGTGTGTGTGTGTGTGTGTGTGTGTGTGTGTGTGTGTGTGTGTGTGTGTGTGTGTGTGTGAAGGAGGAAGGGTAGAAAAGCTTTTCTCTACGTAGGAAGATGGGGTGTGCGAGACGAGATAACTAATAAGAAATTCGTAGAAAGCGAGATGGAATAACACCATTAGTTTTTCAATTTTGCAGTAACTTTTCTGAATGCTTCCTATCTACTAAAACGAACTCACGAGGTCCGTGTTTTCTCTGCTCGATGACTGATGAGTCTTTGTACGATGACCCAATCTCATGTCACTACAAAATTGATGTTTACCAGCCTCACTGAAGAGACGGCAATTCTCGTACGGTACGGTGTATGGGCAAATGCAAGGCTGATATAGTGGTATGTCAGAAAGGTTATGGGGGAGTGATGACCTTAAGTGAAACTCAATCTAAATCTTAATTATGTCAGGGACCGAAGCTGCACTATCAGAATACCCAGCCCAGGGTGATGACTGCCCATCCCCAGCTCCCCCACATCGATCCTCAAGCGTTACTAAATAATCGATCAACTTAATCATCTTGTCCATTGAGTAACCAACCCAAAGTGCTCTTGACGTGGAATCGCCAGAGGAGTTTGCTAAGACGTAAATGTTTCTAATCAATAGTTAATAATTTCAACGAGAGAAGGTATTTGTAATTTTGCTCTAGATAATGTCAGACAATTTTGCTTAGAAAAACACCCTCATAGTGAAGGGGTTAATGATGGCTATATCTAAAGCCTTCATTTCGACAAGTCAGCAATAAAATACAAACACAAAAAAAGCGTCGATATAGCAAAGGCGTTAACACTTATTCAACAAGTATTTTAAATGTATGAAAAACTACCCACAATATGCAATCAAATGCTTAATATGGTAAAAGAAAGGCATACATAGGGTTAAAGAGAAAAAACTTAAAAAGATAACAGCCAATCCCATTTCATCTCTTATGACGTGTAAGGTCGCGATTCTAGACTACCGTGGCACAGTACAGAAAGGGTGCATAACCATCCTACTCCCCATGGTGGTATTTAATTATCGATAAACCTCTGCTGCTCAAAATTATATACGCAACTCCCTTGACACAGCGACCAAAAAGTTGCTCCCCGGCACAACTCAAACATCAGTGGACTACGAAGACAAGGAACAAGGCAGCAAGAAAGACGATCGGATAAAATTATTGGTTTACGGTAACTCGGATAAATCTCACAAGGGCTAGAGAAGGGGGCAGAGAGGGAGGAGGAGGGGGGAGGGTCAGGGGAACGGCAGGGAAGAAGTGAGAGGGACGAAGAAGAAGCGAAGGAGAGGAAGAAGAAGCGAAGGAGAGGAAGAAGAGGGGAAGGTAAGACTTACGACCCATACAGTATATTTCTCCTCGCCGCCACCACCCGCATTTGTTCCCGGAGTTGAGGTTTCATTTCCATGGTGCAGACTTGGCCGCGGGTTCCTTGTGTGTCTGCGGTGGAGGATTCTTTTCTCTCACCAATTCTTATGTTCGTATCCATATCAGCTAAGGAGATTCCCTAGCACATATTCTTTACTAATTTATTTCTGCATATGACACAGACTATCATTATTTTCCACAGACCTGCGGTGACTTCACAAAGTTACAAACCAAGTGGTTTCCTGGTTACGCTGAGCGGTAATCATAATTACAGCCAACAATCAGATGCCTGGCAATTTAGTGAGTTACTGAGACTCGACGAGATGTGGCCCACAAGGACTTAAATCTGAAGCGTGGCTACGGCTTATTGTTGAAATTATGCCACGCACAGGAAAACTGACTGGTATGCTCCTTTAACCTACGGAATAAGTAGTCTAACACCGGGCCCTAGGTTCCGGATTGGGCAAGTAAGGATGAAACAATGAAAATAAGTAAAATAATTAAATAAATACATACATACATAAATAAATAAATAAATAATATGAAGACCATACAGCAGAATGTGAAGGTGTAATTTGCAAAACACAGTTATGATGCAAGAGAGCCTCCTAAACGACGAGAATAATGTCTTTAATCTATAAGGTTAATCCTACTTTTTTTTTCTGTTACTTTTTATTCTTTCATTAATATGGGGTCTATCTTACTGTACTGAGCTATTGCCAGACGATTTTATTCAAGTTAAGGGGAGCCTCTAAGCGGTTAGATACAAACTCTACCTCTTTCAGTCTTTTACTCTTATTTTGCCACCGTCAGACGATTTTTTTTTTCCAGATTTGTGTACACCTCTAGTAAAAAAGTAGTAAAATGAACCTCCTGTCAGTACGATGGCAGCTTTTACCTTATTCATGTCAGCGTCAAACCATTTTTACAGCTAAAGTGGAACGTCCCGCATTTTTTTTTTTTTTTTTCCCATTCACACTGTTCATTCATGTCATTTTCAAACATCTTTCCTTCACTTGTTCCTTACAGTATAATCCTTTTCTAATCCCTCAATCCTTTCTTTATATGACTTCTTGTTCTTTCGCTCTTTCCAATTACGGCTCTTCCTTCACGGGTCTTGTAACTTTTGCAGTTTCGTCACCTGTAATCTCCTAGTCTTCAAGGTGCGCTGTTCCTCCCTCCTCTCTGCACACACATATTTCTTTCTTTTTATACGGAATATTAAGTTCTCCCTCCATTACGATGACATGAGGTTCTAGATTTCATTTATAACACACTAGACGACTGCATTCAGCTCAGTCGTTCGATACTGATGGAATTAAAAAAAAAAAAAAATCCCATTAATCCCTTGGCTACCGGGTCATTCTCCCTAGCAGGATAATATCGTCTGGAGGCAGCAAGAATAGAATTAATTGTATGTTACGTCATCGGGCTACAGGAGTAAATGGGAACAAGCGTTACCCCTCCTGCCGCTCGTCAAGCCATCTTCCAGGCTCCTGGGGCACGCGGTGCTCGTGTTGAGTAACTGTTTGCGATGTATGGCGGTATTGTGATTGGCTTTGGAAATTTCGGAACACTTCTTCCTCCGCGATTTATTATATTACTGATGCAAACTATGTTCATATTAAAATCAACACAAATAACTTCAGAGAGAATGCTAAGGTTTAATATGCAAAATAAACCGCGAAGGAAGAACTGCTACGAGGCTTCTAATGCCACCTCAACAGGTCTTACAGAGCTATCCAGAGTTGTGCTGCTGACCTACACGCTCTATATTAATGGTTAAAATGTCCATTTATCTGAACAAAAATGATGATGATGTATTATAGGAAGCTCGACGAACGATCTGATTTACTCATGAACTTATAATTTCACTCATCAATTGTTCCTTGTCGTATCGTGAAAATAACATCATGGAGATTTTTTACACGATATTCTTTGGGCTTAGGGTTAGGGCTCATTTCTCCATTTTCTTGATATTACCCATGTGATTTAGTGTAGGAGGATGTTGATCAAGACGACGACGACGACTACGATGATGATGATGATGATGATTTTATAAATGCTATTGGCATACAGGAACAGCCCGAGCAAATATTCAATGAGACAACTACCGGTATACTGTATATTGAAGGACATGAGGAAGAGTACCACATAACTCTTAGGGGAACACACGCTGCTTTTCATTAGCATCCAGACATAACAGTATTCTAACACAGACAACTGCATTACTTTGGCGCGATAACGACTTTCTCAATACTGCTACTGCGATACGAATGTAAATTCAGGTTAGGAAGGTCCCTGAAAGTAACGGTGTCAGTGATGGCTGAATCTAACCCCTCAAGTTCGAGAAGTCCTTACCTCACTAAAATCTTCAGAAAGTAGAGAGATCAAAATTAATATTGCATCATCCAGCTGAAGAAACTAATAATGACCTGATACAATGAGCATACAACACTCTCCTCCGTGTGCAGCAGAACATTACTAAAAGAGGGAAGCCACAAACCATCAAAGCCAAAAGCTCGGAAAATATCAGATGAGATATATAACATGTACAGAAACGTTTGTGACGCAGGAAGTGATGGCAGACAGTGGTATGGATAAGTCCTGGTTACGTGATTGTTAAGGACAGGCACTGACTTATAAGCATCCACCCCGTAAACTCAGTCGCAGTCATGGGACTTGAATTCACGCGTCCTTCGAGTCATGGCACCGAAAAACAAAGAAAAAAAAAAAAAATGAAGCCAGTAGCCTACTAAACCGACCGAGCCACCGACTCATCGTGAAGGCAGAACATCGTCGTTTTACCCCAGTCCTAAAGTCACAGAACTGAAGGGGCTAAATAAAATGAATCTGTAAAGGGTAGTGCCGTGTTTTCTCCTCAGTCCCAAGAAGAACCGTAGATCCTAGTCCTGAAGTGACTGATATAAAATAAAAGGTGGGCGTAGAGGGTAGAGCATCGTCGTCTCCAACAATGGCACCAGTGAAAAGCGACACAATGCCACCCACCCATCACAAAAGGCCGAAACTACCATCCAGGGGCACAAGTGGTCCATTATCCTCTTCAATCTCATCATGTATTCTTTATCTTTCTTGCTAGCTCCAGACGATTTTATTCACCACAGGAGACGCCTTTGAACTGGAGAGTGTGGTACAACCATCAACATTCTCTCACTTCAAGAGGTCTTCTAAAGTTGAATAAAATAATTTGGTAGAAGCCTACTTAAAATAAGAAATACGTCATCGTGGTTGGGGGGATGTGCTGAACAACAAAAAAGTCAAACGACAGCACGAAAATGAATGTTAAAATGTCATAGTAATACTGAAGGAGTGATATAATAGCAGAGGGCAAAGCATCATCGTCTCCCCCGCTCCAACAAATGAAGCAAGATTATCATTAAAAAAAAAAAAAAAAGGGTCGTAATCCTGAAGGCGTTATAATAATATAGACAACAAACGAGAGAAGTGAGGAGGTAGCGCACCATCGTCTTGCCCAATGAGAAGCGACACAATACGGCCCGGCCATAACATCAGGGCCACACTGCTATCCCGGGGCATAATTGGCCTATTAAACACCCATAACGAGTCACCAATCTTTATCAGCAGGTAGTTAAGAGGCAGGGCCGGGCATCCATCTCGGCTCGGTGAGGGGTGTTGCTGCTTATCACTGAAAGGGGGGGGAGGGTAATTCATGGAATGGGGTTAAGTGGGTGGGGATTATGAAAGATTGTCATTAGTATCTTCATTCCATCCGAAGGGTCGCTTCTAAGGTCAATAAATAAAAAAACAAATAAATAAATAAATGAGTAAATGAAATAAATCGTCCGGCAGTTGAAAGAGCTGACTTAAAAGACGCCACTAAAATGACGGTTGTACTAGAGACTGATTCCAATCCCTCTAGTCCAAGGAGCTACTTCTAAGCTTAAAAAAATCATCTGTCATCGTACTGAAGGGGTTTATATTAAATCAGGAGCAGCTTCCAGTTGGGGTGAGAGAAGAGTCAGGAGATTCTCGTTCATCAGTGAGCCCTCTCTTGTTACCCATCAATACCCCACCTGCCACCACAGTTCCAGGAGCTGGTTATGTCGTCCGTAACACTCCACTGTCACACCACGGTAAGGAGTCAGAGTTCACCCAACATTCGGGCGAATTTATTTAACACTGGTCACCCACTAATCACGGGCCAACAACTACATCGAGATCATTGAGAAATAAGGGAACGGTCATCTACTAGAGGGTAATGACTTGTCAGGGTCAGTCATTAGTAAGAGGATAAACGCCTGACAGAGGGAGGACAATGGCTAGTCAGGGACCAATCACCACTATGGGAACATTCACTAGTCTGGGTGAATCACCAGTTAAGAGGCCATTCACCAGGCACAGGATAATAATAGTCAGAGATCAGCGGCCAAAGATCAATCATTCATCAAAAGCCAGCTACTAGTTACAGGCAAATTAACAATCATACTCTATACGTCCGTTCCCAATCACCAGTTAGACACCAACCAGACACCAATCACAAATGAGGTACAAACCACCTGTCAGAAATCATGTCAGATACCAATCACCAGCATGACACCAATTACTAGTATGACACCGATTACCAGCAGGAAAGTAATTACAAGCATGACATCAATCACGAATGAGACACCAGGCTCCAGTCATATACCAATCACCATTATGATATCAATCACTAGTCAGACACCGATCACCAAGTAGACTCCAATCACCAGTCAGACATCAATCACCGACTAAACTCTAATCATCAGTCAGACACCGATCGCCAAATAAATTTCAATCACCAGTCAGACAACAATGACCAGTATGACTCTAATCACCAGTCAGACACCAATCACCAGTATGGCTCCAAATACCAGTCAGACACCAATCACCAGTATGGCTCCAATCACCAGTCAGACACCTATCACCAGTATGGCTCCAATCACCAGTCAGACACCAATCACCAGTATGGCTCCAATCACCAGTCAGACACCAATCACCAGTATGGCTCCAATCACCAGTCAGACACCAATCACCAGTATGGCTCCAATCACCAGTCAGACACCAATCACCAGTATGGCTCCAATCACCAGTCAGACACCAATCACCAGTATGGCTCCGATCACCAGTATGGCTCCAATCACCAATCAGACACCAATATCCAGTATGAAACCAGTCAAGTCGGACACCAATCATCAGTATGACTCTAATCACCAGCATGACACCAATCATCAGTTTGACACCAATCATCAACATGACTCCAATCACCATTATGGCACCAATCACCACTATGGCACCAATCACCACTAAGGCACCAATCACCACTAAGGCACCAATCACCAGTATGAAACCTATCAAGTCGAACACCGATCACCAGTATGACATCAATCACCAGTAGGACACCAATCACCAGTATGGCACCAATCACTAGCCAATCCCCATCAGCCCCAATCGGCCGGTCTGAAGCCCCATCACCAAGCCGTATGACCGTAAACTTTAATTCCCTCGCCACCCACCGTTCCCTCTGATTGTAGATTTTCAACAGTAGTCGATTTTGGCACTTTTTCTTTTTCCAGAAGGGCCTAGGTCAGGTTAGGTTGAGTTACATTAGATTAGGTTAGTCTGTTTAGGGTTGGGTTAAGTTGGGTGAGCTTTGGTTAGGATAATCTGTTTAGGATTAGGTTAGGTTGAGTTAGGTTAGGGTTGGGGTGGATTTGATCACGTTAGAATAAGTCAGGAAGGTCTATTCTTAGTTAGGTTAAGTTGGATTCATTTGGCTTAGAATTATCTGTTAAGGCTGGGTTGGGTTAGGATAAGCCACGGCATACGGTATGGAAACACATCGCCCGCCCAAGTGCATCAAGACACCAGGCAACGCACTGAAGACGCATAACAATCTCAGCAAAATGAAGCAGGGCAGCGATTGAAGCGTCTCTGTTGGCGTGTTATGGCAGGTTTAGTTCGACTTATCACCTTCCAAGCAATACCTTCTGTATGGGGGGTTTGTGGCTGTACTGGAATAATTTCTTAAGATGTCAGGATTAAAACACATGTAATCTTACTCGAAAATGACCAAAAGAATGAAGATAACTCCCTGAAAAACAAATAAAACTGAAAATCACCTACAACTAAAATGAAAAAGAATACAACTCTCAATGTAAAAAGAAAGACATTTTGAAACTAAAATGAAAATAAAACATTTCTCAAACAAAATGAAAAAGAATGAAGAAAACCACCCCCAAACGAATATATCCCTCCTATCCGTGCAAATTTTAGGAGCCGAAAAACTCCTGGAGGCCAACTTTAATATTTATGCAGCACGAACACGTAGCTTCATATATAGTGAAAAAAAGTGCGCAATTAAAGTGCTTTGTGTAAACAGGATTCTAAATGTTACATTTTTCTCTTGGACCTCAAAGGCCGCTGGTCAATAAAACATGGTACCAGAAGGAGACAAGCCTTCATCTAACAGATCAAGACAGTTGCAATTATTCCATGTAAAATATTACTATGCGAAAGTACACAGTCCAAAAAGGGGGCTTCACTAAAGCCTTTGGGAGTGATGCACCTTGTTTCCGAAAATCCTGAGCGGGTGACTGACGGACAAGCCCGCCCCTGGTGGTGATATCCCCCATTAAAAAAAAAAAAAGTGTAGGCGATGGCGGCACAACCAATCTTCTAGCATTAACTCCTTAAGTACGATGCAGTGTGGGAGACCCTGTCTTACTACCGAGAGATGAAATGCTTCAGCTAAGGAGACAGCTGTCACAGAGACGGGATTAAAGATGCAGCTGAGATAGATGCGGTGATGCCTGCGGGTTGGGGAGCGGACCTATGGCTGTTTTACGACACCTGCCGCCACACTCACCCTGCTCTATGAAAGATGCATCAACCCTCACGCTGCTCCACGTCCCGCTTACCGATGGATTGAAGGTAAAGGTAAAGCCATCATGCAGGCTTTAGGTACAGCCGAGGAAAGTTCCGCCTTATATACCTGCCTGCCAGTTCGGACCTTTATGCGTGAGACAGCCACTAGTGAAGCAGTAGCCAGACACTCAAATGTCTGGCACCACTGTGTGGGAGGGGAGAGGTTAAGGGAGGAGGAAGGCTGGGCGGGTTGGTAGTTTCTACCCCTTCCTCTTCCATCCCCATCCTTCTCACACAGTTACCAGACAGATGAAAGTTGGTTACTGCTTCGCTACCACTTGTCTCACATTTCAAAGTGGTGAGCGAGTGTAAAACGCGAAACTTTCCTCGAGTGTACATCGACATATCATAAGTCGCAGATATACATGTGATTTTTTTTTTTTTACTTCCCACTCCGATGACGTAGAGTTCATTTTAGGCAGTCCATCAACATATGGTTTTATTCAGCTTAGGAAGGATGTTTGGTAGTGAATGGATAAATGAGAGCTATATCTTACACCTCCAGGACAGAGGAGGAGTAAAACCGTCTGTTGATAGTAATAATGAAAGACAGAATACGTCAACAGATTAAAGGGATTAAAATTAACCCCACAAATATCTCAAGGATACAGATCAGTTCATGTCGGCCCCAGTTGGTGGTGGCGGCCTCTGGAAAGGATCACAGGCCAACTTATCTACATGTACAGAACCTACAGAAACAAGTGTTATCAATTACAAGACTATAATCAACACAACAAAATTATATTGTAATTCTTCCTTCGACGCCTGTTTTTACACTGCATACCGATACCTTCAAATGCACAACACAAATTTCTAAGAGTACAGGAGATCCAGTCTCTAAAATATAGCGTGCTGCTCAGACACTGCCGCAGCATCAAATCAGTACTGTGGACTGAAATCAAAATGTAAGTGTGCAACATCAATACCACAGCACTCCGAATCAGCACGTCGCCTAATTCTGTCATGAACGGTGGACGTTCAGCCTCTTACGCTACACGGTAACAGCCGATCCTAATTACCCTTCCGAAAGCGTAGGAGGATCTGAGGCTAAGCTACTATAGTCCTGATCATTTAAGTTATAAGAGACCACTCTTTGGCCCAGGGGACGCTTATATGACAGAATAACCTCTGGCCACCTCACTCGATGTAGTGCTGTTGTCGGGTGTCTGCCCTTTCCTATCCTCCATCCTTCTTTCCTTCCATCCTCTTCTGTCTTCCTTATCTTCTTTCTTTCCTTGTCCTTCTGCCTACGGGTAACTTTACACTCCCTCTTCTGTCTTTCTTTCCTTCATTCTTTCCTTTTCTTTCTGCCTGTTGGTGACTCTACACTGAGTGACAAGCCAAATGATTTCCTGTACACCAGGAAACCATTTACTATGCTGGGTGGTAACCATATAACCAAATTTTGGCGCCTGGTGGTTTAGTGGGTAATTACTGTGCTCCAATCGGATTGAGCCGGTGAAGGTTAATATCCAAGGGATGGTTGGGGTTTATTGCTCATGTAATGTCACTCAGGGATGAGTGAGGCTGGTCACTCTCATCTTAAATGTCGGGACCAACTGCCTAGCCCCGGGCTCCTACGCTCCTCATGGGGCAATGTAGGATTGGATGATGGATGGATGGATGGATAGAATAACCCCCAGCCACCTCATGGATTCGAACCGTGCAGAGTTCACATGCATGCTACTCCAGCCTGAGACCTCTACCACCAGGTCACCGACGCAGGATCCCAAATCAGGAGATCCGTGGGTCGATACCGGGGCACATCATTAAGGGCCTCACTAGGACTTAAACCTGATCAGCCACCGGATTGTCCCTGCCATTTCCTGGGCCACGGCATTTAACATTATTACCTTCGCTGCCTTCAGAGCCGAGCCTTGGCCGCCCTTGGGTCACACACTTCTATTACAAAAACTCTTCAGAAATACCCAATACAGTGCTGCATTCTTCTTGACCACTGTACTGACCCCTGTAACTGCACCAAAAACGTATTAACCCCTAATCAAATACGTACATTTTTTTTTTTTTTATTCTACTAAGGAATGGTCTTTATTGGAAAAGGGATTATTAAAAGCTATTATCTGATCCCTTCAGTCAGAAAAGTTTCCCCTTCAGCTGAATATAAACGTCAGGAAACAGCAGGAATAAAATGCAAATGACGTAAACGACGTGTCGTTAGGGAATACACACAGAATATACTTAATTATTTCTGCTTTAATATTCTCAAAAACTGCGAGTCAAAACCACTCAACACCCACTGACTATATGTATTTGCTATATTACAGTATGTTAACCCCTGCAAACAATAATCCTCGGGTCAAGGGTACTTTGGTGTTGAAACTGGTACATGAAGCCGGATGATCACCTCTGGGGGGACACGGCCGCTGCTGGACAACGGGGGTCCTGGCACACTTTGACAGATCACACACACACACACACACACACACACACACACACACAATACCTATACCTCAGCATGACACAGACACTCCTAAACGGTGACCCCCAGTACAGCACATAGACACCACCATTTAACACAGCACAACACAACGTAACACACAGATACCCCACACTCACCTACACGACAAAAGAGCACCCATATCCCCAATCCAACACAAAAGACGCCCTCTTGTATTTTGTTTTTCTCTTGGAAGGAACAGTATTGCGGGCTCGTGGCCTTTGGTTCCTTCTTCCTAACATAAAATAAATAAATAAATAAAAAAAAGTACGACTCATACACACCCCAATCCCCCAGCACACATGCGCCTGGAGCGAAGTACCTGGCATGTAAGTTGTTTTGTTAATACGAAATGGACGGAACGGCAGCCCGGCCAAGACATACACAGATACTGCAGAACACTTTTTAACACTATGAGGCTCTTACAACTCAATCTTAGAGGGATGAAACTGCCTAGTGTTACCTGCTATGAATACTAGAGCTGACAATACCAAGAGAGGTTTAATGGTGACGATAGTAACATCCTCCTGCTCTTAGGACGGACTCTTGGCTGAGTAAAATAATTTGATGTTAGCTACTGTAAAATACTAAAAAAAGGTGGGGCAGTTACAAGACTAATTTTACTTTCTTCCAACGCATCAGTCTGGATAATCTATTTTCTTATTGTCGGGTCTTAATCGTACAACATACATGGAACACTGCCAACAATGATCACTAAAACAGATATATTTAAAATGTGATCCTTTTAACATATTTGCAAGAGAAGCTTATCACGAAAAGCGATGCTTAAGTCATCTCTCCTCGTTGCAGACACAGGTATCTCATATACAGCATTAAGGATTTACACACGAAGGTCGAGTATTTTTATCTTCAAAAAGCCTCTTCCTTTGAACCTCTCGTTTTTTTAGGGACCTTCTATCCTCAGGGTCTTCTTTCATTCCTCTCCTACTCGATCCCCACCCCCTCTACTCCCTCTTTCTTCCTTCCTCCCCTCCGTCTCAATTCTGCAACGATCTCATCAATTACTCTACTCCCCGATACTTCTAGGGGAGCCAAAGACTCGCCTCAGGGTTCATTCTTAGCGGGCCATCCAGACCCTTCAAGTCGCCTTCCCTAGTGGCTAAACTCCATTCCCGGGCAAGGAGGCAGTTAGGACCTTAAGGCTGGCGGGGATGAGAGCCGGACAGAGTGCTATAGTAAGGCTTATGGCACACATGGCGGCCGTGAAGGATTCGAACAGGGGCCCCTCCACCCCACTGCTGCTAACACGAGAACACCGAGTCAGTCCCGATGAGGTCAGTAAAAATATGAACGCTCCGTCAGTGTCGTCCCTGATGAGGGGAGGAAGGAGGGAGAGGGTCAAGAGAGGCGGAGGAGAGAAGAGGACAAGAGAGTGAGAAAAGGAGGTAGGAAAGAAGGAGAGAAAAATGGAGGAGAGAATCAGGGAAGATGGGAGGAGCTGGGGGAAAGCGAAGGAGAGGGTCACAAAGGGAGGATAAAAGGGGGAGAGGAGGAGGAGTGGGGAGGGAAGAAAGGAAGATATAAGAGGGGGGAGGGAAGAAAGGAAGATATGAGAGGGGGGAGGGAAGAAAGGAAAGGAAAGGAGAAAAGAAGACAGGAAAAGAGAAGAGAAGAAGGAAACAGAGGGGTGTAATGAAGGAGAGGAGGGAATGAGAAAGAGGGAGGGAAGAAATACAAAGGCGAGGGGAAAGAGACGGTAAAAGAAAAAAAAAGTAACAAGGGAGAGGGAGAGAAGGAGAAAAGATGAGCAAAGGGGAAGGGAAGGAGGGTACGAAATGGGAAAGGTGGAGGGAAGAGAGAAATAAGAAAAGAGGGAGGAGAGAAACAAAGAAAGGTGAAGGAAGGGGAGAACGAGGCAGAAAGACAAAGAAAAAGAGGAATAGAACGAGTTGGAGAGTGAGGGAGGACATGTTATCCAGAAAAGATAGAGGCACTGAATGAGAGACAAGGACAAAGAAGAGGGCATGAGAGAGACAGAGAAGGAGTAAGGAAGGGAGCCGAACAAGGAGAAAGATATATGAGGAGAATTGGGGGAAAGAAGGGACGAAAAATGCCGAGGAGAAAAGCAGAAGAAGGAGAAGAAAGGAAGAACTTGGAAATAAATGGAGGAAGGGAAAGGTGAAGAGGGGAGGGAGATGGAAAATAAAGGCCAGAAGGGGTAGAGGAAGAAGAAAACGACTATTCATGCTCGCTGGATCATCAATGTAGGGCTCAGATGGGACAGGTTATACAATTAACTTCGATGACGTCGTTTTTATACTATTCTTCCTGATACCACAGAAATTTATTCAGCCCTAGACGGCATGCGAAGAATTAACCGGCTAATAAAGTCTATCGTAAGCTGATTACAGTCACCTGGAAGAGAAAGTGAATTATAAATTAGTCATCGGAACGAGGAAGTTTAAGATCCGAAGGTGATCGAAGCAGGAGGTTCAACGTTTCACCAACTGCAGGATTCTAAGAGGGTAGGGCCAGTCAAGGGTGCGACAGATATGGCTTCCACAGTTATTGTGCGTTCGACGGATATGGGAAATAGGGAGGACCCAAACCCATCACTTGAGGCGGAATTCAAAACAGATGGGGTGCGGAGAGGTCAAATGGGAATGTGAATGGGACGGAATGGGAGGAGAGAGGGGTTCATGAAGACGTCCAACCTCCCCTCTCCCCCCCCCCCCTTCCGGATACGCCAGTCGCCATCGGTTTTTGCTGGAGGAGTTATGACGTGATGTTTCCTGCAGGGGCTTCCATTGTGCCGTGGTGCTGCCCTCTGTCTGCGGCTGCAGGAGTCTGCCGATTTTAAGAGATGGGATTGTGGGGCGTCGTGGAGTAGGAACGGGAGTCTTTGGTTGAGCATGTTTGTGTGGGAGTGATGCAAGTATTTTTTTTTTTTTTCCGGATACGGGGTGTATGGGTAAGTGGTATGCCTGTGCATCTGATGTGTGTGTGTGTGTGTGTGTGTTAGAAGTGTTTGTGTTTTGTTAGTCAGGAGGTGGAAGTGTCTGTGCGTCAAGAGACGCTGGTGTCCTGTCTGTATGGTACCGGTATGCTGTCTTACAAAGTAGGGTGTGTCTGTATGTGCAAAGACACAGGAGTGAAAATGGGCGTATGGTCGCGGGCAAGTGTAACTCTATTTTACATGACTAACTTCTTCATTATGAGGTCTCCCCTTGGCTGAATACTGTGTCTGGCAGTATCAAACATAAAGAAGTCATATTGCTGAATAGCTTAGCAATCTAATTACCTTATGGATAAGAGAAATGTGCGCTGATAAAGTATGTACAAGCTACTGGTTATTCACAGACTTATCATCATCATCATAAAGAGCAACAGCAGCATTTCCATAATCACCATTATTATTTTCAAAATTATCTTAACCTTATTTCCTACTAATCAATGCTTTGGGTCGTTACATCATAGATAGAACCTGATGTAACTAATATACTTATAAAGTAAATGACTCCCTTAAATACCGTACCCTGTATAAGTAACTCCGGGGGGGTAGTATCAATTTTACATGCATAAATAACCGGCTATTCCAAGTCTCCATTTACACACAACTGCCTCACTCCCCTAGGGGCCGATCGACCTGGCCTCCCCTTGTAAACATTATCCAACATAATTGCGTAGTTCAGCCACATAATACGTGCACCAAATATATTTACTTTTCATGACCCTCTTGCTGGGAAGGTAATTACACGGCCGCTCCTCCATACCCTCGCTCCAGCTCGGGTTTCAAGTAGATTGGCTAAAATATCATCCTTACTGTTTGTTTCACGTTTGCTTGAAAAAAAAAAAAAAGGTCTACTGAAATGCAGCATGTGTCATTCATTCATTATTATTATTATCCTCTCTTTTTTTTTTTTTTTTTATGGGTCTGCTCAGCGTATCATAGCTCAGCATAATATAAATAATGTGCAAGATAGGAAGAACATTCATATTCAGCCTAACTATTACTGCAAGCCAGGAAGCATAGGCGTTTCACCCAAGCCCCTGCAACAAAACACCGCATTCCACGAAATCACAGAATCAGGAAACAGTAAAATTCACGATGATACGGTCTAAACCAAGACAAACACGTCATTCAGCCACTGATGACCCAAGGCAACGTTGCTCTTCCAGCAGAGACATGTGACTAATATGTTCTTAATGATGTCGATTAAAATGTACACATCACCATAATACAGTCCATCTGCCCACGACATACAAATCATGACTCTCGCTCCCAAAACACAACCACACGCAAATGATGCCCGTCAATCTCCTCAGTAAACTGGACTCGTTTCTCTTATATTCTTGTTACCTCCAGACGATTAAATATATTCAAAACAGAGCAAGTATGCAATGGAGTTGGACTACACCACATAAATTCCAGCAATAACGAACCCCTGACCACTAAGAGTTATGTCCATCGACTACCCCGAACAATAACAAATCCAGCCACAAGATTACAATGATTTAACATGGAAGAACTCTCATTATGTGGCAGTTTAATTACACCACTTACACTACAGTAACAACGCTGTTCTGAACACCAAGAGTTATCCCATCGACTACTCCGAACAACAACACAGCCAGCCACACGATTGTTACTATGAACCCTAGAATAACTCTCTCGCAATAACGTAATAAAAAAAGTAAATATCTCAGAGGAATAAGGCACTCCAGAACACCAAGACTTATCCCCATCGCCTACCACCAAACACCACCACCAAGCCAGCCAATCGATCGCCACACCTGCCTGATCGATCTGCAGCCACTTACCTCCCGCCACACCTGGGGGGCCGCTTCAACCAGGACAGGAATTTACGTTCGCTGAGGAAACTATGACTCATGTGAGACAGTTAGTGGGGGGAACAGGAAGGGAAGAGAAGGGGATGGAAAGGAAATGAGGGGAAAGGTGGCAAAGAGGAAGGGAGAAAGAGGGAATGGTGGAGGGGGAGGGAGAGAATAAGGAAGGGAAGGGAAGGGGAATTCGGGAAAGGATGGGGAAGAGTAGAAGGAGGGAAGGCAAGCGGGGATAGGGAAGGCAAGGGGGGGAGGGAAGGGAAGGGACGGGAAGAAAAGGGGAGAGGAGGGGAGGGGAGGGGAGGGGAAGGAAAGATGAGATCTCGAAGGGAAGAGATGGGAAAGGAAGGAAATAAAATAAAATGGAAGAAAAGGGAAGGGAAGGGAAGGGAGGGGAGGGGAGGAGAGAGAAGGGAAGAGAAAAAAAAGAATGAAAGGAAAGGAAAGGAAAGGAAGGGAAATGAAGGAAAGGAAAGGAAAGTGGGAGGGAGGATTTTTCGGCCTCCCTAACAACGTTGCCTCCCATGGAGTGGACCAGTCTATATATAGCAACATATCACTGACAAGTATGATGTTACCTTATCAAGCCAATTACTTTCAAAGGAAAGTAGGACTCGGCGCCGAAATAAATATCACCGTACTGGCCCTCCGTTCGCTGCATTCTTTCATTTATCCCGCGCAGTTTACCTAGACGGTGACATTGTCTTTACCAGATTCCTCAGTAAGTGAAAAGGGCAATTTTTAACACCTTCGACCCGATAACAGTTATTTTACTTGTTTAGTTCAAGAGAGACTGTTTGAACTGGTGAGGTTGGGAATGGCCTTTACTGCCTATCGTAATGTATTACAATCGACTGTTAATAAAAGTAGAATATAATATAGCCTATATATATATATATATATATATATATATACATCTCTCTCTCTCTCTCTCTCTCTCTCTCTCTCTCTCTCTCTCTATATATATATATATATATATATATATATATATATATATACAATATATATATATATATATATATATATATATATATATATATATATATATATATATATATATATATATATATATATATATATATATATATATATAATCAAAAACCTCTTCGCAAAAACTGGTAAACTCTAAGGACTCGTGGTTGCTCCATTTCACGTTCTTGTGTGGGTTGACCGACGACTCCACAAAACCATTAAAAAGACATTTATAAAAACAATATAAAGTCCAATATGAAAAGTATATTACAGCTTTGTCCAAAGGAACAAGTGTGTAAAGTTTGAAGTGACGTGGTAAAGAAATGATGGAATGACAAAATCTGACAAGTGTTCAGAAGAATGAAGAAAAGCGAAGAGTGACACTGAGGAAATGCAATATGGTTTCCACCACATACTGGAAACCACAGTGGCGTACTATAGTTGAAGAGTTAACCCTTTCAGACCGGAGGCGACATTTATGCTTTATTCTTGCTACCATCAGACAATTATATTCAACATAGAGATTTTTCGAACTGGAGAGATTAGATATAACCTTCATTAACCGCTTCACTATAAGGAGTCTCCCTTAAACTGCACAAAGCCGTCTGGAGGACAAAAGAATCAGCCAATAAAAGAAGTCAGCAGATGCAAGGGCTTCAGGGGTCGCTGAGTCGCACAGGGAATTTATATGCAATCATCTCGGAGTTGTGAGAAAAGCAAGTCACATCCAAGACTCATCCCCATGTGCCAGTGAAGCTCGGAGGTCATAACTTTACTCATGTAACATATACAGTAAAATATCCAGATCACATAAAGGCGATCCGTTTTTTTTTAAATCCCTTTCATTACTAATAATCAAGTTGTTGTTCTTTTTCCTGTGCTTGTAGTTAAACTACTCAGGATTTTCTCTGAGTCTCAACGCATAAGCGGTGTGGAAAACTTTGCCTTTGCCTTTGCCTGCTTTCTCACTGTAAGATACAAAAACGAACCAATGACTGGAAGCCTCCAAAATTTGTCCCTGTCAAAGAAGTATTAAACAAAGAAAAAGCAAAAATTACAATTACATTTCGTTCCTTTCGACAGGCGCTGGATATACCGTATTATATTTGGAAAAAAAAGAAAAATGGGGGGCACAAGTAAATGCAACCTCAAGTATTTCATCACAAAAATCACTCTGCTTGGTAGAACGAGGATTTTAAGTTTTCATAGGGCAGTTAAAGGGTACAGTGTTAAAGAAAAGCATAAACATAGCACAATATTTATACGTTCCTTCATCGTGTTTCAGGCTGTACCAATTTTAAGACTGAATTCATAAAATGTAGTTTTGGACATACTGCTCAAGAGTAACATAAATAGACACAGTATTTACACGTTATCAAGGGTGAGGCAGGGGTGAGTGTGTTTATCCGGGAAGGACATATCTCTTATATACGGCCGCGAGGGGACGCATTTGTCTCTCACTCCCTCTCCAACACTACGCTCCTCTGCGCTAACTCATTCTCTTCACCAGCCCTCCTCCATTCATCTCTCTCTCTCACCCTTACTCCTACATACGTCTCTTTTCATCCTCTCGCTGCTCTGTCTAATCTCCTTCCTTCTCTCTCTCTCTCTCTCTCTCTCTCGCTAGTCAGTTTTAACCCTATATCGCTCCTCTCATCGTAACTCTTCATTTGCTCTCCTTCTCACTTATTCTTACTTTCTCTCTCCTTCCACAGGCTACCTCTCTCTAATATCGTGCTTCCACATCCCCTTCTCATTATCATTTTTCACCAACGCAGTTTGATTTCGTTTTCATCTTTACATGTCTTACTCACATTTACACCTACTTATTGTTTTCTACTTCATTTCAACCATCCTTCCTTCATCACCATCATCATCTCGCCTCTCTCACTTATCTTCCTTCTTTCTGGATCACTTCGCTTTCTTTATTCCTGGCGTTCCTCCCTCCTATCATTTTCTCTTCTCCTTCACTTCCTTCCATTCTTTTTGTATCCATTCTTCTCTTCTTTATATCATTTCTTCTCCCTCATCTCTCTTTATTTTCAATTTTTAACTATTCCTCTCCTCTCTTACTTCTCTCTTTCCTCGTATCCTCTCTTCTTCCTCACTCCTCTCCACTGTATTTACTGTACATTCTTTTTGCGTTTCCTTATTCCTGGTATCCATCTGACACACATACAGCAACAGCAGCTATCTTCCACTTGGTTCCTCCAGTCTCTTCCATCATTTCCTCCTTCACTTCTTTCCTCTCTCTTTTTGTACCCATTCTTCTCTTCCTTTGGTCCTCCCGTCTCTTCCATCATCTCCTCTTCACTCTATCTGCACTCTCATTATTTCTTTTCCTTTATTTCTCGTGTCCTTTCAATCACCTCTCTTCATTCTTTGTGCCAATTCTTTTCTTCCCTTCCGCCATGTGCCTTTCTTTTCCTTATTTGCATCTGTTCTTTTCCCCCTTTTCTAGTTATCTCCTCTTCTTCCCCATTTCTCTCCACTCCCCATTCGTGCGCATTCTTCCCTTCCATCACCTCTTGTTGCTTCACTTCTCTTTTTCTTTTCTATTTGCACCCATTCTTCTTTCTCCTTCCGTTATTTCCTGTCGTTAATTCTCTTTCTTTTCTCTATCTGCATCCACTCCTTTCTTCTCTTCCATCACCACCTTTCTTTACTTCTCTCTTTTCTCTATTTGCATCCATTCTTCCCTTCCAGTATCTCTTCCTGTTTCGCTTCTCTCTATTTGCGTCCATTCTTCCCCTTCCCCTTTGCTCCCTACATTTCCTCTCGCCCCTCGCTCCCTCCACTCACGTCGGAACAACCCCGGGGCGTCAGGGCTTTCCCTTCTTGGGTCACAGCGCCCCTAAGGACTCCCCCGCCTCTACATTCCTTAATTATGTCTTCTCACACGGCCCGTCTGACGCCGAGAGGGCCCAAGTGGCAGGGAGGAGGCGGCTGCAACGCTCCTCCAAAGCTACTTCAACGTTTTCAACATGAGGAATGATACAAGTCGCTCCCTACCGAGTGTTTGCTCAGACAGCCGGGCAGAGCGCCAGACGAAAGTGAATAATATAAGACTGTTGGCTCAAGGGACGAGTCGTAAGCGTCAGTGAATAAAGTCCGCTGGATTATAATCATTAACACCATTTATCTGATTAAAAGGAGGGCTCTCTGGGTCTTTCTATTCTCGTACTTATGAGAACGACAAACAATCCCGCTTTATAATTAGAGAGAAGCTTTAAAACGGCAGATTAAATATTTCACACGCATATGCAAAACAAATAACACACTTCTCTTCTCCCTCTTTACGTTCTTTATTCACAGTCGTTCCGGTTAATTATTAAAATTCTTGGAAAACTTCATACAACTGTGCCGCCAACGTGGGAGTGGAGGTCCCACCCAGAACACCGGAACACACACCAACGCGCCATCAACGCCTCATACCATCCTAATAAACAACGGCGGGCGGTAATTTTGCACGGTAAATCAGAGGGTAGTGGGGCTGTGGCGGCCAATTATTCGCACCGACACTACAGTACAGCAGCTGGCACGGAGACTGAGGACCTCCGTGTTGTAGGTCGCTGCCTGGGCCGCATTCTCGATGGTTTAGCAGACTTCGTGACGCTTCTTCCTCAGCGGTTTTAATAGCATATTTCACCCTAATGTTGCCTTGTATGCTAGTTACTTCCTCTTAATACCAAAAAAAGCCTGCATCAGTAAAATAGCTACTACAGGATAATGAAGTTGTAATATGCAAAATAATCGCTAAGGAAGAGGTGCTACGAAGCCCTAAGTGGTACTAGAAGACAACCCCGTCCTGTGTCTTGTCTCAGGTCAAAGACACGGCACACTCACACTCCTGGTACGTCCGGGACCTTGTCAATTATTCCCCGGCTTTAAATTATAGCCCAGCGTGGCGAGAAATGGGTAATCCCGGGGCGGTCAACGTCTTAATCAGGGTTGGGCGGGGCTGGGCGTGGCGGGGCGGGGTCGGGCGGGGACGGAACCCACACACAGACTCGGCCACCTCATGGCTTCGTGGCCCATATTCTCGTTGACTTAGGAGACTCCCTCAGCACCTCTTCCTTGTCAATTTATTTCTGAATTTGACACGTTAATGTAATTTTGCATTTTATTAACAGAAGCCATGTAGGGAAAACAAAGACACACATGATAATAAAGTCGATTATGCAAAAACAAATCGCTAAGGAAGAGGTGTTGCAAAGAGTCCAAAGCTCAAGAGAACAGGGTCCCGTGACACCAACACATAAATCGCACCTCAGACACAAGCCGACCCTGGGTAATGGGCGGGTCTGGGGGAGGCGGCTTAAGGTAATTACAGGTCATTACTGGCCATTGAGACATACGACCTCAAACAACTCGGGCTAAAACGGGGCATTCGTCTGTCGTCCCGGGGGGTAATGAGGTGGGGCGTGTTTGGTCAGAGAAGTAGCTATTAACAGTGTGCAGTTCAGGCCTCCTCCAACTTCTTTCACCCACCTGTTACCCCGACACCCAACTCACTCACACGCACACACACACACACACACACACACACACACACACACACACACACACTCCACCAACTCATTCATAAACATGCACACTAAATCCACTCACACACTCCACTCATACGCACGTAAACTCCACCCACCTACTCACTCGTTCACACGCACGCACACTTCACCCAGGTACTCACTCACACGCCGACACACTACATCTACTCACACTCACGCACACTCTTCCGTACACGCATCCACACACTCAAATATACACGCGAACTAGTAACTGCACTCAACTACACACGAAGGAGACGATGACACACGAACATACAAAATTACACACACACACACACACACACACACACACACACACACACACACACACACACACACACACACACACACACACACACACACACACACACACACACACACACACACACACACACACACTCACACACGGACACGAAAACTGCCTCAAATCACGACCGGAGTCATGGAGAAAGTATTTTTGGCGGTGATATGAAATAGATGGGCAGCAGAACCCTCCCGCCTATATGCCATTCCCATTGGACCCAGGCACATTCCAGCCATTCCCAAACTATATGATTGATGACGAGGACACGCTGCAACGGCAATAATACGACACACACACACACACACACACACAAAGTCAACTGAGAGATGGCTGTTCTTTCTCTCTTGCATTTCTTGTTATGTCCTACTGTTCATTTGTTTAGGTACAGTGTGTCGCATCGGGAAATGGTATGAACTTAACTGAGACTCCTAGACTGGCACACACACACACACACACACACACACACACACACACACACACACACACACACACACACACACACACACACAAAAGAATAAAATACTGGAGAGACTGCTGAAATATCCTTGTCTCTGGCTATGGCTTTATTTTTTCATTTTCGTGTTTTTTGCCCGATCCGGATATTGGAAGAAAAAGTGTGAGTGGGCGACAGACAGGCACCATATCCATAAAAACAACAGAGAGAGACATTGCAAGATCTTTTGTTTTCTTGTTATGGCTTTTTTATTCCTGACAAAAAAAAAAAGGGGGGGGGGAGAAGGTCATGCCCCTTACCCATATAAAATTAATGATACTGCCAAATTACTCGATTTTTTGCTCTCTCTCTCTCTCTCTCTCTCTCTAAGAAGTAGTCTGTCTTTTCTACAATTTCTTCGGAAGATCAAAAATGGGGAATGAAGGTTGTGAGTGGGAGAGAGACATAACCCTTACCTTTAGAAAAAAATAAAATAAATAAAGACTGATTATGCGTCTTTCTCTTTTCTTGTAACGGCATACTTTTCTGTTCTAAAAACTGTGTGAATGTGAAACGGTCATGCTTAACACCACAAGAGAAAAAAAAACGCAGATTTCTTTATGGCTTACTTTTACCGTATTCTCTAGCAGGTCAGAAATGGTGAAAAAGAAGAAAAAAAGTGGAAGGTAAACTGGCACCCAGACCACAAAAGCAGACTGCCAAAATTTCTGCCTTGCTTGCTAGGGCATACTTCCTCCTTGTATTCTCCTTTTTCCTTTTGTCAGTTAAGAAATAGAAAAAATATAGTTGACTGAGTAGAACCAGCAACATAAAAACAAAATCGGGGACTATTAAAATTCCCGTCTTTCTTGTTGTATCTCAGTTTTCTTTTATCAGCAGATCGGAAATGGCAAAAAAAGAGAGAAAATTACTGAATGTGAAGAGACATAACTTAAAATCACAAAAAAGGAGGATGTTAAACTTTCACATTCTCGCTATGGCTGGCTTTTCCTTTGCTTTATCAATTTATCAGCGGATCAGAAATGGGCAAAAAACTGAGTGGGAGTGTGAGATGGACATGGGCCCCTTCTTCCTCAGATTCCAGGGTGTCCAATAGCCACATTTCCTTCATTCCAAACTGACCCGCCGCCCCCTTATGGTCCTCCAGCCCTCCATTCCAACTCGGACCCTCACTCCCTCCCTCTCTCACTCAACTTTCACTCACACTTCGCTCTTTCTCTGTCTCTGTCTGCCTCCCCCCCCCCTCTCTCTCTCTCTTTCTCACTCTTTCTGTTGTTTCAGCCTACACTGCCACTTGACGGTATTCATTTAAACTTACTCCTGCTTAAACAGTCCTCTTTCAAGCTCCCTATATAATATGTTACCAACTGATTTAGTACTGCTTTTCACCTTCACTACAAGCATATAATTAATAAGGTAATCCTCTGTTTTAATATCTCCCTTTGTCACTGCTTTACTACCCACTTCTTCACTAAATGCTGTTACGCTTATTGTATTGTCCACCCGTATTCACAGATTCAACTCAGCACTTTCTCTCTCTTTCACTCAATTTACTCTCACTCTCTGACTCGAATCCGCTCTTACATTACCATCCTCATTCACTGCACTTTGCACTGAAACGCTCACTCTGATTAATGTTCGTTCTCACATCCATGTTCTCTCTCTCTCTCTCTCTCTCTCTCACACAGGTAGAACATTCACTCTCTCTATCACTCCCATTCCATTTCCCTCCACACTGGTGTTTTTTCCATAATTCACTCTTCACCCGTGTCCCCTCTCCCCGATCTTTCAATCATTCACACAACCTATCTGCCTCCCCTCCCAACATCCATTCTCTTCCATCTCCCTTCCTTCTCTTTCAATCATTCATCAACTTCTATTACACTCTCCATCCACCTCAACTTTCCCAATATTTTTTTTGCTGTTGTTCAATCATTCATTCGCCCTGTATTCCTGTCTTCCCCTGCTACCTCTTTCATTCAGTGCCTCTAATCAGTCCTTCATAAACATACCCTGCCCTATCTTTTACAGGCATCTTTTATTCATTCATGTGCTCTCTCTCTCTCTCTCTCTCTATCTCTCTCTCTTCCAACCAGTTACTTGCTGTTTCCTCTCAAATATTAATTTTTTCAGCTCCAGTTTCTCTCACCAATACACACCCCATATCTCATATCTCCCCAACTTTTAATCAACATTTCCTCTTCCCTCTCTTTTTCCAACCTTCCGTTTCCCATCTTCACATTTTTCCTGACCTCCTCTCAAATTCTCATTTTTACACTTATTTCTCTCAGTCACATACATCCCTTTCCAAAAATCTCCTCTACTTCTCATCCACGTTTCCTCTCATCTCTCTCCTTCCATCTTTCCTTCTCAGTCTCTAACCTGAGCTCTCTCTGTTTCATCTATAACTGCCTCTGCATCTCCCAACTCCAACCCCGTCACCTTTCTATAATTCTCTCTCAATCATTCAAACTCCCTTCAACTTCCGCCTTCTCTCTCTTTCTCTGCCGTGACCCGGACTTCATCAGTTTCATCTGTTTCCCTGTTTCACCTGTGTCCACTATCCATGCATACTGTCCTATTTCCCCGTCACTTCAAATCCGTTCGACGGTATAACCTTGAACTCTGCTATTTTCCGGCTATCAATTATTGGATATCATTCTCATATAAATAATTCCAAATACATTTACTACACCCCACCAGCTCTATTAATTTTCGATTACTAAAATATGTAACCATTGTATATCAGTCTACATAAATATTTTCACGTCCATTTACCATACCTCCATGAACTCCAATAATTTCCCACAACTAAACCTTTTACCACTATATATCACGCCACACATATATCCCTCTCCACATCCATTCACGATAAAACCGATCTCTACTACTTACCTACTGCTAAAATATCTAGCCATAGCAAATCACTATGAATGTACCATAATCACTGCTGTCTTCCCCATTCACTCACTCCCCTGTACACAATTATTTTTCCTAATCTCCAACACCTACAAAATCTACCCAGTTACCTCTGCACACATAATATGAACACCTTAATCTATTCCTCATTAACTCATCCAAATCCACATTAACTTATAAAGTCTGCTTCATATATTTTTCCTTATCTCCAACACCTACAAAATCTACCCAGTTACCTCTGCACACATAATATGAACACCTTAATCTATTCCTCATTAACTCATCCATATCCATATTAACTTATAAAGTCTGCTTCACACATTTCAGTGATCAACCTTCACTTGGTCTCTTCCTCGTTTATTTTTCCCCATCCACATTTATTTATCTTGCCATCACGTTATTAGGCAACCAACATTTCTATTGCTCATTTACTTCTCAATACCACATTCACTTTCTCCCAGCTTCACATTATCCTGATCTTAACATTTTCACTGAATTCTCTTTCCCATTCATTCAGACTTATGCCAACTCATTTATTCCATCCGCTTCACACTTTTCGGTTATCAGTACTGACTTTTACATCTCTTAGCCATTTACCCAACCTTATCTCCGTTCATTTATTTTACAGTATCTGCTCAACACCCTTCCGCTGTTAACCTACTTTTAGAGCTCTTCGTCATTCATCTATCATTATACACATTCATTTTTTCCCTCTCTCGGCTACCAATATCCATTCACTCACCCTTAACCCCTTCAATCAACCTTTATTCCTTTCAATTAGACGACGTGTATTTTGTTAGATTCCTGCTATCTCCAGACGATTTTATTAATGTTAGCATGGGTTTTCAGAAATGCATGGATTAAATATAGCCACCATTTACGGGTTGTAAGATGAAAAAAAAATTAATAAAAGGGGCATCGTCTTGCATCCGCTCCACACCATTCATCATACGCTTCTCAACCACGCCTTGCACCACTCTACTTCTCCTCAACAAGTCATGCTTTACACTCGCCCACACTCACCTGATCAAACTACACCCCACCACTCTACAGCCACTCAGACTACACCCCACCCCACTCCCAAGCCACTTCATTTTCGTCAGCCAACACTCCACCCAACCACTCTCTTACCCCATTACTTTACTCCACAAATTGCTCACTCTTCACTCCACCCTAAGCTCAACACGCACTCCACGTTAAATGCACTATCTCTTTCTCTCTCTGCAGCTCATCAAATTTCTTTACATACTCTCACTTCCTCCACACATATTCTTGTCACTGTGAAATGTACGAATTATTTTGGAAGGGAATAGTCAATGTTTATACTACTGTTCCCAGCTTAGTTCTTTCATTAATTTCATGATAAATCGTTCACAATAAATACTTTGGAAAATAAACACACATATGTATAATTCACACTTAGCCAAACGCACACACTCCTGACCATGCACAAAGCTCTCTCTCTCTCTCTCTCTCTCTCTCTCTCTCTCTCACACACACACACACACACACACACACACACACACACAACCCTTACCCACCTACCTACAACCACCCCTCTCCAACACCCACCCACCCATCCACACACACACACACACACACACACACACACACACAGAACCCAACCGGCTGCAGCAAAATTTACCAAGCTAAATATATCTCATTTTACAGAGGCGCTGAGCACAGCTGCGAGAGGTAAAAAAACACAGCCTCCCCACCACGGCACTACCTGTTATGCTGTTTTGCGACACGCTCACAAACACTCGCACCGCCGCCATCAAAGGCACGCTGATAAGGAACTTCGCTGTGCGTTTTGGGCATGCTAATAAAATATGTCGACTCTCTCGCGGATATAAATGTACCAACCCACCGAGGACGGACGAGGAAGCATAGACTCTTGCTTTGATGTGGCATGTGTGCTTCGTAATGGTCGTATGCTTCTGTTTAGTCAGCAGCGGCAATCTGGAACTGGTAGGGAGAAGAGACGGAAACCATCACTACAAAGATGTTTATCCTATACTGTAGAAGATCGTCTGGCGGTAGTAAGCATAATACAAAGAGAACGTGGCCATAGTGAGGGGGTTAAACATCAATAATTATACATTCCAAAACAGTGACAAACGCAAAAGGTACGAGAAACAGCACAGCAAACCAACGGAACGGGCATAAACTAATGTAAATATTAGGACTAAGCACCTGACGTAAATATTAGGACTAAGCACCTGACGTAAATATTACGACTAAGCACCTCATGACAAATTAACCGTTGGACCGGACATTCCATATTACCAAATCCCTTCAGGCTCAGGATTAAAGAATTGTTTGATCTTACAGTCGGACGACTTCACTGAACCAGGGGAACATCTCTCGTACTCACGGGACTCCAAAATTACATCCAATAATTCATTCACTACCGCCGGTCGCCTAGATTCAGCTTAGTACAGACCCCCTCAAAGCAAGGGGATTAAAAAGCTATAATAACATGCATGAGAACACCGATGGCCGGATAAATGGATACGAGGGACCGACCTATGAGTTCTATGATGGGCGAGGCAGAAGCGGAAAACATGTTATTACGCCATTCATGGAGTTATATATCGTCGTTTTAGTACGGCCTCACTGAAATGGTTTATCAGCGCCATCATTACGGGGTGAGCATGTGTCTCTGCTGCCATCCCCGCACAGTAGACGGGCCAGCACAAGCAGTACTTTATTGTCGGAGTGCATATATAGCCATTATATTTCCTTAGCTCCCTATGGTTAGGGTCGAAGGAGGTATAATACATTGCTATACTTGGAAAGTGAAGATCAGGAACACATAAATGGATATACAAGAAACAAGCATATACAGTATATCCTGTATACACATATACCCTACACATAAAACATCAATATTTATACCAATTTCCTTCTTAAGACATTTCCCACCACCTACCAACCTACCATTAATGTTGTCACAACACTTTCTACAAATTTTTACATATGGCTATGTTTCCATCGGCTTCTGTCTATGCCTTAAATGTCTTTAGGAATAATTCATACCGAATGCATGCAATGACAGGGCACCATAGGCAATGAACAAATAATCACTTTTCATATGACCAACACCCCTGGTATCGATATAAAGACTCCAGTGTGAATATCTCTACATTCATCACATAAGACACTTAAGAACAAATGAAATGTACTCCAGCAATTTTGGGGTGGCATTGGGTGTCGGTACAGTACTCACTCGTCGTGGTTTTGTTGTAGCCTAGTTGACAGTGTTACCTTCCAGCGTCACGGCTTACCTACGGGGAAGAAGAAAAGTGGTTAGGTTACTGACGGAGAAAGAACACGTACTAATACTTACCGACCCACTGCAATATACAGCCCACCATAATACACAGACCCCCATTAGTAACAGACCTATCATACAGAAATTCATGACCCCATTATTAAAAAAAGTAGCCTCACCATAATACACAGGGCCACCATAAATAAGACCCACCATACTACACAGACCCATAAACAATGTATAGGCCATAGACCACGGTGCCTACCAAATGCACTAAACATAAACAAATTACTCTGAGTCTATATGGATGAGTGATGCTGAACCCTAACATGCCATTTATCAGTCGCTGCGCTGAGGTCCCTCTACTGAGGGGGTGCACGCATTTGCAAATGTTCTACACCCCTCTTCCGTCACATCCCTACAGAAAAGATGGCAAACTTATTCGCAGTTTGTCAAGAGGTTGCAAACATATTCATCAATAACTAATAACGAGATAAAGCTCGTTACATACAAGAGGTTATAATACCAAACAGCAGATCTGAACTGGTTATAAGAAAACTGATTCCCAACAGGTATTGAATATTTACATAAATAATGGTAAATGTGGGTGGCTGCTGTCCACTCACTCGAAACAGTGCTGCCTCCACATGACTCTACACTGAATTACAAGTCAAACGGTTTCTTGTAACCCAGGAAACCAATTACTGTACTATGTTGCGTGGTTACCATAAAACGAAATGATGTCTGGTGGTTGAGCAGGTAAATGCGCTCCAACTGGATGAGACCCGTAAGTGTTTACATCCAAGTGCCGGTCTGAGTTTACGGCTTACCAGACGCCAATCAGAGGAGAGTGAGTCTGGTCATCTTTGCCTTAAATGTCGGGTTCCTACGCCCCTGGTGGGGCCAAAATTGAACTGGATGATGGCTGGACGTCACCCTTATATTTTCGTTTGCATATGCTGTTGTTATCATATTATTTATTCATACGGGCCTCAGAGTTAAAGGCCAGAGTTAGATGCACAGCTACAAAAATACATGATAGAATCAAAGGGAGAATACTAGTCCTGCCAATAACTGCCGTCACTATAAAAAAAAAAAAAAAAGCTGCCTCAACTCTCTCTCCCTCAAAAATACCCACTACAGATTACACAGCCAAAATACCATTAACCACACATTAACATACATTCCAAGGACCTGTGGCTAACATGACAAAAGTACATCTGGTCGATGGCCAATCTTCATATTATGCTGCTGATATTGTCTATTAATCTATCAATCAATATATCTATATACATATATATCTATATACATCTACATATATCTATATATCTATACGGTATGTATCTATCTATCTAAATATAACAATCTGCCTTTGTCGTGTGTGTGTGTGTGTGTGTGTGTGTGTGTGTGTGTGTGTGTGTGTGTGTGTGTGTGTGTGTGTGTGTGTGTGTGTGTGAGAGAGAGAGAGAGAGAGAGAGAGAGAGAAACTGGTGGGCAGAATCAGACTTCAAATTAAAGAATAATATGCTGGACAGGCTGACAGGTAGAAGTAAAAGAACAGCAAGAGAGGGAGAGACAAAATTGGTGGTTGGCCAGACTTCAGAATAATGATGCGGACTGGCGGAGAGACGGGAAGGAAAAAGAAACTGATTGGATAGAGTCAGCCTTCAGAATTCAGAATAATATGCTGGCCAGATAGACAGACTGGGTGGAAAAAAATGTAGGTTTGGTAGGTTGGGCTGGGGCGGGTTGCTGGCTGGAGGGCGACATGCACAAACAGCCCCGTGGATCAGTTTAATGAAGACACGGGGGCAAGGATCTCTCTCTCTCTCTCTCTCTCTCTCTCATCGCAGAATTCTATTGTTCGAATCATCGTTAGCTTCCTTCCTGCCTTTCCTTCTAGCTTTTTTAGTTTCCTTTTTCTAAATGCTCTCTCTCTCTCTCTCTCTCTCTCTCTCTCTCTCTCTCTCTCTCTCTCTCTCTCTCATTTGCGCCTCTCCTTGAAGCTGTCCCTCAAGCCTTTTTACTTTGTATCTAAGTTGGCATTTTTTTTTGGTCCTTTTCTCTTCCTACTTCCTGTCTTCTTCTTTCTCCTCCTCCTTTTCCATATTCATAGGTTTTACTCTCATTGTTCTAAATTCATCTTCCACACACTCGTTACACCTTTCTTTCCTCCTCCTCTTCCTCCTTCTCCCCGCTTTTTTCTTTTCTTTTCTAAGCTATCGTTTTCCATTTTCTCTACAATCTCTTTCCTGCCCCTTCCTCTCTTCTTCTTCCTCGTCCTCCTCCTCGCTTCTTCCTTTTCTCTCTCTAAACCATCTCACACTTTTGGCTCATCGTTAGCTTCCTCCGTGCCGCTCCTTCTACGCCACACGTTTTACTTCTCTCTCTCTAAATTTTCTCTCTTTTTCTCTTTATTTTTCTTTTTTTTTTTTCTCTCTCTCTCCTTCACTTTCAAGTTTGTTGTTCCCTTATTTATTCGTATTTAATTTTATTTCGCATTTCGTCTCTTTTAACTCGACTTTTTTTAGAGAGAGAGATTTCCTCCTCCTCCTCCTCCTTTCACAAAGCAACTAACTGTAAAAAAAATCTGCCTTACCTATCACTTCCTTTAAATCTAATTTTAATTTTATATTTTTTCTTTACGCTTTCTTCTCTCTTTGCAATTTCCCTTCTTATCTCTCCATTCCTCTCCCTTATGCCCGTTTGCTTTTCTTTTTGGGCGTTTTTTTTTTTTTTTTTTGCTTTTTCTATATAACTTACTTTTCCCCTATCCTTAACCTTCACGCCTTTTCTCTTTCCTTCCCTGAGTTTTTTTTCTTCTTTTTTTCGCCTTGAATATTTCGGCCTTGTTCCATCGACCTTTACTTCTTATTCTTCACAGAACGTCTTCTTTCTCCTCTTCTGGGCTCACTCCATTTCTCCTGACCCTTTTATTTCGACCCCTTCCTCCCAAATGCATCTTCCTTTTGTTGGTTTTATATACGCTTTATCTTTTCAACCCTTCCATTTTTTCCGCAGGGCATTATCGCCTTCATTGCTTTCTCTCTCTCTCTTACTTTATTCATCTTCTCCTCTTCTTCTTACTTTCAACTGCCTCTTCGGTTGGTGGAAGGGAGGCACCTACCGAAACAGAAAAATATCTTCATCTGAGCCGTCTATAACGAAGATACTTCCCTTTGTTGTCTTCTGGCTAGCTTCTTCCTCCTCCTGCCAACCTCTCCCACCACTAACTCCTATTCACTAACCTCTCTCACCACTGACTCGTACTGACTAACCTCTCCCACCACTGACTCGTACTGACTAACCTCTCCCACAACTGACTCTTATGTTTTTCGTTTCAATATTATTCTACATTTTTATCACGCATGTGTGTGTAAAGCGACGTTAGAACAGAAATACAGCAGCAAAAAAATTAGGAACATTGCTACTTGTGAGGTGGAGCTAAAACTTCGTAAGCTTACATGACGTGTGAATGACTGATTTCATTGGGTATGATGACTGATATATTCGCTTGCCATTACGCTCTGTATCTCCTTATTCGTGGATCTTGCCTTCCTCCACCTCTCAGGAGAAAATTTGGGTTGGGATGATGATTATTCAATTTAATCTGCACTTTGTAATCGCGTCAGTAGTTAGTGTTTACTCCTTGAACACAACAACGTCCTCCTTTATCGTATTATTGCAACAGCCGCGTTCCCATACCATTTCATTCAGGCTTAGGAAGTCGAGTAGAACAGAAAGTCTAGCAAAACAGAAACAACTTCCATTAATGCTTTCAATTCAGTGATGCCTTACTTATGCTAACACCCGCTGAAGTATTTCATGCAGCTTGAAGGAGACCACCCCTAGTGAGGGGTTTAATACTGTTTCACCTCCACTTCCTCTTCTTTCCAAATAAAATCCTATGCCTCCTCTTCCTTCTTGAAAAAAAGAACTCTACTTCCACTAAGCTCCTTCCTCCCAGTCTTCCTCTAAACTTCTTCATCTACTCCCTCTTCCTCTCCTCAACTTTTTTTTTTCCCTGTTCCTTCTTCCTGCTACTCGGTGTGCCCTCTCTCCCCATCCCGCGGCCGGAAGGAAGCGAGGGGCAGCACACTTACCCAACTTGTTTAATGGAATTGTCAGCATCGAGTGAGGGCCCTTCTTCGCGCAAGTTTGGAATGTGCCTCGCTTTTTCCATCCACCGAACCCACCAGGCTGGGGTCTGTGTCGGACAGTCTCTTGTCGGATCAATTCGAAAAGAAACTTGGGGGGGGGAGGGGTCAATGACAGGCCTCGTTCAGTTGCAGAATGAAGCCAGTAAGGAAAGCTGATGTATAGATATGGAAAATGTAACTTTTTTGGTTAAACCAAATGAATACTACAAGCAATCCTCAATATAAGTAATAGGAGCGCTCCAAAATTGCAGTTTTTTGTCTTTCTTTCAACTCCTAAACTGGGGGAAAATGGCAACACGGAATTATAAATGGCAATGGAACTTTAGTACTTTTCAATAAATTACTGTTAACGTAATGACAATAATGAACATTAAAAAAAGACTGCTTTAATGGAGAATTACTGCACTGTGTTTCCAGCGGGTGCAAGCTGTTCAATCTCTCATAACCAAAGTATGCAGAGTTGCACGAGGACACAAAGGGCCTCCAAACTTTGTGCTTTACGTATAATAATGGAAGCGCTACGTCTGTTGAAGTAGGTACCTCACATCCCTTCAGCTCACAACTTCCCTGAGTGTTTGAGGGCAAGGGGAGATAAAGTAACTCTTCAGAAAATGTTAAGTTGTCGCATATCTGGTACTGCATGGGAAAACCATCAACCATATTACTGGCTTGCTATAAATTAATTGAAGTACTAGTTTATATTACAATATAAAAAACCTGAGAGTACTTATCATTCGTGTTACATAGAAGTAATGTGCGCTCCAGTGAAGAGCAATGGGGATGGCAAACATGTGCTTTACAATTTCAGATCAACCAGGAATGAGGGATATTATTAGCACATAATATCCACTCCCTCAGAATTTCTCGTCCACCAACTATGGCTCATAAATTCAGGCTACAGATTCGAGGCCTCGGCAGTTTCCGACGCATAATACCCACAGAGACGAGGCGGCCTTTCATCTCCTCCAAATTTAGCTTCGACGTCCCTTATAGGCCCCACCTTCGGCGCTACTTTCCAAAAAATGCGAGAACATCAGAGGCGGGAAGGCAGGAACAAAGGGGCCTCCAGCAGCAATTAATCATCACACATAATCATTTTCCCGATCATTTCTCCGTCGGGCCCGGGGATAAAACCAGCGCCGAAGTTACTGGAGGATGTCGAATAGTGATTGGGTTTTATAGGCCGCCGTGGGGAGCGGAGAGGGGAAGAAGGAAGGCGCTAGGGTCGAGTGGCTGGGTCTTGACGAGGGGTGTTATTTGGCGTGTAGAGGGGTGTGGGTGTGAGGAGGGAGTGTGTGGGAGTGAGGGACTCTGTGGGCATGAGGAAAGTATATGGGCGTGAGGAGGGTGTGTGGGTGTGAGGAGGATGTGTGGGTGTGAGGAGGGTGTTTGGATGTGAGGAGGGTGTGTGTGTGTAAGGAGGGTGTGTGGGTGTGAGGAGAATGCGAGGGTGTGAGGAGGGAGTGTGGGTGTGAGAACGGTGTCTAAGAAGTGTGTGGGTATATGGAGGAAGGGTGTGGGTGTGAAATGGGTGTGGAGAGGGCGCTTGGCTATGCATACGTGTGGGAAGCGTAGGTGTGTGGAAAAGGAGTGTGTGTGAAGGGGCAGAGTGGGTGTGAGTGCGAGGTTGTAAGATGTCAAGAGGATGGTTGTGCGACAATGTGAAGAGACTGGGCTTATGCAGGTGGACAGGGTGGTTGTGTGAGGGCAAATAAAAAAGAGCTCATAAGAGTGGGTGGAGAGACTGAGTGTGTGGAGATGCAGAGGGTGTGTGAATCTGTGGAGAGGGCGATTGGGTGAATGTATGAAGAGAATAAATATTTCGGGAGGACAGACTGGGTGCCTGGAGAGGTAGTGTGTGGAGGTGGAGAGGATCTGCGACAGTGAGGCGAGGATGTGTGAGTGCGGGGTGGATGGTGGTTGTGTGGATGTGTGGAGGTGGAGAAAGTGGCTGTGGAGGGGTGAAGGCTGTCGGTAAGAGTGTGCACAGTGAATCAGAGGGCGAGTCTGGGAGGTGTGTTCTTGTGTAAAGGTGAGATAGAGGGGGTAACGTCGCTTGAAGAGGTCGGAGGCAGTGATGGTGAAACAGTGTGTTACTGGGAAGACTGAGAATGAGTAATGGGAGTAATGGAACATCAATGGCGTTATAGCGGTTTGGGGGCTTGTGTTTTTAACCCTTCACTAGTTCTTATATATATATATATATATATATATATATATATATATATATATATATATATATATATATATATATATATATATGTGTGTGTGTGTGTGTGTGTGTGTGTGTGTGTGTGTGTGTGTGTGTTTCATAATGCCGCCACCCCACCAGACGATATTATTCAACTTATTGATGATTTTAAAAATGAACGTGGTAATATTTTCTTATACTGGCTACATCCAAACGATTTTATTCGGTCAACTGGAGACACAGGAACTTCAGAGTGTTACCGAAGCTAATAACTACCACGCTGTCGTACCGAAATCCATATCCAAAATGTGTTACTGGGTTAGTGACATGAGTGTGAGTGTGTGAAACAACAAACAGAAAAGGTGAGTGGGTAAGAGACACTCGCTGGGGAAATATGGATGGTATGTGTGGACAAATGGATGATAAATGAAGTATCTTGCCTGGTGTGTACGAAACGAAGGAATTCCTGAGGGCAAAGAGAATATGGGAAGGGACACAAAGGGGAAAGAAGAAAGAAGGCGGAAGGAAGGAGGGATAAGGAGTTGGTGGAAGAGAAGAAGGGTGGGAGAAGAGGAAGAAGGGAGACACTAAAGTACATGGGAGAAAAGGAGGAATTTATGTAATAGGAAGGCTGTCGAAAGGCCAACTGAGAATGTGCGTAAGTGAATAAAACTTCTGGGAGTCGTACGGCGAGGTGATGACAGAAAGCCACTAATAACCTACTGATGACAATGAATGGATGATTCTAAAGTCGTAGGTTACTGAGGACCTACTGAAAACACAGAAGAGTTCAGTAGCGCACATGATACATGATGGACTGACAAAAGGGCGACCCTGAAAGACTATTGAAAATACACTAAAGATAACTGATACCTTTGAAGAAGTGTGATGGGCTGACAAAACGATGCTACTGAGAGCCTACTGAAATCATACACATGTGAGTGGATATGTCTAGAAATCACTGCGCCCTGAAATGTGTAAACGAAAAAACTGTACCCACATTTGGCAATAAAACACAAAATTCTTCCATTTCACCCACAAATGGATATAAAACACAATATCCACATGCAGGAAAAGGTCTTCCGAGAGAGTGGATGTTTCTGAAATTATATGGTGGTGAGCTGACGGGTTCTGCAGGCGTGTATGGCTGGGGCTGCAGGTGAATTCTCGAGACGGCAGCAGCAGCAGCGTGTAGGACGGCCGGCTAGAGATAAGACAGGAGCTACACAAAAACAGGATTTCTGAGGACGAGGCACCCGACAAAGGGGAGGCTGAGGGACGTCGTCGGAACCCCAACAAAGGAAGGATTTGTTGGCGAGCGACGGCGGCGGCGGCGGCGGCGGCGGCAGAGGAGGAGGAGGAGGAGGTGGAAGGGAGGGGAAGGCAACGAGGGGAAAAACCAGGAACAGAGGAGGGGGGAGAAAAAGAGTGGAAATTAGATGCGCAGAGGAAAGTGAGTGTTGGTTAAGGCCGAGAATGGGAGCGTGAGAGCAAACAGATGGCGCAGAAATTCGGCGCAAAAATAAAGCTAAGTAAATGTGTTACAAAGTGGAGGACCAGGGCAAGGAAACTGGGGGAAAGGGAAAGGCAATGGCCTGACGGTATGCCTTAGGGGAAAAACAAACATCCTAAGAAAAATGGAAATGATTATCGTACATCAAAATGATTTCCTGATGAAGACGAATTAAATAGCATTACAGTAATACAGTTTATAATAGTTCAGTTTAAATATTCGAAGACAATAATACAGGGCAAAATATAGCTAAATAATAAAATTTTTCCATGAACTATTTGACTGCCTGAATTATACTCGGTTTGACAAAATCGTCTGAATAATATACTTTAGTAGGGAAAGGGCTTATTCAAACGATGTTCAACATCCTGAATATTTGTTTAATTTAACTGAACAAAACTGTCTCGTGCTGGCCTGAAAAAAAATATCCAAGTGCATCTATGGGAATGAAAAAGTGCCAGCATCAGCAGTACCAATAAAATGAGCTTAGTTTGTGAGTACAAATTAAATGTGAAAGTGTTCCTCTCTCAATTAATGTCAATAACAACACACAAACAACGCCGGGAAACACAAAAGTCTCTCTCTCTCTCTCTCTCTCTCTCTCTCTCTCTCCACCCTCATTCCCCGCCGCCCCCTGCACCTTCTCCCTCGCCATATACATAAGAACACTCCCGGATTTTTTATCATCGGGCCAGAAACTTACTAGATCCGAAGTTTGTGTGGAAGATTCTCAAGGAGCTCATCAAATCCCGTGTGACGTGTGTAAAAAGTTGGTGTGGGTGGAGTGGAGTGGAGTGGTGTGGTGTGGTGTGGTGTGGTGTGGTGAGGGTGAGGAATGGCGTGTTGTGGTGCGATGTGGTGTGAAGGATGAAATGAATGGAGCGGTGTGGTGCCGATGCTGCAGGTTGGGTGTAGTGGCTGGCATATAACCTCTGCTGCATTACTTTTTCACTGAACAATAAGAACAATAACTGGAATGACTGAAAGAACTGCTATACCTGGTTGCACAAGCACGACGTATGTGGGGACCTGTAGCTTACTGGATGCGTTCAAGCCGTGTGGTTTACTTGTCCTAAAGGGTATAACCTATAGTGCTTTCAGTGCATTGTGCCCAAGCATCTCTAAATGAAGTGATACTCATTTTGACTTTCCCATTAATTTGATGGTGTACTACAGTTTATTAATTATTTCATCCTTGCTATTTCCCGGTGACTTGATTCGGTTCAGCAGAGACTAATCGAACTACGAGGATTAGATATTGCAATCACTGACAATTTCGTTTTGTGCCTCCCCAAAGATTAATAAAATCTCCTAAAGGTTTTGCAAGAACATAATCGAAGAGACGTCACCGGAATGTAGGGGATAAATCATGTTTTAAAGGAATAATTTTTTGCAGACTCACAGTTAGTTTCAGCGCTCTTGCAATTCGTAATACTTAGCGAATTTACAAGGCACTAGATTCAACTTATTATTACGTAACACTGCCATGTGTCCAATTCTGTATACACCCATAAAACTTTCACTGACAAAAATAAGCTTTGTGCAAAGAAAGTGATGAGGTGAAGTAGGTACCCCGGGGTGAGACAAATTACACAAAATTACAAGTTATTCTTGACTAACAAAATTATCAACACTCCACCAAGGCAAAATTATCAACCCTCCCCTCCCCCCTCTGATTGGTAAAATTGCTGCCTGACCTTCCCCTCCCAGTTCTCTGAAAAATTAGAAGCTATCAAACAAAGGATACAAAAGCAAAATGAATTCTTAACTATTTCATCTTTGACTTTGAAAGATTAGTTACGGTAGAGCAAGTACAATGTGTGTGTGTGTGTGTGTGTGTGTGTGTGTGTGTGTGTGTGTGTGTGTGTGTGTGTGTGTGTGTGTGTGTGTGTGTGTGTGTGTGTGTGTGTGTGTGTGTGTGTGTGTGTGTGTGAGAGTGATATTGGCAGAACACTGGGCAGCAACGATATACTGCATTTATCACGATATTTTTGGACAGATTCGTTATAAAGACCATTGAATAAAGACACAAACATTCGAGTAGGTTCTCTGGATGACACAGCTGGGTATGATTCAGTAACAAGAGTGATTTTTTTACGCTCTTCATTATGATGGGTCATTCGGAAACTGAAAATAATAATAATAATAATGCCTCTCGGTACCTGTACTAAAATATAGGGGAAAGTCATCGCACTGAATGCAATAATTCCTTCACCACGATGACGTACTTTTATTCCATGCTTGCTATTTCCAGACCATTTTTCTAAGCTCTGGAAAGACTATTTGAAGTGATACTGCTGGGAACAGTGTCCACTAACCCCTTCAGAACCAGATATCTCAAAGACGAAAAACAAGGGCAGTCGGTGTCTAGAATATAACGTCATCATACCAAACGTATTAATGGAGAACAAAGCTGATAAAACCGTCTGTAGGTGGTTACATTATATACAGGACGCTATCGTACAGAATGCACTAATGAAGGTTGCAGTACACATCGCCTGTCAGTAAGCGGGAATACAATACATAGCCGCTGAACTGAATATTTTACCTCTACAAAAACATCTCAAATTGAAAATTAGCCGAGAAGTACCCAATAACCTCACCACGACGAGATGAATAAAACTGCATGGTAGTAGCATAAGTTACCGGGAAGAGACACATGGGGTAACAGGAAAGAAAGAAAGAGGCCTACCCATGAACACTGTATAATTCATTGCCGGGCCGGGGTAGGCTCAAAAGTGGTAGCAAGAAGAAAGTAAATACACAAAAAGCATGCTCAATATATAGTCTCCTCGAAGTTGAAAAAAAAAAAAAAAAATCGTATGGCGTTAGGAAAAAAAAAAAAAAAAAAAAAAAATAAGGACGAGGGACTGCGGCCATGTAGATCGAGTGCTTAATTCAGGACGTGGCCGGGAAGCCTTGCTGCCACAACTCCCTGATGCTGAGTATCATCCTATCGTGGTAGCAAAAGAAAGATATGAAGGAAAAATGTCGTTGTTAATGGGTGAAACGAAAGTGGAAAACAGGGAAAAGTGAAGTAACCATGAGTGACTGCATAGTTCAGTTCAGTGCTCAGGTAGTGTATGGCGGTATTATCATCATCAGTCATCATCAATCATCATAGCCTCCGATGATTATGATGATGATGATGTAACTGCCATACGATATTACTAAAGAAAATGACTAATCCACGTAATCCACTTACTATAGGAAGAATAAAACACATTGAACAAGATAATAAAACAGACGGTCTACCCATGAAGAGTGAGTGCATAATTCAGTATCCTCCTCACCACAACCCCTCGAAATTGGGCAAAATCGCACGGTGGCAGCAGGAGTAAAATACATTCATCATAGGAAAGGCTTAAATAAAAGGGGAGAGAGAAAAAAAAGGGGCTTATCCCTGAAGAACGAGTGCATAATTCAGTACGGTGGCGGGGTAGTCAGTCTTGGAGCCACCACAGCGAGGCAACGCACTGAAAGAGGTATGCAGGCCACGACAAAAGACCGGCACGCACATCAAAGCCGCTCCTTGTTGACAGTCATCCTTTGCCTTACATTACAAGCAGGGGGGATGTGTGTGTGTGTGTGTGTGTGTGTGTGTGTGTGTGTGTGTGTGTGTGTGTGTGTGTGTGTGTGTGTGTGTGTGTGTGTGTGTGTGTGTGTGTGTGTGTGTGTGTGTGTGTGTGTGTGTGTGAGGGAGAAGTAAGAAAAGTACCAGTATGTGACTGAAATGTATGAAAGAAAGTAGAAAAGATGCGAGCCAATGAGGGAGGGAAAGGAGAAACGAGAAGGAAGGAGAGAAAAAGCGAGTGAGAGGAAGGGAGACATGGGAAAGGTAACTGAAAGGAAAGGAGGGAGGGAATGGGAGTATGTCGTAGAGGGAAGAAGGGTAAGGAGGACCTCACCACAGAAAACGAGAATATAGAGGTGTGTGGATTGGGGTTTAATGAAAAAAATTGTGAAAGATGAAAAGGTGGAGAGAGAGAGAGAGAGAGAGAGAGAGAGAGAGAGAGAGAGAGAGAGAGATGAGGAAGGAGGGGAGAGAGTCAGCCAAGTGTAAAGGATCGAGGTCTGCTTAGGGGAGGGCTAGAAAACAAGGGAATGTATGATCGTTTGACCCGTGTCCTCATGACCCCGTTGTTTCACCGCAGACACACCTGGCCCTTAGTCTCGGCGGCAGGACAAGATCACTAACACATTCTTCTTACCATTTACCTTAAGATTTAGTGTATCAAATACATCAATATTATGTCTATGCATACTTTGTCGATATTAATATATTTGAATAACATACAAAATCATAAGGAATAATAAAGAAACTAATTCGTTAAAGACAGGTGATACAGAGAGGATTTTAAGTTGAGAAAACGTGCGACTGACCCGTCTTCTCCCCGGCTAAGGACTTCAACTTCGCCTAATATTGCCATTTATCCATTTTCAATTCCAAAATATAACAAAAACTTTACACTAGACTACGGTGTTACCAAGGTCTGTGGAACGGTTTTGGAGTCGCAGTACTGTCTTATTCTGGCACTGAATATTGGGAGGTACGCACCACAAGGACTAAAAACATCTCCGTCAGATTAAGGTAGACGAACTATTGCACTCCTCTCCCTCACCTGTTTATTTCTACATTTATTTCTGCATATGATACGCCAACATTTTTTATGATTACATAATAGGTACAGTCACGCCCTCCAGATTCCTTGTGCAAGTCGCAATGAAATCCGATATTTTTTTTTTGTTTACTTTTTCATTAAAAAAAATAAATAAAAAAATAAGACAGCATTCTACCTATCAAAATGCACCAGTCCACTATAAGTTACATATCTATGCGAAATTTCATGACTCTACAGTGAACACTTTCCGAGTTCTGGCCTGGAAACGAGATCTCTACGCCACCTACTGTTGTTCATAACAGTGATAACAATACCCTCCTCTGACTTCGTCAGGTGGAGGGTAAAAAGTTCACATATATATTAACTCACCGTATTTCGAGAATATATAAAAAAAACATGCAAGTCAACTGCATGGTTATCCATAAAGTTAAAAAAGAAAATATGTTAAAACACACACACACACACACACACACACACACACACACACACACACACACACACACACACACACATAAATAATATATATATTACGCGCGCGTACACACACACACACACACACACACACACACACACACATAAATTATATAAATATTACATACACACACACACACATAAATAATACCGGTATATATATTACACACACACACACACACACACACACACACACACACACACACACACACACACATATAGATAGACAGATAGATAAATATAGATAGATAGACAGATAGATATAGACAGATGGATAGATAAATATAGATAGATAGATATAAATATATATGTATGAGGATATTTATGTTTGCATGTATCTACGCTAGAGGGATGCACACACAACTCTCTAAACACGTATAACAGGGGGAACTTTTTTACGGCGAAATTAGATTACGCACGTTATAGCTGCTGAAGTGGCGACCCTGACGGCCAAGATTAGAACAGATTAGAAATAAGAAAGTCAATTTGGTGGAATTATGGCAGCCAATTACCGTAGAGTTCTTACTGTCCACCTGACAAGGTCAGAGGAGGGTGTTGTTACCATTGGGGTCAACAGGTTTGCGTCCATAGAGTTGGGCGGCAGGGCAGCTGCCCGGGCGTAGAGATTTCGTTTCCGGGCCAGAACTCAGAACGTATTCATTACAGTGACGAAATTTCACACAGTTATGTGTCTTATAGTGCACTGGTGCCTTCTGATAGGAGGAATGCTGTCTTACCGAAGTAGTTTTTTCGAAAATAATGAAAAGTAAAAGAAAATAATTTTTCGGTCCCGGGCTAGGACTCAGAAATTAATACAGGTACAAGCTTCAGACTCTCCAGGAATATGTGCTAATATGCCTTTTGGTATTCAGAATGCCATGAGATTATATAATGTTATCAAGCTGCAAAAACGGATAAAACTGTTTTAATATATTTTTCTACTAGAAGTTTGCTACTACCGGTATGACACGTAGGAGGCAGAAACTGTACATGATAAATAATTATATGAATATCTAACTATGTATGAAGCATCATGACTGCAAGAATTATATAATCATGAAATATGGCTGTCTAAATGAAAACAGAGCAAGAGTCATAATTTCATCAGATCTGCTCACAACTTCATTATTACCATGGATAAGCTACTGAAATTTTTAAGTTGTAATGTCTCTGTGTTATACAGAGTTGAGGGGGGGGGGTGAGGACCGTTATGCATTTGGTTAGGTGTGCAGGGAGGTGGGGGTATGCTTAGTCAGATGGAGGGTTGCAACAGCATACGTTGCCTATGTTTTACTTCAGCAGCCATATCATTATTAGTTACAAAACGTCGGTTGGGTGGACGGCTTGGCGGGATGGTCAGGGTAGGTGGGTGAGTTGGTAATGGGAGAAATAGGTCCATGGGAATTTATCGCTGAGGAAATAGGCCCAAGGTGGAATACCCGTAGAGGTTCAGTGGGTAAAATGGAACCCTGGGGGTCTCCTACCACAGAGGGAGTGGCCATCCTGGGTCCCAGGCAATGCAAGTATGCACGATCACAGTTTTACCCGAGCAACGCCGGGTACCCCAGCTAGTGTGTGTGTGTGTGTGTGTGTGTGTGTGTGTGTGTGTGTGTGTGTGTGTGTGTGTGTGTGTGTGTGTGTGTGTGTGTGTGTGTGTGTGTGTGTGTGTGTGTGTGTGTAAACTGACCAAAGAGAAAATGAAAATAGAAACAATAAAGATAGATAGTACTTTCGTATACTACATCTTCAGACATTGTCAGACACTGTCCGGATGTAATATCCGAAAGTATTTGATATTTTCAGTTCTCATGTGGTCAATCTAAATACATTTTTTCAAGGTGATGTGAAATTCCTGCATACAGATTGATGGATACACACACACACACACACACACACACACACACACACACATGTATATATATATATATATATATATATATATATATATATATATATAGATATATATATATATATATATATATATATATATGGTTTAATCACGCTTGTTCTAATGCTAACCGCAACAAGGAGAGGGCCTATAAAAGGTACCAGAGCCAACTTACCCCTGAATCACATCTTGTTTATGTTACTGTCCGGAATCGTGCTAAGCCTGTTCTTCGCACTGCCAAAAATAATTTTATCCGTACTAAATGTTCTCAACTCTCCAACTCGAATTCTTCCCGCTCCTTCTGGCACCTTGCCAAAAACCTTTCTAACAACTTTACGTCATTATCCTTCCCTCCTATTTCCTATTCTGATAGCTCTGTAGCTATTTCTTCTACTGATAAAGCAGATCTCTTAGCTCAGATTTTCTCCTCCAAACCCACCTTAGACGATTCCGGTGCTGTTCCTCCATCACTTCCCCCCTCAGACTTCCTCATGGCTGACATTAAAATTTCTTCAGCTGATGTATTTTCTGCCATCACTGGCCTCCATACTAATAAGGCATATGGGCCTGATGGAGTCCCTCCTGTTGTCCTCAAGAACTGTGTTTCAGTGCTTACACCCTGCCTAGGCAAACTCTTTCGCCTTTGTCTTTCAACTTGTACCTTTCCTTCTTGCTGGAAGTTTGCTCTTATCCAGCCAGTCCCAAAGAAGGGTGATCGTTCCCAACCCTCTAACTATCGTCCAATTGCTTAAACAACCTGTGTTTCAAAAGTTTTCGAGTCAATTCTTAATAGAAAAATTTTAAAGCATCTTTCTTATCGCAATCTTCTTTCTGATCGTCAGTATGAGTTCCGTCAGGGACTCTCCATTGGCGATCTTCTCACCTATCTTTCAGACTCCTGGTCATCCTCCATTCGGGACTTTGGCGAAAGCTTTGCCATTGCACTTGACATCTCAAAGGCTTTCGATCGAGTCTGGCATAAATCTTTAGTTTCCAAACTGCCTTCTTACGGTTTCCATCCTTCTATCTATGTCTTCATCAATAGCTTCCTTTCTGGTCGTTCTATAGCCACTGTTGTAGACGGCCATCGTTCTTCTCCTACATCTATCAACAGTGGTGTTCTTCAGGGCTCTGTCCTATCACCAACTCTCTTCCTTTTATTCATCAATGACCTTCTAAGCTGTGCATCTAACCCTATCCACTCGTACACTGATGATTCCACCCTTCACCTTTCCATTCGGTTTCCGCAACGTCCATCTCAGCAGTTACTTCAACAAACAAGGGATGAGGCTATGGCACACCTAATGTCTGACTTGGCTCGTATCTCTGACTGAGGTAAAGATAATCTCGTTCTTAATGCATCAAAAACTCAGTTTTTACACCTATCAACCCGACACAATCTTCCTCAGGGAGTACCCTTTAAGGTTTAATAATATCCAGCTCAATCCTGTATCATTCTTGAAGATGCTTGGGGTTTCATTCACTCGGGACTTATCTTGGAAAAATCATATTGCATCTCTTGTAAAATCTGCTTCCAAGAGATTAAGTGTGCTAAGCCAACTCCGTACCTTCTTTACCCCTGCATAGTTGTTGACTTTATACACGGGTTTTATTCGCCCCTGTTTAGAGTACAACTCTCATGTGTGGGGAGGCTCCCCACAAAAAGATCTTCTTAACAGGGAGGAGTCAAAGGCTTTTCGTCTCATCAACTCTCCTCCTCTTACTGGCTCCCTTCAACCTCTGTCTCTTCGCCGCACTGTTGCATCTTTATCTCTTTTCTATCGCTACTTCAATGGTCACTCCTCCTTTGAACTGCCTGCTTGCCTCCCTCCACCTCTACGACGGGTGCGTAGCACCCACCTAGCAACAAATTCTCATCCCTTTTGTGTCCAACTCTCTAATGCAAGAGTTAACTGTTACTCCCAGTCCTTAATTTATGCAACAGGTCAACTCTGGAACTGTCTCCCTCTGTCTGTATTTCCTACTTCCTATGATCTCCGTCTTTCAAACGCAGTGTGTCCCGGCATCTCGACCGGATCTTGAATTTGGCTCTCTTTTGTATTGTTTTATATTTTTTCTTGGAAGGAACGGTTTGTGGGCTCCTGGCCTTTGGTTACTTCATTTTTGCATTTAAAAAATATAAAGATAGGTAGATAGATAGAGAGATGGATATATATATATATATATATATATATATATATATATATATATATATATATATATATACAGTATATACATAGCAGAGAGAGAGAGAGAGAGAGAGAGAGAGAGAGACAGACAGACAGACAGACAGAGACAGACAGACAGACAGATAGCTAGCCAAATAGACAGGTAGATAGATAGATATACAGATAGGAAGACAGATAAATAAACAGATACAAAGATGGGTACAGACAGATAGATGCAGATATGTACAGTATATGTACCAAATCCACATGCAGTCACCTCCAGCCCCTAAACAGATATATAACACCATATAAGCAGTTTTTTCTTTTTACACAGATAACAATTGATATACCGGTATACTCGTATCAACTTTTTCTATACATATAAAACAATAGATAGATAGATAGATAGATAAATAGACAGAGGTATTAACAGAGATAGACAGATATAGGGATAGACAGATAGACAGAGAGAGAGAAAGAGAGATAGACAGAGACTTTCAAAATGTAGGTAAGCTCCTGCTTCCACATATATATTAAAGCATACAGGTAAATTCTTATTTCTATATAGGTAAAATTAAAATATGTCAGTTTGTCTACATAAATAAAAAATACATTTTATTTCGGCCATTTTTTTTTATTTAACATCAAGCCACGTACAGGTCAACTCCTCTTCCATTTTTCTATCAGTACAGAAAACAACAGGTAACATTTGCCGGCCAACGTACGCCTCGCCTACCTGTCCTGGCCAATTAATATTTTCACGCTCACAGAAGTTCCGCCATGATTCTTTCAAAGGCCGAATATGTTCCGCTGTAACTCGTCAATAAATGCATGGGCCTGAAGCTGACAGCCTCCTGTGCATGGAACTGAGCACGCTGATCCGACATGAGGTGACAGTAGGGAGGCGTGGGTCGTGGATATACTGTAAGTTTAATGCTGGGATTTTCAGGATTATAATTATTCACTGGATGAATCCCTTGTTCCCTTTGTGGATTAGCGGTAATAGTAATGATACATATTTTCAGTGACGCCGAAGCTGTACCTATTGTGGTCGAGTCCGTTTCTACGAGTACTGTATGTATGTAACTACGTATCTACAGGTATGTATGAAACACAATATCTCACGAATACCACATCTAATTTGGATAAAAATTGGCAAACACATTGTGTGTGGGTTCGAGAAGAAGTGGTTCTATTCTATTATGATGGAGATCGATCAAACATCAAGGTCACGAGTCATGTTCAAAGTTCAAGCCGGGGAGTTATGTGAAGAATGCCTGATCTGTACTGAATCAAACTATGCAAGTAGGTTGTCTGGGGGGATAGGAAGATGGGATTTGATTTCAGTACAGATTGATCAAAGGTCAAGCTCACAGGTCAAGGTTAAACTTCGGAAGCAGCGTCGGCGTGCTCTCCTAACAATGTTGATATGGTTTTGTAGTATATATATATATATATATATATATATATATATATATATATATATATATATATATGTATATATATATATATATATATATATATATATATATATACAGGGTGTAACGCGACGTATGACAAAAACTTACACCAATGATCTATCATGTAATTCTGAGTATATTTTGTTCTATAAACATATGCTCTCTGCGACCCCAGTTCAGTACCCAGCATTCGGCTGTTTTGTGTAAAACCTCGTCCCTTGCATGCGCCATTGGGTGAGAGCTTCGCAGGGCGACGGAAGACGAGTATTATTAGCTTATACTGTACTATACATAAAAATCCCATATCCTATCAGTACACACGAGTTTTAAGAAGAAACTTTACGTAGTCTATTGATTCTTTAACATCAAGTCATGCATTCATGCAATTCTTTTGCACATATCGACTGTAATTAAGGATTAAATTCAAATTTTATGGCTTGCAAGGGAGTAGGGAGGGAGGACAGGCTGGTGTGTTGTTGCCAGTTATGTAACATTTGGTTTGTAGGATGTTGCTACCAGCATTATCATAACACCCACAGCTCATTCAGTGAAAGAACATTACCCTACTGAGTGACTAGCCTCACTTTAAGTCAGGAGTAATATTATTATTCATAACAATTTTTCTGCTGCAAGTAAACGTGGCACCATTTTTTTCATATGCTGACGTGAGAACAGTGATACAGGATTGCCAATGTAACGAGTATGTTGCTAGACCTATTTTCTTGCTTCTACTTGCGGCACTAACATCTGGCAATATGATATCTAGCTACATTCTGGATATTTTTGCCATTTTTAGGTGATATTCTAGAGATTTTATCGTATTTTCTAGCGATGTTTTGCAGTGTTTATTATCTAGCGACATTCTAGCAAGTTTTCAGGACTAAACTAGCGAGACTGATGACAAGGACTTGGCAACCTGCGTCCAGTGTCATTTGAACGGGAACATTTGCGGGGGAGGTACATACTTCAAATACTGTTCTCCGCGTTATGTGGTTCACCGGGTTCAGCTTCACATGTCCATGAAACAGCATGCCACGTACGTACAGCAGTGAAGAATATGCAGATATCGTGTATTTTTTTACGGATTCTGCGATGATATGCTGCAGAGAGGAACACAGGTGGAGATACCCAATGGCGCCACGTTTACTTGCGCAGAAAAATTGTGATTAATAAAATTCTTCCTAACTTAAAGTAAGGCTAATCTCCCTTTAGAATAAGTTTTTTTTTCACTAAATGAGCTGTGGGTGTTATGATAATGCTGGTAGCAACATCCTACAAACCAAATATTACATAACTGGCAACAACACACCAGCCTGTCCTCCCTCCCTACTCCCTTGCAAGCCATAAAATTTGAATTTAATCCTTAATTACAGTCGATGTGTGCAAAAGAATTGCATGAATGCATGACTTGATGTTAAAGAATCAATAGACTACGTAAAGTTTCTTCTTAAAACTCGTGTGTACTGATAGGATATGGGATTTTTATGTATAGTACAGTATAAGCTAATAATACTCGTCTCCCGTCGCCCTGCGAAGCTCTCACCCAATGGCGCATGCAAGGGACGAGGTTTTACAAAACAGCCGAATGCTGGGTACTGAACTGGGGTCACAGAGAGCATATGTTTATAGAACAAAATATACTCAAAATTACATGATAGATCATTGGTGTAAGTTTTTGTCATACGTCGCGTTACACCCTGTATATATATATATATATATATATATATATATATATATATATATATATATATATATTTGTGTGTGTGTGTGTGTGTGTGTGTGTGTGTGTGTGTGTTATTTAGACAGATACAGCTCATCAATCAAAAAAACGTTTGTAAATGAAGACACTGATACCATTATACACACAATAATTAAAACAACTGATAAGACGAGAAAGACAGCGATCCAGCGTTGCAGTGGGTTATACTGCATGTTGTAGCTCTGGATTATCTTGTACCAGGCAGGATTTTTCGTTTTAATACTGACACAGTTCAAGAAAAACAAACTTTTAATCCATTCAGTGCAATAACGCTTTGTTTGGATTTATTCAGCTTAGGGGATATCTCTTGTTGTCCAAAGGTTTATTAAAGCTAAATTTATTCTCTCCAATTCAATATGCCTCTCCTAAGGCGTTTAATATCATCATCATCATCATCATCATCATCATTATCATCATCATCTTCATCATCATCATCATCATCATCACCATCATCCAGACCTACTTTCCCATACGAACGTGGGATGAGGTCTGGTGGTACTAAGACTAAACACTATATGTCATCATCACAGAGAAGTCAACGTACCATGAGCAAAATCAGGCTGACAAAGATGAGGCTGGGAAGCCTCCTAACCCCACAGCAACAGGGCCCAATAAGGCACAGGCAGCTACAGCACAATATATTCAAGGAAGCACCGCACGCACACACAAAAGACTCTACCTCATGATTGCGTGCACCAGCTTCACTGCACGCAAAAATCAACCGTGAACGAAGGCTCATCATCGGTCCTTGGAAAAAGTTGGGTGCATGCAACAACGTTCGGGTAAGCGAGACAAGGGTGGGGCACGCGAGTGAGGGCGAGCTGCATGACATCCCTCCCTGTCCTGCACCTACCATACCCACGCTACGCCCCGCTACTACACCATTACTACAGTCACTCACTATCACTAGATCTCTGCCACTACCATACCCACGCTACACTCACCACTACACTATTACTACACATACCACTACCATTACTACACGCTACCCTCCACCATTACTACACCACTACCACTATCACTACCACTACATCTACCATTATTAGTACAATTTCAGTTATTTCTCTACCACTACTACCACATGTATTACTACCAGTACAGCTCTCTCATTACCAGCATACTTACCATTACCGATACACAACAACCACAACTCCTCCAACCTTCCCCTCCCACTACAACACCTCTACCACTACCTACCAGCACACCAGTACCAATAGCAGCATACCTCTACCACTGGCATTACACCACACCGCTATCACTAACAGCACACCTCTGCCACTACCAGCACAACACTATCAGCACGCCTCTGCCACTACCAGTACACTATTACCACTAGCAGCACACCTCTACCACTAGCAGCACACCTCTATCCCTAGCAGCATACCTCGAACACTGGCAGCACTCCACTAACATTAGCAGCACACCACTACCATCGGCAGCATAACAGTACCACTAGCAGCATTTTATTCCAGGTAAATCCAGGTGATATTTCTATGACTAAATCAAAGTATACTGAGGATGTTAGGCACTCAAGAATATCAACCTCTATCAACCACAAGACTATGATTACCACCACCACACCCATCACCACCACAACCATCAGTGCAATACATTACACAAATTACCACCAGACATCCCCGTATTAAAGCTCTCAATCCATCTGTAGTCCTCAGTCATCCGCCTAGTCCCTCGCCGCTCTTCACCCAGCTAATACGACTGTCAGAAGAGGCCTCCACTAGAACCGTCGTATTCATAAATAACTTTAGTCTACCATAACCAAGTCTCCATAGCGGGTCATTATCATTAGGATTAGTTTCATTCTACCGCAATTTGAACGTTATGTTTTATTCACTCTGTGAAAATGTACGGTAGCTATGCGTGCTTAATAAGAGTGTAAATAAACGCTCTTAACCCTTTCCATCAGATGACGTCTTTTTAAATTTATCCATAACACTGAAAGATAACTGTTTCCAGCCAGACTTTCCAAACTGGAGATGTTTCCTTTATCGCTTTACTGCTGGCGATTCTACCTAAACTCAGAATAAAATCTGTTGGACCTAACTTCAGCTAAATATAGTAATATCCCCGTATTTAAGTGGTTAACCGAACTTTAAGAAAGATTGTGAATAGGCCCCCGGAAACCAATAGCTTGACGAAGGCAGCAATCCCAGGTGTTAGGCTTAAGCCTTCGTCTAAGATACGCTGGCCTTCCGGGTATATCGGGAAGCGAGGCGGAGTGGGTGAGGAAACTCGTGGGCTGGTGGAGTAGTGAAGGTGGGCTGATGGAGATGGGCTGGAGAGATGTTAAGACGGGCAGGTGTAGGTGGGATGATGGAGATGGTTTGGTGGTGGTGAGTTGTAGGGAGGTGGCTGGATGGTCGTGGCGGCCTGGTAATGCAAGTGATCTACTGGATGTGTTGGAGTAACACGAGGACTAAAAAAAACGAGTGAACGAAGCTATCTATCTATCTATCTATATACCTAGGCTGCTTCCCCCATGGAAAGGGAGGTAGCCGAGACAGGACGACACACTCCCCATTTACTCATCCATTCAAACACAGTCAATCGCATCTTAGCCCCAAAGGGGAGAAGGAACAGATCCTCACCGCACCACACCACACATGGGTCAACTGCGCAGTGTAATCAGTGACATCCGCAGCAGGGCCCGACAGTAGAGCTGGTTTACCCCTGCCACATCATAATAGACCCATCCCCTTACTCGCACCTGACCTGGCTAGCTAATCAGACTAAATGCGGGAGAATATCCCCTCAGGGCTGCGTCATCATTTATTCATTCACAATTCTCTCCATTTATTTCTGTCACGCACAGCCACTCTTCCTTGCTCAACAGACATCCCTCTCACATCCAGCGCTCTCTTCACACTGTCCATCCATCCTATTCGTGGTCTCCCTCTCACATCAGATCTAGTTATCTTTTTCACCAATCGCTCATCATCCATTCTCTCCATATGCCCAAACCATCGCAACACCCTCTGCTCAACTCTACCAGCCAAGAGACAATATTGTTGTTGCTTCAGGCTCATCTGAAACGTGAACCAAATGGCCTGCAGGGTGAACTGACTCCTCTTGTACAGTCCATCAACCTCCTTTTGAAGGATGGGAAAAGAGATGAAGGAAGTTTATACAACCATACAGTGAAGCCGCCCGATTGTATTGGTGTCAACACCTGAAGGCATCCCTCTCCAGCAACAAGACTATTAAGAGAGGGTGGATGTGTGTGTATGTGTGTGTGTGTGTGTGTGTGTGTGTGTGTGTGTGTGTGTGTGTGTGTGTGTGTGTGTGTGTGTGTGTGTGTGTGTGTGTGAGAGAGAGAGAGAGAGAGAGAGAGAGAGAGAGAGAGAGAGAGAGAGAGAGAGGTAGTACGGATGGTGATGACAGTGAACGGCGAAGACTGAGTTTATAGTGAGGGTGATTGACGAGGCGACATGAAGAGGATCAGTGGAGGAAAAGGGCTTGTGAAAAAATGAAGGCATGGATGGAAATTAATGAAGAGGGTGGTAATGAAGCTCAGAGAGGGACAAGTGGAGATGGTGGACTGAAGGAAGAAAAGGAAGTGACAAGGAACACAGTGGGCTGCAAAAAGAGAATGGCCGCTGCTGAAAAGACAGAGTGCTGCAAGAAGAGAATGGCTCTCTAATTGCAGACAACACGGAAGTTTGGAAGAAGAGACTGACCTTAAGTCCCCCAAAAGACAGTGGACTGTAAGATGATGGTCCTCTAGTTGAATAAAGGACAGAAAGCTGCAAGATGACAAAGATCCTCCTATCGCAGAATGACAGGGCAATAAAGAGACTAACAGTATGCTTAAAAAAAAAAAAAAAAAAAAATCGTCCTCGGCGAGAAATTTCAGACAAGTGGAAAGGGTGGGTGCAACTCCGCACCAATCTCTTCACAGCTTCTTCATTCAGAGGTAGAAATTTACAAAACCCATGCACTTCCCCGGGTCCGATTTCTGACAAGCTCCTGCACGAATCTCACAGCTCACGAGAAAGAAAAAGGGAAAGGGATAAAAGAAGAACCCAAGATAGCGCAACAAAACCCCTGGCATGCAACAATCGACAGACTCTTTCATCCTCTTCTCATCCACCGGGCCAAATTACAGACAGAGAAAGCGAGTCAGAAGGGGGTGGGGCAGGGAGGAGGAGGGGGGACTGACCGGACTGGACTGGTGGGGGGTCTTGACGAAGAGGGAGGTCAGAGGGGGGTATTATCCTCGAGTTCCATAAATCCTTGTCAATATTGAATTATTTACGAGTCGGGATTTTTAGGGCGAGAGTTGATGGCGTCGTTACAGGGGCCTCAATAATGGAGGAAGAAGGCGCAGTATGGTGATACGAGACATTTGTATGGCCGGCATAAAAGGTCACACAATAGGCCCTGGATGGTTTGCTGGAAGAGGCTGGTTTTTCACATTGGCTTAGGGTGTATAAGTTGTGGTGAGGGAGGTGTGAGGGCGGTGTAGGGGGTGTGAGGGATGTTGAAGGGGTGGAGGAAAGCTGAGAGGGTGGAGCGCTGCGAAGGGGGTAGGAAGGCTCTGAGGGGGCAGGAAGGCTGTGGAAAAAGGTGAAAACTGTGGAAGACTGAGAGAGCTGTAGAGCGGGAGGGAGGGCTGTGGAGGGGAGAGGGGTTGTACAAGGATAAAAATTGTAGAATGGGTATGAGGGCTGTGTTGATCGTCCTGGGAAAGAGAGTCAAGGACACAGACATGAAAAAGAATGGAGGTGACTACACCGAAGGACATATTAACATCAACGAGGTTGGAAACTTACACCCATATATGAATAGGTCGTAAATTGAAATGATACAGTACTTTCGGCCTGAGAGGGTCCAAGTCAACGGACAGGGCCAAAACTGTTGTACAGTATATCCTCATGAAACAACATTTCTATTTTAAGTTTAATATTTTCTTTGAACAATTTACGGAACAGTGAAATCAAGTAACATTAACACAGTTATTACTACATACCTAACATCTCGGTATTATCAGGATGATATGCATGTTTGTTATTATGGTCATTTCACCTACTGGACACGGGCTCAACAGGCGTGCAACGTACCCCTATACACTACTATACACAAAAAGTATACTGACCTATATTACTATACAATATGTCCTGCACTTATTCACTTCTGCCTTCTACCTCTTCTCGTCCACTCTGCTGCTGTGTCTGTGAGTGTGATCCCCTCGTATACGACGCAGCGATAATGAAGTGTGCAGTAACTTCCCAATAAATCAGAGGAGCAGGAAGCGAGGCGTCTCATATTACTAACACCGTGTCATTGTCAGGGGCCGTGTTATTGTGGCCTACATAATAAATGGGGCCATAATCCGGCCTGGCCTCTCGTCTGCCTGTATGACCCCCACTGTCCCTTGCCACATACTTCCCCACTCAGAGCCATTTCCACACTGCGTGCAACATTTTCTCTTCCCAGGATGATACTTGTTACTTTACAGGTAATCCTAAGCTAACCTAACCTAAACTAACTGAAAAAACTAACCTATCAAATCCAGAAGCACTAACCTATCAAATGTAGTCTAACCTAACCTAAAAGCTTAACCTAACAATCTGACCAAACGCAAACTAACCAGACCTAATCTAACCTCACCTAAAAACAATGTAATCAATATCAATCTAACCTAACCTAACTTAACCTAGCCTAGCCTAAGCAAACTTGACCTAACCTACATTAAACTAAACTAATTAGCTTAACTTTAACCTTAATTACGAAGCTTTACCTAACCTAACCTAACCTAAACTAAATTAACCAAGTGTAGACCTTCCATAAGCAGAAGAGACCAAATGGATTATAGTTGGGACGTGTAACCCCCGGCCACCGGGAACAATACATCGACCCGCGTCAACTGACCACCACACATGATCGCCCTCTCTCAAAATGTCGCTCAGGGTGTCACATCGGCATTACTCCCCCAGGCCTGCCAGCCAGATCATTTCGCAAATACAAGAAAATTACTTCAGCAGCATCGGCATTATCATCATCCTCACCAGCATTGTCGTTACCACTACCATCACCATCATGACTATTTTTTTTTTCCCCCACAAGGTTGGGTGTGAGGTAAATAATTTGCTACCTCGTCATAAATAATCAGCTTCATTTTCGCGTGCTTTTGTAATCAGCCGGAATAGACGCAGGCAGTTTCCACAAAGTCGTGGTGAATAGGGACAGCCTAGTGGTGCTCCGGCCGTCATTCAGCCTGTCATCCGTCCGTCAGCCTGATTACCCGCCTGCACGCCTGCCCGCCCCTGTGACAGCCACCCGGGGGAGTGGAGAGAGAACGGGGGGAGAGGGGGTGATTAAGGCACTTGTGCACTCATTACACCGATCGACTCTGAGGAGGCGGCCAGACTCACTTCACCACTAAGCCATATTCTTAGCTCACGAGGCTTTCTAACACCTCTTTCTGAAAGATTTATTTTGCCTATGGTATTACACCCAACTGTTCTCTTGTATGCTATTGTTATTTAGGTTTTTCTAATATCGACGTACATTACATGGATAGCATATATGCGAATGTTAACGTGTCCTGTACAGAAATGTATTGATAAAGAAGAGGTGCAACGACACAGACACTACACCCTCTACGGAGTATCATGTCAAGATCAGAAGTTAGTGTGGCGTTAAGTATCGTGGCTTCTGGTGTTATATACCTCACTGAATGCTCAGCTACAATTCGATTACATGTAGCACACACGTACATACCATGGCTCGCGTCAATATTGGTGTGTGTCGGCCTTCAGGAACCGGTCATTGGTTAACCACTACCAGAGGGGTCCCACTCGGTTGAGTAAAACTATAACTTGTGGTGGCGAGAACGTTAAAAAGATGCTATCGGAGTAAAGGAGTTATGCTTATTTAGCTACATACGAATTTGGCATGCAGTTTCTATTCGCCTTTGTGTTATCCAGGCGGTCTAACATTCACTCAAAACTCTTATTAGTAAGGCAAATAGTACTGAGATCTTTACTAGCATTTCTACTGTATTCTAGAATCTAGATCACCCAAGTCATCATTAACCTTTCAGTACGATGACGTCCTACTTGAGCTACGTAAAACTACTCTGATGGCAGCAACAACATATTATACTGTATCAAACTCGTCACAGTCGTGAACGAGTTACTAGAGTTTACTTTTAGTCATTGCAGCCAAAATCAGTAAGACGTCATCGTCCTGAATGGATTAAACTATGTCACTATTATACTTAGCATCAACACAGAGGATGCCCGAGAGATCCAGTCAAACATTCCCTCAAAAGCTGCGACGCTGTGACAGACATGCCTCTATCCTGTGTCCGTTCTCAGTGCCATATCACCAGCACCTAACATCGTAACTAAGGGTCAACAAGTGATACAGTTATAGTGTTATTCATAAGCTTCGATACCGTGAAATACCGTTGTAGTACTTCATATATTACCTTTATAAATAGCTCTTCTCTGAGTCATCGTCTCGTCTAGGCCATCACTAAACTACTACACGCCTATCACCATAATTCAGAATGCCTACGAGATGCAGTTAAAACATTGTTAAGTTCCGATATACTGAAGCAGATGGACTTCAAGGGCTGCATTCACAAACCTTCTTGAACCAAAGTGGTGTGTAAGAATGCTTATTTGTGCCTTTATCATCGCTCCTACAGCTATCAAACACCTCACAATCACACTAGAGGGAGCATTAGAGGAAAAATTACCATGGACAAAATTATACCTTATATAATAATTAATTGTTATGGGGTCTAGCTATCACAGAAACTAGCTAAGATCTTTTTATGAACAGGGCCCCAGATCATTACAGGCAATTTTATCTTGATTTTATTCCCTATGCAGCCACCAGATTGGTTGCTGCTTAATATCGTAACTTAATGAACATGTGAGCTTTATTCAAACATTCACTCAAGCTCCGACGAAGTGCAGTACATGTTAGATCTTTACAAGTTACTGCATCTCGAATATGTTTACAGTCCTTAACAAACCAACCCTTAACGCCTTAGCTGAGGTGCCTATGAGACGTGTGGCACCATCTGGGGGTACATCAGACGGGAGGCAACACGTGGTGAGTGAGTAGCGGGGGGTAGCTGGGTAAACAGTGAGTCCGGGAGGCTATTGAGCTGTGAGTAGTAGGCACCGCCCCCTCGCGTGTGCTCCCACCACCCACTGTCATGCAACTCTCCCTCTCTAACCTCCCCCTCTTTCCTTACACACTCCCTGTCTCTACTCACCTCCCTCCCTGTCTCCCTTTTCTTCTCCCTTCCCTACCTCTCTCTTTCTGTACTCACCTCCTTCGTTCTCTTACTCCCTCTACCCCTTCCCTTCCTCTCCTATCCTCATGTATCCTCTCTTTCTGCCCCCCCCCCTCCCTCATGTTTTCTCTCTCCCCCCCTCCCCCCCTTTCCTGTCATTTTCCTTTCTGGGCACCTGCCCGCTTCTCTTCTACTTCTCCCTCCACTCACGCCTCCTTCCTCTACTCCCTCCATTTTCCTCCCTCTCTACCTCTTACCTTTCCTGTCTCCTCCCACTATACCACACTCCTTCTTTGGTCTCCCTTCTTTCCTCACCTGCCCCTTACTTCAATTTTCTACTTCCCCTCTTCCCCCCGCCTCTCCCTCTCCTGTTTCCCTTCCTCATTCGTTTAACCCCCTCCTTCCCTTTCTTTCCACTCTGTCTCTCTCCCTCCAAACTCCCCTCTTCTCTAACCTACCCCTATCCATCCGTCTCCTCCCTCCTTCTTCCTCCCCCCTCTCTACTCTTCCCCTCTCCTGTCTCCTTCCTTAATCTCCTACCCCTACTTGCCTTTCCAACTTCCTCTTTTCCGTGTCTGCCATCCTCTTCTCCCGTTTTTCCTCACCTACCTCCTACTTCCTTCTCTTTGCCTAACCCACCTCCTGTCTCCCTTTTTCAGTCACCTACACTTCCCTTCTCTCTATACCCTCGTAACCCTTCTTGTCTCCCGTCTTCCTTACCTACTCCCTACTTTCCTCTTCTCCCTCTCCTGTCTGTCTTCTTTCCTAATTTAACTTTTACTTTCGTATCCTGCCTATGCTCTTCCCTCTCTACTCCTCCCTTTTTCTCTCTTCTGTTTCCTTTCTTGACCCCTCCTACCTTCCCTCTTCCCTCGCTACTCCCCCACCCCCCACCTTCCTGACTTCCTTTTTGCCATTCCTAACCCTCTCCTTTCTTCTCTACCTCCATTCATCTCACACTGACATCTTCCTTGCTTTTCCTTCCTTTCATTCCTCTCTCCCTCTCACACTGCCGTCGTCCTTCTTCTACCTCTCCTCTGTCTATCCTATCCCCTCCTTCCATTTTCAACCTCCTTCTTTCCTCACATATCCATCTCTCGCCACCCAACGTCTCTCTCTGGTTAACCAGTCCCCCCATATTTTGCCACTGTCTCCCCCCTCTCCTTATCATTCTCTTACCGATCTCCCATATCCCTCCATCTCCTAAATATATTTCGTCTCATCCTTCAATATTCCTCTCTCTCCTCCAATCGCTTTTTTCCTCTCAGATCTCTCCCTCTCACTCTCCTGACTAACTCCCTACCTCCTCACTGTTTTTACCCAATCATTCCTCTTTAACAGCCTTCTTCTGTTTCCCTTCCACTTCAAAGCACCAACTACTTCCCTTCACTCATTTCTTAAATTTCTTGCGGTCTCCCTCTTTCCAATTAGCTCTCGCATTCTTAACTACTCTCCTGCTTCCCTTCTGCACTCCTCAATTCTTCCACTTACTTTTACTTCCCCTTCTCCCTCCTCTTCACTAAATTCCACCTGTTCCACTCTCCTCCCTGTCCACAATCACAAATATCCACGTCCATTATTTCTGTACACAAGGTCTGCAAGAAGAAAGTGGTAAATATAATCCCCTTCCTCTTTTGAAACTGCGACTTGAGACATCTAAACACAGCTACGGTTAAGCTATTTAAAAAGCTTTATAAATTCTTAAATAAATCCAGCTTTTCATGACAAAATCACCTGGTTCTACCGTCTTGCCAACAGCGAAAAAAAACTCCCGACATTTTTTCTGCCTGTCAAACGCATTTATACTCCGAAATGGTCTGCAGGGAGGAAGTAGTGAAAACAGTCATTTTTCCTCAGCTACAATCAGGACAACGGGCGACATCTAAAAAACGCCAAAGAACAGTCATATTAAACAGCTAATAATCACCTTTTCTCTCAAATTATGACCAGCGATATCTAAGTAACGTTACAGTTCAGCCGTATAAAAAGGCCTTACAAATCCTCAAATAAAATCCTGCTATTCATGGCAAAAGCACCCGCCTCCGTTAACCATGAGCATTCGTCACGGCTGCTGCGCCCCCACAATTGAGTTATTATAATGGCGGGTACTAAATATAAACAAGAGTCGGAAACTAAAGGTGTGGTGGCCAGGAGCGTAGCAGTGTGTCCTATGTGGGGGTGGCTGGGTGAGTGGGACCGGCTCTGTGTGTGTGTGTGTGTGTGTGTGTGTGTGTGTGTGTGTGTGTGTGTGTGTGTGTGTGTGTGTGTGTGTGTGTGTGTGTGTGTGTGTGTGTGTGTGTGTGTGTGTGTGTGTGTGTGTGTGTGTGTGTGTGTGTGTGTGTGTGTGTGTGTGTGTGTGTGTGTGTGTGTGTGTGTGTGTGCTGACTCATAGGTGTACATGGTAACCTGTGAAGCGTGTATCCTGCGTGTGGATGCCTGGGTGTGTGCTGAGGATAGCTCAGTACTGTGCGTATGGTTAGCTTAGAAGAGTTAAATTTGGGTGTCATATTTTACTCTCATTTGGAGTACCCTAACTATACATCTAGCACCGCAAACCTTAATATTCTCACAAGTGTTTTATATCTCTGTGTATCAATGACCAACTGCGAAAGTAATATACAAGGGGATGCACAGGTGTCATATGAAATACTGGTATGGAAGAAATAATAAGAAACTTCCTCTACTATCAAGAATGTCAGTGGTTCATAAGAGCTGTCACTTCGCTGTCTAAGCAGTATGTGTTCCGTGTATGAATGCATATTTATAAGAAAGCACTGAAGGCCAGAATATTTAATATCACGAAGAAGATGCCGGTATACAACACATCTTGCAAAATCCAATAACTGCTCACACTATTATGGCACACGTAAGGGCTAGACAGACTTGTCATATATCACAGTACTAGGATGTCGCCAGTGTTACTCATATTAGGGGAAAAAAGTAGATGTGAGATGATTCTATAGCCTCCCCCTACATCTGCACTGAGGGAGAAGCGTCTGTAGCCTTCCTCTACTTCTACACTGAGGGAGAATTTCGTACATTCTTCCTCTACTCCTACACTGATGGAGAAAATTTTACACCCTTTCCCTACCTCTACACTGAGGGAGAAGATTTTACATCTTTCCTCTGCTACACTGAGATGGAAAAATTCTACACGTTTACTCTACTCTACAATACGGGGAGAAGATCCTACAACCATCCTCCATCTCTGCACTATACAAAGGAAGAACATATGATGATGGACCATTGAAGGAGGCGCCGGTGCACTTCTGAAGCATTTGATTTTACAGGCAGGCGAGAGGAGAGGGTGAGGGAGCTTTCAACCGTACCTACATCTTCATCGAGGCCACTTACTTCCTTACACTTTCCCCTTGGCTAACACTTCAAAGAAGAGACATACCTTTACACGAGTCTTGAGATTGCGTTCAACAGGGCTACTTATATGCAGGCAAAGGAATTGACTTGGGCACATATCAAAGCCAGAATATGAACACGAAGAGAGAAAACAAATATTCAGAACCAATAACACTAAGAAAAAGTCCACATTTTTTTACTGATGTATTTGCTTTCCTCGATTCTGGCTGCGAGCAAGGTGTAACATGTTTCTCTTTCATAGGCCATCTATTATTGCGCTCCTTGATGCCGCACTGGTGTGTGTGTGTGTGTGTGTGTGTGTGTGTGTGTGTGTGTGTGTGTGTGTGTGTGTGTGTGTGTGTGTGTGTGTGTGTGTGTGTGTGTGTGTGTGTGTGTGTGTGTGTGTGTGTGTGTGTGTGTGTGTGTGTGTGTGCAATAATAATGGTAATCATACGGGTCACCGAAAATAAACATTCCAAGGGGAAATATCTAGTTATACAGCACTACACTGCAGTCAGCAATCCATACCCTTCCGACTTTAATATTGTTGTTTATATGATAATGTAGTGATAATAACACAATAGATATTACAATTTTTATATGGCCTATAAACATTTGAAGGCTTAGCATCCGTAACGCATACTGTATATTGTAGTGTATCGCCAATAACAGTAATAACGTACGGAACATCTGGATAGAAAATGATAACATTACGTCACTGTATGTGTTGTTTTCTTAGTTCTAACACACACACACACACACACACACACACACACACACACACACACACACACACACACACACACACACACACACACACACACACACACTACCATTTGACTAAACCATGTGCGTCTCCGTGTACCTTTAGACCCTCCTCCCATCCCCACCACCACACCCACCCTCTTATCAACCCACCACCCGCATGTCTGAAAGTTTAAACCCAATTTTTCCCCAGTACAACTTTTGCCAGCGTGCCACTCATTCATACCGGCGCGGCAAACATTTACCCGGCGATAGTGCGAGCCAGGATCAACACAGGGGCCAAAGGAAACAGGAGATAAAACTTGCCTAGCTCTGCCACCGCTCTCACACTGCATTTACACTTCCACAAACACCGCTATCGGGCCGAGGAGTCATTATTACGAGGGCTAGGGAGGTAAGGGGTCTAATTATGCACAGGTAAAATTTGGGAAAGGCTTTGGAGTGAATGGCTGGGTAGATATAAACTGTAGAGGGGGAAGGTTTATTATCCATTTATATAATCCAAGAATGGTATTGGAGAGAATGGTTGCGTGGCTTGGAAGGCAGACTGGGGAGCTAATTAACCAGAGGTAAATCTCAGGAAAGCTATCGGAGAAATGAAGTGGGCGGGCATATATATATATATATATAGATAGATAGATAGATAGATAGATAGATAGATGGACAGATAGATAGATAGATAGATATAGATAGATAGATACATAGATAGATAGATAGACAGACAGATAGATAGATAGATAGGTGATGTGCAGTTTCTACCTGTACGTAAAAAAATTCATGGACACTGCATACCCAATCCTGTGATATGAATACCGAGTTGAAAGACGTACGAAAAAATAGTACTGCGTCATACAGGCGTTAGTGACCGCTTAGGCATGACGGGATTCCTGTCAACAGTGAAGAAATAAACTTGTTGAGAAGCGATGATATCCCAGGATACTCTCACTGTGCAGCAGCAACAGAGGCAGCACCAGTAACCAGCGGATGGCAGCCTCTTCTACAACATGTAGGCTACTATGATATCAAAGCGATATCTGCCTTCCTTGTCCTATTTGTATCCTTTATAAGTTTCGGGGAGAGATTAACACCCCCACAAAAAAAAATAATGATGGAAAATTTTATACAGTGCAAGACATTATCAATGAACCAGGCAAACTGACCTGAAAAGTATTGTTGAAGTCCATGTGTTCACTCTACCCTATTTCTGATCGTCTTATCTTTGGGAGGGGGCAGACCCCCCCAAAGAATGCGCATTGTGGATGAGACTTAACATATACTGAGATATCAAAGCCATATCTGCCCTTCTTTCATTATTTCTGATTTTTATTTTTTAATTTGGTGAGCGGGGGGGCTGGCCCCCTTCAAATCCATGGTTGGAAAATTGTACAGGATACACTGGAAGACCTTCGGAGTAACCAGACGAACTCAGCTTGGAAATTTCATTAAGATCCATCAAATAACCTAGGAAGAGTTAAGGCGCGCGCGCACGCACACACACACACACACACACACACACACACACACACACACACACACACACACACACACACACACACACACACACACACACACACACACACACACACAGGCTGAATCTCAAGTAACGGTATAAGGCAAGTTGCCCGAAATTATACGACTCTACTTTGCAGGACTGATAAAGGATAGAAGAGGACACATTATACAATCCGGTAGAGGTTTTGGAGTGAATAGTTAGGATGGTATATGAAAAGAACATGGAGGGTGACCTAATTATCCATTGGTGAAATCCGGGGTAGCTTTAGGAGTGAATGGCTGGGGGTTGATATACTTGTGAATGGGTGCGGAATGGAGTGCAGGCTAATTAATCACCAAATGGCGGTATTCAGTGAAGCGGTAATGACTGAGGGGAAAAAATACCCATCTGCTTTAACCGATTCACTAAGAGCTGTATCCCCAAAGGAGGAAAAAAGTATGGCTGCAGGAAGAATGTTAACATAAAAAGTTATTAAAAAAGAAGGTCAAGTATGTTTCTAACCCTTTCATCACGATAAGGCTCAAGTAATAAAACTATGTCGTGATAACAAGATTGCACGAAAAAACAAGCACAGCAAAAACTGTGCAGCCCCATTCCACCGCAGGGTAATAAGTGAAATCTAGAAGCTTAGATCAAACACAAATAATACCACATGTAGCCCTAAAATGATTTCCTAAAACGGTTTTCTGTAAGATTCCCCGACGGTGCAGATTTCTAGGCAACGCATTTCGTTAGAACCCTCCTCCTCCTCCTCCTCCTGCAAAAAAATCGCGCCTTGCTTACTCTGGGAAGTCGGAAAAAGACACCATCTTCCTAAACGGATTAAGACAAAGAGATTTACCAATACACGTGGAATCAATGGAAACAAATAACAACGCTAGAAGGACAAATGGGAGCACCCGATTCGTGCAAATGGGCAAATACCATTATTCTGTGCAGGATGTGGAGGAACTGTTTGCTTGGGTATACAGAAAATATAAAAACGCCTTTATAAATAACACCGTCTCTGAATATTTGGCCAAGCTTACGAGTCTGCAATATATTTAACGCGGCTATATATACATTACACTAACCAGAATATTTGTCAAAACCTCCTACTCGAAAATAATTATAAAATAGCTTTTTAGATTACAACAACTAAACTATTTATCCAAACTTTCGAACAGAATAAATATATAACGGATAAACACATTATCCAGAATAATTGTCCAAAATTACGAGACTAGAATATATATAAATGTCATATACATTTATCAGAATATTTGGCCAAACCTCCGAGGCTAGAATAAATACTAACTGGGTATACACATTAACTAGGATATTTGCTCACGCCTTGCCTAAATACAGAACCCTTTCAACACAAATAGAATGCTCTATCATTTATTCCTGCTACTATCAGACGATTTTATTCAGCTCTGGTGATACTTTTCCATCAAAAGGGGCAAGACACAGCTTTCATGGACCCCTTCAGTACTAGGAGGCCCTCATATAAATCGTCTGGTGGTAACAACGAGGATACACACACACACACACACACACACACACACACACACACACACACACACACACACACGACATCGTAGTGAAAGGTTAAACAAAATATCTGGCCAACCTTTCGAGTTAAGAATTACACATAAAGTGGAGATGGTTAGAATATCAGATCATGCCTTTCCTAAATATTTAAACTTCAGAATAAGAGTGAGAGAGTAAAAAGACAAAATATTAAATGGCAAGAGTCATTACAGATATCGTGATGAAAGTAAATTGTAGATGTTGCTTCATTACGAGGCGAACATAATGAGAGGCGAGGAGTGGTTTGCAAGAACGGTGGTATAATTATCACACACAAGAAGTTGGATGTGTGTGTGTGTGTGTGTGTGTGTGTGTGTGTGTGTGTGTGTGTGTGTGTGTGTGTGTGTGTGTGTGTGTGAGAGAGAGAGAGAGAGAGAGAGAGAGAGAGAGAGAGAGAGTGTGTATGAAGAGGAATTCACATAAAGAGAAAATCAACAAAAAATGCAGAAGTGAACGCCTGTCAAAGTGGCGTGAAACTGGTTGTAAGAGTGGCCACGGTTGTCATCAAATGTACGGCCTCACCACCAGCACTGAGATGGATGGGGAAGAAGTTTGTGTGCCAGAGGGAAGCGAAGTGCTAACCTAGCCAAGGATAGAGGAGAGAATGGCATCTTTATACGGGTTAAAGAGTAATGAAATATTGACAGTTTTACCTAGGGAAGTAATTTATGTTTTATCCTTGCTACCAACTGTGTATGTTATTCAGGTTCACAGATATTTTTCCAGTTGGAGGGGTTACATATGGTATTCCTGATGACGGCACATGCTTTATTCTTGCTACCAACCGTCGGTGTTTTCAGCCTCGAAGAGATTTTTCGAGATGCAGGGAATATAATACAGGTGTATAGTATTCATTAAACACTTTTACCAAGATAGGCCTTTCCTAAGTCAAAACGACCGTCTGGAAGCAGTAAGAATGAAATACAAATAGAAAAACTTGAATCCGTAAACTGAAATTGACTTTTATAAATGTTTTTTTAAGGACACAGCTATATCCTCTTGACTTGGACACTCTTCAGATCCCTACAATAAGCATAAATCCAGCAAGTGAGTGGGCTACAATCCTCCGTTCCGCCTCAACAGTTCGCTGCAATGTGAAACCAAGACCAAATATTACGGTTTAACTAATACTAGAATACTGGGACTGGAGACATAAAAAGTTTCATATGTAAATGTCGCAGGGAAATCGATTACAACAGATTATGACATTCTCTGTGCGATGATGCCCTTTCAGTTTTATTTATATTTTACCGCCACAGTTTGAAAAGCCTCCTGACAAGTATATATAAAAATCTAAAAACAGAATAAGTGAAACCGATGTGAGTCTCGGGAGTGAAACCTTTAATAAATAGGAGTATGTTGTGGGTCAAATGGGTCAAGCTGGGTGAGGTAGACAGAAAATGAAAAGCTACAGAGAGAGAGAGAGAGAGAGAGAGAGAGAGAGAGAGAGAGAGAGAGACGAGTGAATGAGAAAGGGGAGTGAGAGGAATGAAAGACGGGAACTAGCGAAAGACAATAAAGAGAGAAGGGGAGTGTGTGTGTGTGTGTGTGTGTGTGTGTGTGTGTGTGTGTGTGTGTGTGTGTGTGTGTGTGTGTGTGTGTAATCCTCCTCGTCATCAACGTAAGGCGTGGGTACACAGAGACATGTTGGGCATATGGGAAAGGACTATTTAATTCCTAAACTCTGATCCACTGAGTAATACGTTAGCATGCCTCGTTCCCGGACGCTGTGAGTTATCTTTCTACCATACAATCCTCTTCTTCTTACTCATCTCTTGCTATTATACATCTACCCTACATACCTTTACGTTACCTGTCTTAGTAGGATCTGCATACCAACACTTCCTTTCTAACACCTATACAGCTCTGGACTCTCCTTGGTACTTCATTCCGAGAAAACGAACTTTCATGCGGACCTAAGAGAAGTCCTTGCATCTAAAAATTGCTCGACTAATATAGTTATTTAATCAATGTAACATCAGATGATTTTGAATAATTCGTGAAAAAAAAAAAAAAAAACTCAGCAAAGTGTTAGGTGTGGATAAAGGGGCGTAGACAAGGGGAGGGAAAAGGGAAAGGAACAAGGGAAGGGGACTAAGTGGGGGGAGGCAACTCGGAGAAGGGAAAGAGAGAGGGGACTTGGAGAGGGGAGGCAGCGTAGGTCTCCCTCAGTTAAAAGGGTGGTCTTGTTAACGAGAGGGTAACGTGCCGACTCACCCCTGCACAACTCCTGTGTCACCACCAGCACCACCCACACTATATCTTCACACACACACACACACACACACACACACACACATTCACTTCAGTGCATTTCTCTGTTTACCCTTCACAGACCAATGCCAAGCTATTACTCCTCTCCTGATCTCTCAAACTGGACGGTACCCCCTTTCATTTACCCTTCACTCGCTCTCGAACCACTCGCCCTCCTCCTCTTCCACTTATGTCCGTCTTCCATATCCCATTCAGTCCCATGTCACCCATTTCTTTCTGACTTCTACCTATCTCTCATTTGTCCTTTGACCCTCCAATCAACAACCTTTCGCATAACTCGAAGTCTTCTCTCCCAGCAGCCATCTCACATTCACTCCCCCTTCTTCCCCCTCTTCTCCTTTATTTCTCTTTCCTTCCTTACCCTACTCTCTTTTTCTCTCCCTCTAAACCACTCTTCTCTTTGCCCTCCTACCTCTCCTCTTCCTCACCCCTCTTCCCTTTCCTCTCATTTTTTTCCCACGGTACCTCTTTTATTTCCTTTTCCCTCCTTCCTCTCCCATTTCCCTTCCTTCTTCCGTTTCTTCTCACCCTGTCTCCTTTCTCCTCTTTCTTTTCTCCTTCCCCCTCTTCTTCCATTTCTCCTCACCTCCAATCCTTTGAAGCTTTTTCCCCTCCTCCTTTTTTCCGTTGTCCCTCCTTCCATTCCTCCTCACCTCCTCTCCATTCCCCTCCTTCCTCCCTCATTCAAGTAGAGTACTCCCTTGCACTTGTCTCCCTTCATTCAGTCCCCTCTTGTTCTCTCATTCTATCACCTCCCCTCTCTCGCCTTCACTTTCCCTCCTTTCTTCCCCCTACACCAATTTGCTCTCTCCTCTCTACACCCCTCCCCCCTTCTGGCATTCTCATACTCTCTTCACTCCATCGCATCCCCCTTCCTCCCTCAAATTTTTTCATTCCTCCTCCTCCTCCTCCTCCTCTCCAGCCCTTCCGACCCTCCTCCACTTCCCATCCAATTCGCTTCCTTCTCTCCCTCTCTTCCGACTTCCGTCCCTCCAGTCAACCTCTCTCCCTCCTCTTTCATCCCTTGTCATACCCATCCTCTTCCTCTTCCCAATCTCTTCCTACCAAAATTCATTTCAATTCCTCCCTCCCCCTTGCTGCCCCCCCCCCCACTCCCACCTCTCTCTCTCTCTCTCTCTCTCTCTCTCTCTCTCTCATTAATCCCCTCCACGCCCCATCCTACTGCCGCCCTTCCCGTCCAGCCCCACCGCTCACATATGCACTGTAAATACATTAATTAAATCCCCCCGGAACCTAGATCATGATATTTGATTACTCGTTACTTATTTGCAATTTACGCGCTCGCAAACTAAATTCTACCGTGCGTGAATATTTACGTCCCACCGTGTGATTCTCCATAATGGTCTATAATTCACACACGACTTTTTTACCTTCTATTTTTTTCCCACAGGAGGTACGACCATTATAAGCAATTATGACATTACGAGCGGACCGATACGCATCTGTACGGTTCGTCAAGAATGGGCCATCACTCTGGCCAATTGGAGTGCTGTTATCTTGACAGGGTAATGTATATATGTGAGTGTGGGTGTGTCTTTTACGCTGCCCTGTTCCTATTTCGGGACCTCCTTCTCGTACCCCTCATTTATTAGTGGGAAATAGGGTTCTGATAATGATGATGATGATGATGATGATGATGATGACGACGATGATAAATTTCTGTCCCTACCCATCTATCACATAGCGGGAAATACGTTTATAACGATCATGAGAATGGTGTTGATGAAGAAAAGATGATGATGATGATGATGATGATGGTGGTGGTGATGATGGTGATGGCGGCGGCGGCGGCGGTGGTGTCTGTTAACGATGAAAAGATGATGATGATGATGATGATGATGATGGTCGTGGTGGTGGTGGTGGCGGTGACGCGCTGACGATGAAAAGATGATGATGAGGATGATGATGATGGTGATTAGGGTAATGGATCCTTATGTTAGTGTGCGTGGCTGCGTGATATGTCTGCGTATGTAGCTGCGTGTACGTGCCTGGAACAAATGTAACGTGCATACGCGTCGCTGCTTCTATGAGGGTACAGTATATTCATCTAAAAGCATACGCAACATTTTTTGGCTTTACCCCTCTCAATACCAAGGCATTTTTTTTTTTTATTATTTCTTATTTCGCCAAACAAGTCCATACAGCTTAGATACTCGTCGTGACAGGGTTAGAATACTAATATATGGGAAAGAAAATTAACCCCACTCTCACCCTGGTTGTGACGAGGTTAATGAAAGCTGTGCCAACCCCTCCATTTCATAAACTTTATCCAAATATCGTAATAAAGGTACTAAACCGATATCAAATTATACGTTATTAAAATTACATTACGGCATAAACGACTGCATAAAATCTGCCCATTTCAACTTGGCCTACAACTGCCATCTCTGTATCTCGAATGCTCATGTGCAACAAGAAATTAACACTAGAATATGAAGCTAGTCACGAGGATGTGTTATAAAGAGGATGAAAAGCAGCAATACTGTCTCGTCCTGTCACAGAGCTACGTAAGATAAGCTGCAAAAGGACGAAAATCTCCGCCAAGTTAAGGTGAACAAACTAAATCGACCCCCAAAGACACGGCGCACGCTGCACCCCACCCATACATCACCACTCTTTCCCTCACTACACCCACAAATTACTGAAAACTCACAGAGGACGGAGGAAAAATGCTGAAATATCTACAGTATCAAGAAATAAAAAGTAGGAAAGTAGACCGGAGGGAGACACTAATGAGAGGGAAGAGGCGGGGAGAGAGAGAGAGAGAGAGAGAGAGAGCGAAGGCGCAAGGGAAGAGGGAAGGGGGAGGGGGGCAGCTGGAGGAAAGGTGAAAGATGGAATGAAAAGGAAGAGAGGAAAGAAGGAAGGAAAGGAGGGCAGGAGGGAGGAATGAAAGTAGGAAGGAGGGAGACTGGAGGCAAGCCGAAAGAAAGAAAGGGGGGGAGGGAGAGAAGAGGTTCAGAGAAGAAAGAAAGTAAGGAAGGATGGGAGAGTGATAGACAGAAGGGAAGGATGGAAAAACTGGAGGAAATGTGAAGGACGGAGTGGGGATGGACGGTTTGGAAGGAAACAGAAAATGAAAATTCTGAAAATCGACAGTGAATTAGAGGACTGAATAAAGGACCAGATGACAGGAAAGGAAAATGGAAGGCACGAAAAAAATTGAGCCAAGGAAAGGTGCATTAGGGGACGAGAAGATTAACCAAAAATGAAAAGAGGGACCAGGAGAACAACAAAAGTTTGCCGAAGTGGACGAAGAGAGAAACACGCAGAGCAAGGGGAAAGAGATAATGGAATGACAAAACGGGGAGGGATAATGGAGGGAGGGAGAGGAAATGTAATGTGAGGGAGAGCTTTAAACAACAAACAAGGGAGTGAGGCTTATTGAAAAGGGAAGCAAAACCATAGTAAGAGGAGAACAAAGTGAGGAAGTGAGGGAGGATAATTAAATACGAAAAATGAAGGACGAGTAAAGCAGGGAAGAAAGGACATCGTGGAAGGAGTTAATGACGACAGAAGAATGACGCAATAATAAACAAGGAAATATCATGAACAACAAGAGCAGAACAAGGTGGATGGAGAGGAGAACGAAAGAAGAATAAATTAAGGAATAATACACCACATCACAGACAAGGACATAGAATAGGGAAAAATTATGATAAAAGAATGAAGGAGAAGTAAATAAGGAGAGAAGAATGAGAAAAACAAGGTGGATGGAGAGGAACAAATGAGTACGGTACACCAAGTAAGGAACAGGATCTAGGTAAAAAGGTAACCTGGAGACAAGCGAAGGCAGGAGAGGGAAGGCTGCACCGTCAGAGTGAACATGCATACGCCTCAGACCATCCCCTTACCTCTTGCACTATTCATCCCCCCCCCCACGTGTGTGTGTGTGTGTGTGTGTGTGTGTGTGTGTGTGTGTGTGTGTGTGTGTGTGTGTGTGTGTGTGTGTGTGTGTGTGTGTGTGTGTGTGTGTGTGTGTGTGAATATACTATTATTTTTCCCTACGCCCAGTAAAATGACCAACCACCCGTGGATATTAAAAACAAACTAGTATTTTGTGGACTCCGCAAGTCCTCATCGAAAACAGATTACAGGAACTGGGCGCCATGATCTGACAGCGTAATGGCCGGGTGTCTGGCATTACCTAGGCCAGGTAAAGGTTAGGGCCGGACTGTTGGAAAAGCGCTGGGTAATTTGATGATAAAATGACGGAGGAGTGGCTACCAACTGTCTAAAAACTGCCACCGGGCTGGGAGTAGTAAAATGTTTGAATCTGGACAAACGATCGTACTGGAACTCCGTGATTTACTCATTTACCTGCTGGTTTTGTCTTGCCGCTGCTAAGGTCCCACTTCAGCTATCTTTGCCAGGCTAAAAAAAAAACACACACACACACACATTATGTTACTGAGACATCTTACAGACAGTCCAAGTGTAAGGTAACTGGTGTTACGCTGAGGCTGCTAGAGGCTTTTCGTTTATGTAAAGAGTAGTCCTTTCAATAAGATTATGCAATTCTTAGTTTATGTTCGCTATTTTCAAACACTCATATATAGGCCTACCTATAAGATTGATTTTTCAAAGTGGAGGGGTTAGATACAACCTTCATCAGCTTCTCACCTACGGGGCTCTTCTAAGCAACACAAAATCGTCCGGCAGCAGCAAAAATAATGCAGAAATTTCGTTGCCTGGCTGAGGGAATGAATAACACAAAGGGCCGAGGCTGGTCACCTACCTTCGTGGCCCTACTGCTCGACTGGGACCGTAAGAGGAGGCCTTTTTCCTTAATATATACTGCAAGTCTGTGAATATACACGTTATCATTACATTACTTTTTGCAATAGAAATACATTTATCAGGCGCATATAAAATTTTTCTCTCTCTCTCTCTCTCTCTCTCTCTCTCTCTCTCACACACACACACACACACACACACACACACACACACACACACACACACACACACACATACACAAAGGCGATCGAACACATTCCAGCATTCACTGTATCAATACGATTACGTTTTTTTCTGCAGCAGCGAAGAGGTGACTAACGGCTATACGGTATGTCACTCCTCCCTTTCGAATAAAACTGAAGAAATTATGAATACAGTATAAAACGCCACTGCACTGATGGGGTTAAGCTTGCAGTTGTAATTGGCCTCTTCAGCCTGAGGACGTAATTTTAAAAGGCAATCTTGCTATTACTTGAACATTTTTTTCAACTCTGGGGACACCTCAATATTGGAGGAATTTGGCGGTGATTGTTTTTTACCCATTCGTGGCGACTGGCGTCTCTAAAGTTAAATCAAATCACCTGAAAGCAGCATGAGTAAAATATAACACCATCGTAACGAAAGGGGTAACTGCACCACGACGAAGCCCTATTTATTCCCTTCTGGTATCTACAGACAATTTTATTAATAGTAAGGGCTGATTTTGGGGCTGTGGGATCAGATACAGCCTTCAATAACACACTTCATTACTAGGGTGCTCTCCGACTGTACGCTGAATAACATTACCACAGTGAAACGGTTAACGATAAGGATTGACAGGACGCGTTCACTATCCACTAAGTTTCTACACACACACACACACACACACACACACACACAGCCCATCACCACGTCATACAGGAGAACAGCCTGCAAATGGTCATGGATAGTGGTCATTAACTCTTTCACGATCATGGCCTCGTTTTTATTATATTCTTGCTCCGTCCTAAAAGCTTCATTCAGCCTGGGAAAGACTCTTCAGACTGGAGGTGTTAAATATAACTTGCAATAACCGGTCTCACTATTACGGGATTATTCTTCAGCTGGACGAAATCGTGTGGAAGCAGCGTGGATAAACTATGCAACCACCGCAAAACTGTACAGCCCCACTCCACAGAGAGAGATTACATAAAATCTAAAGACTCATAACAAGGGAAACTGATTCCGTAGGCAGTCCAAATAACGTGTCTGTGCAAATACCATAAAATCATTTTCTGTAACGGTTACTACACAACGCTTTTAGTTCGCCGTCCTCGTCCTACTGGAAGAAAGATTTCACCCTGCCCCCTCTATAGTGAAGAAAAGTCCGTCATCTCCTGGAAGTGATCAAGCCTTCACAACGAGATGTCTCTCAAACTGAAATATGAGTGTTCTGTGGTAGCAAATGTTTAATAAATAACAGCGTTCTGAAGGAGCTGATTCTGTTAAAAACATTACTACGAAAGGCCTTTCCTATGATGAAAAAACATGTCAAATCACTGAAAAAATTATGGAGCTACAGTAGGAATGGGTTAATGGCGACTGTTTCTAGCACCTGAGGTCTTCCATATGAATTTATGACGAATACAATTATCTGGCGGTAGCATCACCCATTCAGCCCCAAGACGTCATAGTATGCTTAGTTTATTTTTACTTCCAGATTATAATTATCATTGTCATTATTATCATTATTAATATTTTTATTATTACATATGTATGGGGGAAAAGCCTCTCGCAGTGAAGGGGATAGGAAGAGTTCCATCAAAACTCTTCAACTAAAAGAGGTCTCTCCATAGCTAAATAAAACAGTGAAGTGATAGAAAGAATAATAGGAATAATAATGAAAAAGTCTCCCTATCAGAAAAGATTAATGAAGAAAAAAGGTAATCGTAGTGAAGGGGTTTATACATGAAAACGATCTACATATCAGCGAGGTGATATAGTGAGGGGAAAAAAAAAAAAAAGACAAACGCCACGAGAGCCCCCATTAACAAAGATGAAAACTTTATGACAAGGATTACCTTTCATAACAGTGTAATTCATTTATGACACCTAAATTCAGCAGAAATAACATTTATGTTACTAAAGGGCTCAAAGTTTAGGTTTGTTGACGTCAGCAGTGGCGATCTATAGAAGGGAACTGGTCAATTCGGACGCGAAATTCATTCGTTCCCAAATCGTTCCGGTTAGTTAAGTTAGGCTAAATTATGTAAGATTAGGTTTAGCGTGGTTTGATTAGGTTAGGTTAGCAGGGGCGAACGATTAGTGACAGACTGACGTTGGAGCCAAATCAACCTACATGTGCGAATGGCGGGTGGCCACTTGCTACAGGTGGCGTGTAAAACTGATGAGAATGAATAGCTGATATCTTCAAAATTATGCATATCCGCACATTTTTCAGTCCATCACAACGATGTTTACGTGACAGTTTACTGAGAAACATATACAGTTGTAATGACTATGCAAGGGCGCCCTCCTGCAGATTCACCCCCCCCCCACACACACACAAATACGTCCTGTAAGTTAATGGATTAAAAAAGGGTTAACAGTACCTTGATTAATACCAAAATGAATCAGAATACAACAGCGACGTGGCAGGCAGAATAAAAAGAAACATGCGTCCTCTGATTAAAGGGGCGAACCAAGCAACAAATTACCATACAGAAGTTATTAATACCAAAATGGAGCAAAGTAAAAGGGTGAGACGATGGAACGAATAACAAGAAACAAACGCACTAAGTAAAATAACCAAAATATACAAGCGACACAAAATACAAGGAAACAGAAGTCTACGTGCTTTTACTGAAGGTGGTTAACGGTGGGGAAAAAAAAAAAAAGGAATGGCAGTGAAGTGAGGTACAGGAAAATGGCTAATGACGGGAGGCTGGCTATCAGTATTATAATAATGAAATAATAAATGCATTAGCGGTATTACATTATCATACGGCCCTATTGATTGATGCTCAGGTTATTAAGGATGACTGACTAAAGCTTATTATGAACAGGCCTACTCTCTCTCTCTCTCTCTCTCTCTCTCTATCTATCTATCGCTGTATGTATGTATGTACTCGTATGTATGTATCTTTTTTAAAGCACAACAACCACTATACAGGCCAATAAAAATTATAATCAAAATATTCCCTTTCTTAATAATAAGAACGGGATTAATTTTTTGAAAGTCTCCCGTAAGCCACTCCTATTCATTTGATTATTAGCATCATTAACTTGCAAGACACAGCAGAGCGCATACCTTCGACACGCCGAATTCTTATACCTTTAGTTATGAAAGCACGACTGTCAGTTTATTTATTTATTTTTTCTACCTTTATACGTACTTTCACCAAAGTTCAGCCATTTACCCAGGGTGGAGGGGCTCATACCACATGTTTTCACCTTGGCCCCATTATTTTCTCGGTGGACAAAAACAGACATGCAGACACGTTTGAAAACATCATTTCTGTAACTTTCAGTGGGGAAGACTGAATGTTTATCATCATGGCGGAGATAGGACGATGACTATGATGATGGTGATGATGATGACATGAAACGAGGTGGATAGTGAAAAATATAATGGCAAAACTCCAGGCACAAACCTTTCAAGTACAGCCATTTTGGTCTCACCCCCGTTACCAGCAGCTACCAAATGCCAACTACTGTCCTCCCCCTCCCCTCCACCAGCCCGCCTGGACCGCCTCAGTCAAGATAAGACCTTCGCCAGGAACCAGAAAAACTTTTAGGACGGCGCGACTCGGACTTGATTGCCGAAAATTGCATTAGCGCGGACAACATGTAAAAGCTCTGAGGCAACCAGTGCAAAGTTTTAGGTATTGACTGACGTGGAGATTGTTAAAGATTTATCGATACCCAGATTAAAGAGAAAAGCGCAGTGTTTGGATGTGTCTGGGGAGGGGAAGGGAGGGGAGGGGGGAGGGGAGGGGAGTTGAGGGGAGGGGAGGGGGGAGGGGGGAGGGGAAGGGTGGGGAGGGGAGGGGAGGGGGGAGGGGAAGGGTGGGGAGGGGAGGGGAGGGGAAGGGGGAGGGGGCAGGAGAAGGTGACAGGTAGATAATGATGATGATGATAACATGGGGCTGACTAATTGGATAACTCAGTACTTGCCTGGTCGACTGGTGAATCCTTTCAGTACGATGACGTCTTTATTTTATTTTCCCTACAGCCACACAATTGTATTCAGCTTGGGGAAATGTCTACCAGTAAAGGAGTTACGGTAATATTAGTCTACCTTGATGACTCCACCTCAACTCAGACACCCAATTAAAGAATAACTAATAAAAACAAAAAACTAATTAGGAACCACACTTACAAAAAAAAAAAAAAAATAGCATCTTAATCAACTTGCCTTATGCCAATATTCCCTTTTGAAAATAAAGTGTCTAAGTCTTTCTCTTGATAGGGCGAAGAAAAAAATACACAAAATATGGTTCCCGACTCAGTTCTTAAGAAAAGATTTATACAGAGGCAGAGTATGAAAAAAGGTGATTCACGAGAAATTCAACGCTGGCCCAGTAAAAGAAAAGAGGGGAAAAAAATACGATCCCCTGATTTTACCACATACGAGATGGGTTTATGGCTCCTCTGGTGAAAAAAGGACATTATTTTTTTTTTAACTAGCCCAATGGAAATTTAACGACTGCCCTCTTGCCATAAAAAAGTTGGAAAAAATAAAAGATGAAAAGTCAAAAACGCATGGTCCGGTCCTCATTATCTTCCAAGTAAAACAATGTACTGAATAAAATTGTATATAACTCAATAAAACCTGAACGAGCATCTACCTTCCTCGGGCTAAAGGAAATCTATAAAAAATGTACGAAAGGAGAAAATGAGAAAAATGCGATCCTGTCCTCGTGCTTCTCAAAAAAAAAAAAAAAAAAAATCTAAAACAAACTGTGAATCAATGGAAATTTAACGACTGGCCTCTTCATGTCATTAAAAAATAATAATATTCGGCGAAAAATCAGAAACGAAAGCTGAAATAAACTGTGAAACGATGAAAATTTTACGGCTGCCTTCCTTATCACACACACACACACACACACACACACACACACACACACACACACACACACACACGAATGTAATAAATAAAATAAACATAAAGGTGAAAAGGCAGACACACACGGGGGAGGGGGGGGGCTTGTCCTCGTCCTCGTCGACGTAATAAAAAAAATAATAAAATAAGCTCGTGATCAAATATGTGTTCGCGCCAACTGACGTCGACTACACGCCTGATTTCTTGTTGGTCGGGCAGTCGAAGGGAAAACGAGCGCTACTTCCAGCTAAGGGAAAATGGGCTCTGGTTTGTGGGGTCAAAGGAAAATAGGCTTTAGTGTGGGGAAGGGGGGACCATGGGAAAATGTGCTCTTTCTGGGTCATCAGTACTGTTGAGGGGTGACGGAGGATAAAGAGAGATGGGAGGAATGAATGGGAGTGGAAAGGGGGAAGGAGCGTGAGATGGGAGGAATGAATGGGAGTGGAAAGAGGGAAGGAGTGTGAGATGGGAGGAATGAATGGGACAGGAAAAGGGGAAGAAGTGTGAGATGGGAGGAATGAATGGAAGAGGAAAGGGGGAAGGAGTGAGAGACGGAAGAAATGAACGGGAGGGGAAAGGAGGGAGGTGGGAGAGAAGGAAGGAAGTGGGAGAAACGGGGATGGATGAAAGAAGAGGACTGGAAAGGATGGAGAAGGAAAGGGAGAGGCGAGCAGGGCAGGAAGAGAGGGGGCGGGAGATATGAGGAATAGGAATGATGTAAAAAACAGAGCAAAAGAGAGATGGGAGTATGGGAGGAGGAATATACAGTGAAAGAGACGAAGACCTTCATATAAAAACAATAAAAGCCAATGGATCACTGGATGCCTCTTTTGTGTAACCACGTACGCAGCAATTGACAGAGAAAACAGAAGATGAGGAATAAATAAATTAGGACAATGAAGAAAAATACAATATGGGACGTAAAGAGAAGAAAATTAAGAAATACAGAACATAACAGAGGTTAAAAAACTGATTTCCTTTCACATGTAACCATCTGAGAAGCAAGGGAGAAACCGGCGGAAAAAAGAAACAGGAGAAAAAAGAAGTGTGAATTGGGATATAAGAGGAATATTTTATGGAAAAAAAAAACATGCGACGAATATTCAATTAAAAAAGAAAAAAGATGAAATAAGGGAAACCAGAGAGAATGGATCACTGATGACCTCTTTTACGTAACCATCTAAAAGGCATGGGAAGGAGACGACGCATGAGGAAGAGGAAGAGAACTGGAAGGGTAAGGAAGAATATAAAAGGAAAACACAAAAAGAAATTAAGTAGACAATGAAATATCGAACATCAGTACTATCTTATTCTTGTTATTTCCAGATGATCATACCCTGCCAAGATAAACATTCAAAACAAGATGGGATTAGTTACCATCTTCAACAGCCTTTTTACTACCAAGGGCTTTCCTAAACTAAATTGTCTCGTGGCAGTAAAATTAAAGACGTCTTCGTAGTGAAGGTGATAACAGAGGGTGGTGACAAGTGAGAGAAAGATAAGGAAGGTATTATAGGAATGGTGGTGACGCGGGGCTGCTGGCAAGGCGGATATGGTAATGAGCGTATGGTAATGGTGAGAGAACGAGGCGCCGCTGGTATGATGATGGTAGAATAATGGCAGTGAAAGGAATGGGGGTGAGTTGAACTGGCGATGATATATAATGGTGGTAACGATGATACTGAGGAAAAAATGGTGGTTAAAAATGGTAATGGTAATTATACCGGGTGATGATATTATGGTAAAGGTGGCAACTAAAGTACTGAAAGGAATGGAGGTTGGTGAATATGGTAATGAAAATTATGACAATAAAAGGAAAAGAGGTCCTATGATATACGGTAATGGTGAGAACGATGGCGGTAGTAACAGAGCAACCCCAGTCTGTCTGGCTAAGCAGACCCATCAACCGCAGGAAAGTAATCACTCCTACAGGGTCATCCTGTGCAGTGAACCGATGTTCCCCTGCGGCAGACAGAGCCTCGCCACAGCGAGAGTGCGGGGCAGTGTGTCAAGGCGTGGTTCCTGGATGGACGTCGCATTTGCCATCTCCATCCAGTTAACAGGGGCACTATAGCAGTCTCCACATCACCCCACTATTTGACTATATTGTTACCATCAAGCGTTGTAAATGGTTTCCTGGGTTACAGGAAATAATTAGGCCTGTCACTCAGTGCTGAGTCACCCAAATGCTGCACTACATCGAGTGAGTAAATGATGGGCGCCCCAACGTATCAACAGGGTAACGGCTTTAAGTAAAAGGAATGGGGGTGTAATGACATAATGGTGGTACCCACAGTGAAAGGAATGGGACTGGGTAAGTGATCATGATATTTATAACGATAGTAACTGCCTCCATTAAGCCTTTTGTAGTACAGGACGCCACTCAGGTATTAAAATTCCAGTTACAATCAGTCGATTTAATTCAACTGAGAAAGACGGCTGGCCCACAAAGCGTTAAGTGAGGTGGCTATACCGAATGAGAGGTGAGAACGGCTGGCTAAGAATTACGGCCACGGTGTTGGTGATGACGGTGGTAATGGTGATGGTGATGACAGTGATAACGGTGATGATGGCCGTGATGGTGATGAGAGGAGCAGGAAGCCAGGAGAGAGGGAGGTGAACCACGGGGAAGGTGAAAGTAGTTGCAGTGACGATCTGTGGAAGTGGTGACCAATCATCATCACCACCAGCACCACCATCATTACAAACATCAATACCACCACCTGGGCAAAGTTTCCTATCATGACCGCCTTTCACTTCGATGGACAGAAAATCCTACACTTGTGTAAATAACTTAGCAGATTAAGAAGGAACACAGGTTACTCACAGTTGACTGAATAATGGGTTGTTCTTCTCCTTCCGTAAAGCAAACCACTAACCTGAAAGAAAGGGGGAAAAAATGAGTTAGGATCTACTTCCCAATCGTTAAAATTAGCATATCATAGGATGAGTAATTTATTTACCAGCATATTATGTACGGTAATTAGGCGTGATTAGGCGTCGGTTAATGAACCGCACTTAGTGTTCTGCTGGTATGACAGTTACCACATATCCAATAAATATGCCCTATCCTGCCTACTGAGCAGTGGTATTCTCTAGGATTCTTATGTATGGATGGACAGCAGGTGATGCTCCTGGACTGATGTAATAAATACAAAAATATTTCCCACACCATCACCGCCATCATCATCATCATCATCATAATCCCCATCCCCTCACCATCATTACCACTACCACTGCCGTTATCATCACCATAACCATCATCATCGCTATCATTACAATCGTCATTATCACTAGTACAGTCACCATCATGATCATCCTCATCCCGATAATCATCATGATCATTTTAATCATCATAACCTTATTCTCACACATTTCTTCCAAGGATGGTTAAGATTCAGAAACAAGAAAGGGACAACACAAAAATAAGAACTACCACCCATACCCGCCGTCAGGCAACTTGTCTCTCAAGCCCCGCCCCCTTCCTGATATCGTGGCCTCAAGTCTGTGGCCTACTGCTGTTTGGGCGGTGGATGTGGGGACGGGGATTAAGAGACAAGTTGCCTGGCGGAGGATATAGTGAAAAGTGGGACAAAGCTCCACTGACTCATCACCAGAAATTAATGAGTCACAATAGTACTATGAGATGGGACAAATGGAGATATAATAATAATAATAATAATAATAATAATAATAATAATAATAATAACACTGACACTACTGCCATAACCATAAAACTACAAGAATGGGTCGAGTCATAAAGGGTCATAAGAACCATTTGTATCAGTGTGTTGATGGGGTAGCCAGAAGACGGAGAGCAGGGCTAAGGAAGATGATGTTATAGAAGATGAAGAAGATGACGGAAGACGATGATGGCGATTTAGAGGACAAAATGGATGACTGAAGATCAATGATAATGTTCTAGATGACGAAGAGAATGACTGAAGACGATGATGCTGATGTTGGAGAAAAGAAAGATGACTGAGAGCGATGATAATAATGGAGAAGACGAAGAGGATGACAGACCGCAATGATTTTTTAAAAAGACGAACAGGATGACTAAAGAAGATGATGATGCTGAAAAAGAGAAAGAACATGAGTGAAGATGATGATATTAAAGCTGGCGTACAGGGAGACAATTACTGAGAACAATGATGCCAATGTTGGGAAAGAAGAAAAGAATAGGTGAGGACGAAAAACAAACAGGCCTAAGCTGATGGAGAAGAAGAGAATGACAGAGTGCGAACGAAGAAAAAAAGGCATAAGCTAGAGATTACGGCGATTCTTGAGACGACAATGATTGAAAGACGATGGTGACGATACGGGACAAGAGGACGAAGTGGCTGAGGAGGGTTGGATCTTACCCCACCAGATCAAAAAGTCTACCCTCAGTTGCAAAGATAATCAACAGATAATAGGAGCAACATATACACAAATTCCTTGGGCTAAAACAGTCAAGTAGCAGCGTACAATACACACGGGCCCAAAAGTTCTCAAACCAACTAGTCTATTATAGTTTCCAGATACAAGAAGCTCAACGCACAAATTATGTTAGAACACTGTACGCACTGGTCCAAACTATCCACCGTTTCCAAAAAACAGAAGCTGAACGTACAAAATAAATTGTAAACACTGGCTTGAACTATGTACAATTTTAAGGTACAAGAAGCTGAGAGTACATAGTAAATCAGAGGAACAGAACCATGTCATACGGGTGACCTTAAAGTACAATATAAACTTTGGCCATTACCTGTAAATTGGAGGATTCCTTTACATCATGCATGGCTACTTGAGCACGGCAGTTACCTCAATATTTCTTAGCCTCTTCTTTACGATAAACCCTTTTATATTAGATTTTTCTTGCCACTACGAGATAAATACAGTAATACCATGGGAAATATCACTGGTACTGAAATCAGTTAACAATATTCACCGAGGTACGTTTCAGGATAAATTCATTTCCCTGAGCCAGACATCATTCGTCTACGTATGGATCACAGTGTGGGATAAAGTTGGTCACGTGCATACAAGTACAGACGGCTCAAAGTGTGACAGTACTTCTTTATAATAACATACGGTAAAATTTAATATTTCTGACTTTTTCAAGCCCTGTCCCAGAGCTAGCTTAACTCATAATAATTACAGGCCTGGTAATAAATACAACAGAAGCACTTGAAAATATGTACCGGTAATAGAGGAGTACAAGGTCTAAACTATAATGATGATGATGTTATCATAATGAATACAAGCTAAATGAAACAAAAGCATTCGAGGGCCGAATGCTAATCGCCTGCCATAATATGTTGTTGGCTAAGGTATATGCTACCTTCAAACCAGATTTGGAGACAAGATATTTTGGCAACACATACATACATACATACATACACTAACAAAAACTATGATCTCGTGTTGCTAAAGATGGGTGATAAAAATTCGTTAAACTCTACGGGATTCAGTCACTGCGTTTAAAAGAAAATCCCTATTTAAAAAAACTATATGGCGGCTGGCATTAGGTCGTCACCAAAAGCAATAAGTTTCTGCACATCCACAGAGTTGCTATTTCCTAAAAGTTTGATGAAAATTCGTCCACAGCTATTCGAAATATAGGTGGAACACACACACACACACACACACACACTGACAAAAACTATATCGCCTCGCCGTGCTAAAAACGGGCGATTGTGTGTAGCTAGCAACAGACCGCAGCAACTGATGTTAAAATACTACTTCATTACAACTTCATTCCTTCGCAAAACTTGACGTTGATAATAATAATAATAATAATAATAATAATAATAATAATAATAATAATAATAATAATAACACTACAAATTATCATACCATGAGGAATACTCATTACAGTATAAGGAGTGACCATGAATTATATAACAGGCCAACAACGGGTTCCTCCTCGTACTACTGCTACTACTACTACCAATAATAATCCATCCATCCATCATCCAATCCTACATTGCCCCATGAGGAGCGTAGGAGTCCGGGGCTAAGCAGTTGGTCCCGACATTTACGACGAGAGTGACCAGCCTCACTCATCCCTGAGTGGCATTACATGAACAATCAACCCCAACCACCCCTTGAATATAAACCTTCACCGGCCCAATCCGACTGGAGAGCAATAATTACTCACTAAACCACCAGGCGCCAAAATTTGGTTATATGGTTACCACCTAGCGTAGTAAATGGTTTCCTGGTGTACATGAAACCATTTGGCTTGTCACTCAGTGTAGAGTCACCCACAGGCAGAAGGAAGAGGAAAAAATGAAGGAAAGACAGAAGAGGGAGTGTAAGGTTACCCGTAGGCAGAAGGACAAGGAAAGAAAGAAGTAAAGGAAGACAGAAGAGGATGGAAGGAAAAAAGGATGGAGGAGGGGAAAGGGCAGACACCCGACAGCAGCACTACATCGAGTGAGTGGATGGTGAGCGCCCCCACCTACCACATAATAATAATAATAATAATAATAATAATAATAATAATAATAATAATAACCGCTAAAATATAAAAAATGATGCTACCTCACTCATTCCCCACATGCATAAGTGGAGTGAGCGTGGGTGGGCGTGGAAGGGCGGCAGCACAGGGCGGGCCGGTAGCGTGGGCGTCGCGGGTTGAGGAACATCCGTCAAAAGGTCCCTGGGCGCTCAATAAGGTAAGGCAAACCACAGTAATAACGTGAGGGCCGGGGCAGGAGGCACGGGAGAGAGGTGAGGTTTAGGAGGCAGGGAGAAAGAAGTAGGGAGGGAGGGAAAGGGGAAGAAACAGGGAGGCTGGTGGAAACTGAGAGAGAGAGAGAGAGAGAGAGAGAGAGAGAGAGAGAGAGAGAGAGAGAGAGAGAAAGAGAGAGAGAGAATAACAATAGGAAAAATCGGCGGGGGGCACGAGAATATGAACCTATAAGTGAGAGGGTGGGCAGGAGCAAGCAGTGACGGGGAGGAGGAAGCAGGGAAGAACAGGAGAAGTGGAGAAGATTGAAGAAGAGATTGAAGAACTGTGGAGAAGAGAGGTTAAGAAAAGTGAAGAAGAAGGTGAAGTGTAGAAGGGGAGAAGAAGAGTGGAAGAGATGGATGGGAAGGAAGAAGGCCAGAAGAGTGAAGTGGAGAACCAGAGGAGGAGAGATGGGAGGTGAAGAGAGTGGAAGAGGGAAGCAATGTGGAAGGGACGGAAAGGAGGAAGGATGAAAAGAAAAGAAATATGGGAAAAAAAATCAGAAGACGGTGGAAAAGATGAAGAAGAGTTGAGAGGGAAAGGAAAGAAGGAGGAGAAGACCAGAAGTAGTGCAAATAGAAGAAGCAGAAGAGTGAAAAAGAGTGGAAGATTGCAGCAGAGTGGAGAGGAGGAGAAAGGAGAGGAAGAAAGGCAAAGGGATGAAGAAGAGAGGAAAGGAGAGGTGAAGAAGGGCGGAAACTGGGGGGAGGGGAGAGTCAGGAGAGTGAAGCAGAGGAGGAGAGCGAGGGAGAGGACGAAAGAGGGGGCCGAAAGTCAATAAAATAAGGCCAAGAAATAGAGACCAAAAGCTCCTATAATACCGAGAGAGAGAAAAGAAACCGTGGAAGGTCATATATATTTGTGCTAGGGATGGACCACTGGGCAATGGGTCTATATGAGGGAAGGGGGGAGGACGGGGGGAATATGGAGGGGAAGTTGGTTGTACTAATAGGATGGGGTATACTGAGGAAGGAGGGTAAATAAAGAAAGGTAGTACACCGAGAGGGTACAAGGAGAAAGGAGGTATACGAAGGGAGGAAGAAGGGAGTAAACGACAGAATGTAGTATAGAGAGGAAGGGGGTATATGGGGAAGAGGAAGACTACTGAGAGAGGAGTACTATTGCAGGAGGGGGTAAACTGAGGAAGAATACGAAAGGGAAGATAACAAGAAGGGCATAGAGAGGAGGGAACACAGGGGTTGAATAACTGTATATGAAGGGAACAGAGGACTACGTGTATACAGAGGAAGGATGGCGAAAAGAGAGGTAAGAAATACACGATTATGAGGAATATCAGAAAGAATCAAGACGCAAAGAATAAACATGAAAGAGAAGAGAAAGGGAGGAGAGAAACGATGAGAAACATACGGGAAATATCAGGTTATAAAAGAGAGGAGAGAGAAAAGGGATGGTGAGAAATATACAGGATATACCAGGAAATATGAGAGGAAAGAAAAAAAAGAGACGGTGAGAAATATACAGGAAATATGAGAGGAAAAAGAAAAGGGACGGTAAGAAATATTCATGAATTATCAGGTAATATAAGTGGAATGAGACAAGAGATGGTGATATTTATACTGGAAATATAAAGCAATATGAAAGGAATGAGAAAGAGATGATAAGAACTACAGAATATGGAAAAAGAAAAATGGAAAAGGTGGGGAACATTCGCAAATTATCAGGAAGCATAACAACGCAGTATTAACGGACAAAAACAAGGCATAAGGGAAAGAGAAGGTGAGAAATATAAACTAAAGCTCAGGTTGCATGACAAAGATATCCATAAAAGAGAAAGGAAGCAGTGGAAATAAGTAACACATAGGAAGTATGGAAGAAAAGAGGGGGAGAAAAATGAAAGTGAGAAATATATAAGAAATATGACCAGGAAGAGGGAGAAAAGGAAAAGGTGTGAAATATACAAGAAATATCAGGCAGCATGACAACGCTGACTATATGCATGGAAGAAAACGAAAAAAAAAAATGCGAAAAGTGAGGGTGAGAAACATAGAATACCACGACGCATGGCTGACGGGAAAGAATGAAATTTGGAAGGGATACGATAGGAAAAAAAAAGTTGATGATATGAAAGAAATCTTACACGAGGAAAAAGAGTGAAAAGAGGGGGTGAGAAATATACATAAGGAAACATCAGGATACTGTTTGACAAAGCACAAGATATGGATGAAAGAAAACAAGAGAGAGAGAACGGAGGTGCGAATTTAGTCGAAGTATCAAAAAGTATGACAAGAAATGAAAGTGGGAAAAGATAAGGTGAGAAATATAGACAAAATCTCAAGACATATGACGTACGCCGAAGATATGCATGAAAGAGAGAGAGAGGAAAAGTGAGGGAGAAAAGAGCTGCCAGGGTATCCAATAGTAGAGGAGTCTCGGACTGACTGCCGGACCCCCTGAAATAAAGCGAGTGGGGCGGAAGACTCGAGTCCGGACAATGCACAAAATCCATCTCGGAGGTCACCAGTTCCGACGTTTATTGAGAGTGAGTCTTGGTAGGGGGGCGTCTCTCGTGGACGGTCCTGGGGCGACTCTAGAGGGGGTGGGGAGTTGGGCTGCTGTAAGTCTTAGTAGTTGACGACTCTGGGGATGCTAAAAGTCAAGGTGGAGAGTGAACGTTTACGGAGGGCGACTCTTTGGTGGAAGGGCGACTCTCTGGGGGCTGATGGAAATCTTAGTAGCCGGCGACTATCAGAGACTGCTTGTGACTCTAGGGCTCATGAATGACTTGACAAGGGTGAGCAGCTCTTGGTACGGCTATTCTCTGGGGCTGCTGGAAGTCTCGATAAGAGGAGACACTGTAATTCCTTGCACTTCTCTGGGGATACTTGGTATGGGTAGTGGAAGGGGGAACTCACCGGGGTTGCTTGAAGTCCTGGTAGGGGGTGACGCGTCTGGGGACTCATGAAAGTCTTAGGAGGAAATGACTCTGGAGGGCTCCTGACGTCCTGGCATAGGATGATTCTCTGGAGTTTCTCGGAGCGAATCTTTATAGTTTCTGGGGTGACTCTCAGGGGCTGCGGGGATTCTCACAAGACAGCAAGTGACTCTTCTTGTAAAGAAGGATTTTCTGAGGCTGGCAGAGGTCTTTGTCTGGGGAGACTTTCCAGGGTTTACGAGGCATAACAGAGAGTGACTCTCTGGAGGCTGCTGCCAGTCTTGTCAGGGGGACACTCTCTGGGGTTTCTGGATATCTTAGCAGAGGGACGACACTCCGAGTATCTGGAAGTCTTGGTGTTGTGTTCTTGCAGGCAGAGGAGGCTCACTTACCTTTCATATGAACTCCTTCAATACGGACGCGCCTATTTTGTTTGATTCTGGCCACGTTTTTTTTTTTTTTTTTTTTTTTTTTTTTTTTTTTTTTTGTCACCACCAGACGAGTATATTCAGCTTAGGAATGACACCTTGTAGTAAGAGAACTGGCCCTCTCCATTCATCCCTTCACTGTGAAAGGTCTCCCCAAAGCTGCAGAACACTGTCTGACGAGAGCAAGAAAAAAAAAAAATCATCGTCATACAGTTCAGCTCTAACATTTTCTTGCATGTCAATTATCATCATTTTAACACCTTTAGCTACAAAAATGATAGAGAATATTTACGTACAAGAAAAACTGGTAACAGAGAGGTGTAAAGTAATTTAGAAAGGAAGAGGTGTAAAATGTACTCAAAAGGAAGAGCTGATAAATAAGCTGGGAGGGAAATGGTGCAAAACGATTGGGAAGGAAGAGGAACGAAGTAAATTAAGGAGAAAGATCCTCAAAAAAAAAAAAAAAATGAGATGGAAGAAGTCTAGAGTAAATCAATAAGAATGAGGAGTGAAATACATCAGGAAGGATGAGGAATAAAATAAATCGGGAAGAGGTGTCAAAAATTATCAAGAAAAAGATGCAAAACAAACAGAAAATTATGAGAAAAATAAATTGAGAAGGACGAAGTGTAGAAAAATAAATAGGGAAGAGATACATACAGTAATACACGGGGAAGGAAGAAGCTAAAAACAAACAGAAACGGAAGAAGTGCAAAGCAAACTGGGAAAAAGAGGTGTAAAATAAATTGGGATTAAAAGAGGAACAAAATTAACTGGGAAGGAAGAGGCATAAAATTAGTGAGAAACAGATTCAACAGAATCTCCTTAGTTGCGAAATACACTGTGAGGGAAGAAGTATAAAATTAACTGGGAAGGAAGGGACGTAAATTTAGTTAGAAACACAGGAGAGAAAAAATCTAAACCCAAAACAATACAGCTCTTGGAACCCCCCCCCCCATATGAATGAAGGCCGCTTATGTGTCATTCTCTGGGATCTCAGGAGTATCTAAGACCCTTGAGAAATGCATCAAGGCCTTAGAAAGCTTTGAGTGCCGCCAGGACAATTCTTTGCCGCAAGTAAGAAGATATTTTTGGAGCTCTGGGCATCGAGGGACGTGTGTGCGTGTGTGTATGAGTGTGTGTAAGAGAAGGGGAGGGAGGGAAGGGTGGAACGTAAGAACAATCGAACAACTCCCACGCTACCCTCACGAAGTGTTGCCTAGTCTCTCATGACTCCCAATCAAAGTGTGCCAGGCTCCTACATCAGTTGGATGTCTGGCAACGGCCACGCTGATGAAAGACATCCATAAAAGCCCTCCATCCTTCCACCCAGTAGGATAAAAGCTCGTATGAGGCGACAATATCTATATAATGGAATGTTGTCTGTCTGTAAATGGGTTTTTCCAGCTATTCCTCCTACACGCGTGAACCGATTCTGATGAAGCTTTGTAGAAATGCCCTAGGGTCCCCCTTTTTTTATATATATGAAACCTTTTTGTATGAAAATACTGAAAAAATATTTTATTTGGGAAATTAATATATTTACCCCTCAAGAGTGTGTTTTCTGTAACGGAGCCAACGCCATAATTTAACGCTATAAGATATGATTTTTTTTTTTTAATTTTTGCTGCCGTCCACACGATTTTCTTAAGCACCAGAGAACTCTCATGGAAGAAGACTTAGTTATCCCTCCAGTGTAGCCACATCAACTATTTCCTTCTCCTACCAACAGAAAATTATTAAGTCGTGATTACAAGTGTGAAAACGTTAAGATCGTTGAACAGGACATGAAAACCAAGGACTTTTGCCTCCTGTGGTAACGAGGCTTCCCTGCGCTTCTTCCCAACTAGACTTTGTGAACATATGCCCCATTAAGTCACTCGTAGGCTATTTATACCACGTATGTTATTATTTATCAAAGATATACGAGGCACACAAGAGATTATTAAAGCGAAACAGGCAAGATGCTCGTAAATCTAATGCAGCATATGGTAAAGTAATATTCACTTTTATTTATGCCCAGTGAACTGATGCTACAAGGAAAGAAATGGGAGAACAGAAGGATATTAAGGACAAAAAACGCACAGTAAGTCACCAAGGAAGAGAATTTAAAGAACCTATTAGGTCAACGAGAATAAGATCAAAAATCAAAGCGGAACATACACTCATACACTCATGTTAAATCTACTGTTGTAACTTGGGATTTGTGTTTGAAGGAAGGAAAATGAAAGAACTGTGTAGAAACTTCCATTATCTTTCGTTCTTCCTGCAGTTAATATGCTACGTGATATCCAAGCTACGAGAAGCAATTCTTCGTAAGGTTGGTTGTAAATTTGGGCCCTGTTCCCATGTCTCCTTCAAGAAGAGAGGTGTTTCCTAAGCTAAATAAAAACGATTTCATTCAGTTTAGAGATTTTGAACTTGAGGGGTATCATATATTTTCATTAACCTTTAGTAGGGGCTCTCATTAGCTGAAAAAAAAATCGTAAGTCAACAGCATGAATATACAAAGAAAAAGCTAAAAAGACATCGAACGAAATGGGTTCTGTAAATGACGTTCGTACTGAAGAGGCCAGCACACTCAGACAAGGGATAAATTTAAGATGATAATCCAGCTATCAACGGACGAATTTTTTTTCAACACAAGAAAACCCAAATTAGATTAGGCGGGGAAAAAGTAGTAGTAGTAGTAGTAGTAGTAGTAGTAGTAGTAGTAGCAGTAGTTGTAAATAATAATAATAATAATAATAATAATAATAATAATAATAATAATAACGACAATAAAATTAATAAAGACAGGTGTTATTACCGCTATCACCACCATCATCACCCTACTTCCCACTAGCGTAGTATAAAAAAGTACAAGTAGGCTACACTAATACTTGGTCACACACACACACACACACAACTACAGCCACCACTACCCTACAGGCCTATCAACACCGAGCCGCACACACGCACACGTACACACGGCCACACGCACACAAGAACCAATAACCAGCACAAGGCACATAATTTTTTTTCCAGTCTCTCCCCTCCAGTCACTTTCCAGCTCCAGCGATTTGCCTCCCACCCTCCCTCCATTCCCTCCCTACCTCACCCAGCCCTACCTCGCTCATCCTTACCTCTTTTCTTCCTACCTAGCCCATTCTTCCTCCACTCCATACTTCGCCTCTCCTTACCTCTTTCCTCTTTTCCTCCTCCCACTCCCTACCTCGCCCATCTCTACCTTCTTTGCTGCTTCATCCAACCTTACCAGCGGCTCATCTCTCTTCTTTCCATTTGCTATAAACTCTCTCCTTACCTCTTTCCTCCTTGTCTTCTTCCTCCATTCTTATTTCTCCTTTCTTTAGTACCATTTCCACCCTTAACTATAACCCCATCCCTTCCTTCTCAATCTCTGCTCTCCTTACCTCTCTCCTCCCTGGCATTTACCTTCTTACCTCTCTCTTACCTCTTTTCGTTTCTCTCTCAAACTTCTCATATCCACTTTTCTCCTGGCTCTTCCTTCCCCATTTTCTCCTGTCTTTTCCTTCCTTACCTCACTCCTATCTCTTTCTTTTCCTTTACAATCTTTTCTCTTCTTACATCCATTCTCCTGGTCTTTTCGCTCCTTACCTCCCTCCTCTTTCATCTCCCCCCTTCTTTTATTGCTCTCTCTCTCTCTCTCTCTCTCTCTCTCTCTCTCTCTCTCTCTCTCTTCTCCCGTCCTTCCCTCTTCTTAATTATCTCCCCTCACTCTTCATTGTTTGAGTTTCTTTTTTTTCATTTATAACCATACTGCTTTCGCTTTCCTCCTCAGCACTACCATCTTTACTCTGTCTTTCCTGCATCCATTTCCGATAAATGCCTTAGTTTCTGTTTTCCATTATATTTCCTTCGCCCGTCCCCTTCACTGTCTCCATTACTCTCTGTCTCTATCTCATTCTCCGTCCAAATCCTGTCTTTTATTTCTTTCTGGCTCTCTCTCGCGGCTACTTCATCTTGCTCCTCCCCCTGTCTCTCTCACAAACCCTCCATCACCACGTATCGCTTTCCTTCCCCTCATTCATTCCTAGCTCGTTCTCCCTTCCCCTCTCTCAATTTCTCTCCACCTCCCCCTCCCTCCCACCCACTCTCTGTCCCTCCCTCTTTCACCCAATCTACCTTCCTCGTCCTAAATTTCTTCCCCCCTCCCCCCCCTCTCTCTCTCTCTCTCTTCCTGCCTCACTAGCCCTCCCTCTTTCCATTTACTCTCCCTCCTTTGACTCTCTTCCTTCCAATTCCATTCTCTCGGCTTGTTTTTCTTTTCCTAACTTCTCCTTCCTCCACATTTCACACGCAAAGTTTCCCCGATCACTTTAGTTTCTTTCTCTAGTTTTCGTTCTCTTATTGACTGCCCCACTCTCTCTTTCTCTTTCTCACTTGCATCACCAATTCTCCATTCTCTTTCTAGTGTCTCTTTCGATCTCCCTCACAGAGCGCCTTTTTTTTTTTTTTTTCAACGTTCACTATAGTGCGTTGTTTTTCTCTTCTTCCTTTGTCTTGCTTCTATAACTCTACATTTCCCTCATACGAGTATTATCTACTTTTCATTTGTTTCTTCTCCTAATTTTCTTTCTTATTCTCTTCCACTAACTTCTCCCCTTGTTTTTTTTTCCTACTTGTACTTAAACTTTTAACTCTTCCGCTTTCACTTCCCATCATATGTCTTCCTTTCACTTGCTCACTTCACTTAACTCCTTTTCTCCTTTCGCCTCATCTATCCCCTCTCCATCCACGCTTCATCTTTCTTTCGTCTAACCATTTTCCTGTCCTCCTCTCCTTCCCATCCTGATACTCCCTTGCCACTTCATCCTCATCCCATTGCTCACTTATCTTCCATCACTCCCTTGTCTCTCATCATTCCTAAGCCACCCTCTAAATCCTCCTCCCCTTTCATTCCCTCCATCCCTTCCCCTTCCATCCCAATCTACCATTCCCCCCATTTCCCTCCTCTCCCTCGGGCCCATCCACCATGCCCCTCCACTCTAAATTCCCCCGACCGGCCCCTCTCGTGATAACCACCTCTATCTCACTCCCATCTTGGTAAAAGAGCGTGTATATCTTTCTCTCTCGCACGCCCCTCTCCCCCACCCTTGTGACTCCCCGCTCTCTTTGTTGTCCTGCTCGGCTCTCCCCGTCCTGGCCCGACCCAGCCCTGCCCTGCCCTGCCCTGTCTCTGCTCCGAACCTCTGCTGTGCTGTCATGGCTATAAGTTTTCTGCCCATCTCCAGTGTGCTATATATATATTTTTTTAACTCTGTGTTTTCCTGTCCTGTCCCGTCCTTCTCAGCCATGGTCTCTGTTGTGCTGTCATTTCATGCCCAGCCTTTTACTGTCCCCTCGTTTTATCAGCTTTCGCGTGTATTGGTCTGCCCTTCCCTTTCCTGTCCTGTTATTCTCTGATCTTCCCTGCTTTATGCTGTCCTATCCTCCACTTCACTGCTCTGCATTTTGTTCTGTGCTGTGCTGTGCTGTTTTCTAGTCTTTTCTCTACTGTGCTGTTTTGTCCCGTCAGAAGACCTGCCCTTCTCTGTTCTGACTAACCTTATGCTGTACTGCCCTGCCTTGCCTTGTCTTATCCTGCCATGTCCTGTCCTGCCCTGCTGTTCTCTCCTCTGACCTCCTTTATGTGTGTTGTTCTGATTTGTCTTCGTCTGCCATATCTTGTCCCGTCCTCTGATCCCTGTCCTTCCCTACCTAGTACTCCCTGTTCTCCTGCTCTGATAAACCTTTCCTTCTCTGTTCTGCTGTATGTTGCCTCGTTCTCTCCATATGTGTCCTCTTATATTCTACAGTATCATGTGCTCTCCAGTCACCCTCCCTGCCCTGCTCTCCCTAATCCACCTCTTATTATCTTTTTTATCCCCACCCTGTCCCACTCCTCCCTACTTTGTCCTGACCCTGCCTCTTCTTGCTCTCGGCCCTTGTCTCTTTATTGATGGCAGGGGAATATGAAGGAGGGGAAAGAGGGAGAGAGGAACGAGGGGAGAGAGAGAGGAAGAGGAGGTGAACAAGAGGGATAAAAATTTGGAGTGATGCAAAAGGGAAGGAAGGGGATGGGAGAAACACTGGAGGAACAGATGAGTGGAAGGCAAGAAAAGAAGACACAAAGAAATGGGGATGCGTAGAGGACAGGAGAGACGAGGATCTGGGGAGAAGAAACGGATACTAAAGCAGAAGGATAGAGGCCTGAGAGAGAGAGAGAGAGAGAGAGAGAGAGAGAGAGAGAGAGAGAGAGAGAGATCAGGGGATGTGGAGGGGGGAGGGAAGTGGACGACAGGGGGAAGGGAAGGAGGAGGGGGATATAAGGTAAAGAGGCTGGGAGAGGGGACAGCGCCATCGCAGCCTAATGACGCGCGACATAAGCTGCCATCTTGCCCGGAAATTGGAGCCAGCTATCACGAGGTGCCTATCTGGCCGGGCGTCATCATCATCACTGGGAGGCGAGGAGGAGCTGGGGGCGGCCGGGATCAGCCCACTCTGCCACACTTGTAACGCCTTCCCCCCCCCACCACCAGCCTGCAGACTCTCATGACCTGTCTGACATTTTGATAATATTTCACTGACATTGTTGTAGATCACAATTCCTCCCCCACCCCACCCTCTCCCACATATAATCTCCCATCACCTTCTGCAGATCTTGATAATAATTCACCCTTAACTCGACTGTAACTTATCCTTTCCCCCTTCTCCCCCCCATTTAATTTCCCAGCCCTTGTTGGAAATCTTGATTATCTCCTCTCCCCCCCCCCCAACAATCTCTCAGCATCTGTTCCAAACCCTGGTAATATTCCAATCGAACACTGCTGTAGGTCGCATCCCACCCACCCCCCCAGACCCCCGCATAGTCTCCCATGATATCTTGATAATACTCCACTCTGACCCACTTACAGGCTGCACCTCATCAAATCTCCCACCATCTATTAATAACCTGAAAATACTCCTGTAGCCTAAGCCGCCTTCCCTTACTGAATTTCTCACCATCAGATAAAACCTTTGACAACACTCGACTCGGACTCATTAACAGGTCACCCTCCAAACAACCTCTCGCCACCTACTAAAAGCCGTAATATTTCACTCTTGTACATCTGCAGGTTACATCTCTTAAGGCCTTCCATCATCTACTGAAACCTTGATAAAACTCTATTAACACAGCTACAAGTCGAACCCTTCAAAATAAGCAACCATCTTTTAAAATGTTAAATTCTTGACACTACTTCCCTTGTCTTCACATATCAACCACAATCTCTACAGCTTTGTACCATCTGTTTAAAACCATGACAGTATTCCCTTCTGGTGTACATGTGAGTCGCCCCTCCCTCTCCCCTACCCTCTACCCCATACAGCTTTCCACCATCTGTCAGGAATCTTAATAAAACTTCACTCTGACACACTTGTAGGTCGCACCTGCCCCCCTTCCCCCTTACACTCTCCACCATCTGTTGGAGTCCTGACAATATATCACTCTGGTGCACTTGTAAATCACACTTCTTATATCCGCTTATCATTTATATCACTGCTTGGCAATACGAAATTGTGACATAATAAATAATAACATCTTCCAATATTTTCGATTATTTTACATGAACCATAATGTAGTAATAGTGCATCCAGTGTCTTATGTTACAGAAAATGTACATTAAAGTCTTTTAGAAAATAAATCAGGGTTACTTCAGTGTAATACAGAGCGTTAAGGACACCCTTCGGACATGTAGTACACGCAGGATTCACTCGTACAATATTACCCAAAGTCTTGGTTTGATTTTCACGGGGTGTGTGATTTATTTTCCGAAACATTAATAGGAACAAAACAACTTTTACGAGTACCTGTTGTATGAAACTGAAGGCAGCAATTGGAACAACTACAGCAGCAGTATATCAAAAAGCCCACACATGGCTTTGAGTTAATATGACAACATCTCTGACACTCATTAACACACTACATGAGCTGCCTGGTGGACGACTGAATACAGTACTTATATTCCCAGTATCTCCACTGTCAGGTCAGGCGTTTACACATTATATCTATTATCAGGTTAGGATTTTACACACACATATACACACACACACACACACACACACACACAATTTGTTTTGAGTGAGTGGCCGACATATTTGCCGCAAGGCTTGGACAGTAACATATAAAACTATGCGACTGAAATCATGAAAAAGAGAAAAAAAAATTAATACCACATTGTAAGCCCAATGGACACACATTTCCACAGCAGGCAGGCAATTCCACACAACATGCATTAAATATCTGTCAAATGTCTCTCACCCATAGTTCCAAATCGCAGAGTCTGTGATACCGTACTGCATTTTGAAAGCAGCAAAGAACAGGTAATGTACAAGTCGAGGTACAGATGAGGTATCGGTACAGCATGCAGGCAGTCTTGCACAATATACCGTACACCAAATCCAACACCCTGACAGAAACCTCTTATGTACAGTTACAAATGCAGAGCTTACAAAACTGTACTGTAAAAGCGGTAGATACGAAGCTTTCAAAACACGATTCACGAGTATGAAGTTGTGTAGGAGAGATGATATCAATGCGCCAGGCAAGCAGTCCTACACACACGAAATTCCAACGTCAGTAAAAAACCGAAATACAGACAGCCGGTATGTCATTGCATTTTGAAAACAGTTGACGGGAGGCTTTCAAAATGCATTGCAAGACATTGTGTGGGTTAGGTATCAATACATTTTTCCCCCCGACTGTAGCATATCGGGCGGAGCGGCCTCCCCCATGTTGCATACAAATGGTGCTCGCCGCTCGCCCTAACCCTTGCCTGGGGTGGGGACAATTTTTGCGTGAGGCGGAAGGATTAAAGTGATGTGTTTGGTTTGGTGAGTGCATGTCGGTCAACTAGGAAGGGGGAGGAGGGGGGGAGGTGGCTGGGTGATTCCAGAAGGGTAGGGGTATTTTCTGGGGGGAAGAGAGGGTGTCTTCAGGGGCTAACGGATGTGTTCAGAGGTGCAGGGGTGATTCCATGGGTAGGAGTGTTTCCATAAAGGTAAGGGTGTTTTCAGGGGGAGAGGGTATCAAAGGTGTAGCTGTTTTTGGTGGGCTGGGGGTTTCCTAAGAAGTAAATGTTGCTTCCAGAGGGGTAGGGGGTGTTTCTACAGGGGCGTAGGGGTATTTCCAGAGGGGGAAGGGTGTTTCATGTGTGGGAGCGATTCCTAAGTATAGGCGGTGTTTCCAGTGGGGTAGGGGTACTTCCAGAAGGGCAGGGAGTTTTATAAGAAAAGGGGGGAGGTGCTAACAGGAAATGCGGGTGGTCTACAGGGGTATAGGGTGTTTTGAGAGCGGTTAGGGTGATTTCAGAAGAGCAAGGAGTGCTACAAGGGGGGAGGGGATGTTCTAGGGAAGGAAGAAGCGTTTCTAGAAGAGAAGGGGGTGTTTCCAGGAAGCGATGGGGTAATTACAAAAGAGTACGGGGTGTTGCATGTAGGGGGAGGGGTGATTCCATGGGGGTGGAGGATGATTCCATGGGTGACTCCAGGGGGGAGGCCTGAGAGCGTTCCATATTCCAGGGATAACACCGCTGTACACTGGCAGCCCCAACAGCGGTCGAGTGAGCCAAACATTTTAGCTACGTCCGCCCCCACCACCACCATCGCCTACCCCGTCCCTACTCTTGATGTTGTTGTTGCTGCTGTTGATGTTGTTTTTCACTTTACACTGCTGTATCTATGAGAGTGACCGGAGCCACAACAGCGCGTCCAAAAGGTAAACTCTCCCTGGATCAACTTTTTCGACGGTAGTTTGTGAGTGAGCGAGGGAGAGAGGGGGATGTGAGGTGAGGTGGTGCTCGCTTATGAAAGATTACAGGACGCCCTATTACGAGTCACTTTTTTTGTGTTCTTCTTCTCTTCTTTGCTGTTAAGTCTTTTCTATGTTCCTTCTTTATTTTGGTATTAAGTCCACATTAAATTACACATAAAACTCCTATAAAGTTCTATACCGTTTATAAGGCTGATTTCCCAGTTCAGCAATTTACGGTGCCAGTTGCATGAAAAAGTTACTACATTTTGAAATACATCCCCTGCTGATATTGAATGCCTGTAGGGTCTGTCACTAGCTGTACCAGGATTTTCAACTTGTTAGTATTCACGCGTAACCTCTTCACAGTGATGACATTTTTCATTTTATTCAGGTTGGCATTAAACAATTCTGTTCACCTTGATAGTTAAGGCATTATCTTACCCCCAGGTTCTCGTGTTCGAAAAAAAACTCTTCCAAACTGAATTAAATTGCCTGGTGGTGGTGGTGGTGGTGGTGGTGGTACCGTAGTAGTAGTAGTAGTAGTAGTAGTAGTAGGAGGAGGAGGAGGAGGAGGAGGAGGAGGAGGAGGAGGAGGAGGAATAATAATACTAATAATAATACTAATAATAATAATAATAAAATCATGTTGAGGTAAATAGATTTTTCTTCTAACTCCTTCACCAAGAGAGGTCTGCCCACAGTCGAACAAAATAATACAGTGACAGTCAGTACTCCATCATAGTAATGAATGAGTTACTGAAGGCGGTTCCTATGCCCTTCACTGCATTTCTTTAGCTGCAACACAACACCAGGGACGCGACAGTGAGATGGACCATTTTGTTTACAGTCCCCCTAAGATACCGTGACTACTTATTTCTCTCTCTCTCTCTCTCTCTCTCTCTCTCTCTCTCTCTCTCCACGATCTGCGTCAATTTTGGAGGGACTTTTTGAACTGCAGTAACGCCTTCACTGTGACAAGTCTTTCATATGCCGGGTGCAATCGACTGGAAATGGCAAATATATATAACAAAAAGTACGTCATTACGGTGAAAGTGTTAATATTGTGCTTCATGTTCATTGGCAAACTTGCAAATATGATCACAGGTATATTCGTTCGTGTCTACTTACTTAGATATTACAAATACTTTTTTTTTTTTTTTTTTTGCTTCGAACAATGGTGTTGCAATCATACTGGGAAAGGTTAACAAATGCCAGGAACTAAGCCATTATATAAACGTAATGAATTTGTATTGTGAAATCAGTCATAAAACGATATAGATAAAATATTTTTCAGTGGGGTGGAACACACACACACACACACACACACACACACACACACACACACACACACACACACACACACACTATACAACAGACTCTCTCTCTCTCTCTCTCTCTCTCCATAACGACACAGAACTCATCAGGGCGGGCCAATCCGGTGCCGCACAAAGGCATCTCCCAATTAATTACGGAAGGAAGCATGAGCGCGGCCATATCACACACAAGTACATTAAAGGTCCACAGTCATCAAAAAGTGTATAATAAATGAAATCGCAAACAAATACGACGTTTTTATGACATTTCGCCATTTTGTTTTTCATTAACCCGTCCACTGTCCTGATTCCATCCCACTTAGGAACGAATAGAGGGCTCTGTAGTATGTCCTTTCATGTGTTCGCTGAAAATCACACCCTCGCGAGGTTCCTTTACTGACATTTGCTGACTATCGCCAAAAAAATCACAGCCACTTCAGCCTTACGTCCACATGAACTACGCACCCGTGTGTGAATATTGGGTGCGATGGAGTCACTTTTTTGACAATGATAACAGGAAATACTATGACACCGATAACAGGAATTACTTTGTCGCCGATAGCAAGAACTACTTTGTCACAAATTTCATGAATTACTTTGACAGCAAGAACAGGACTTACCCCGAGGGAACAGGATTTGCTTTAGCTCTATGGTTTCCTATTTCTTTGAAACCGATAAATAACGGAAGTTACAGTACTTTTTCAATGATTACTAAAAAAACAGGAATTACTGTGACAACAATAACCCAGTAACAGGAATAACTGGCATCGTGAACAGGAAATACTCTGACACCACTAATTCATCTTACTTTGATACCGAAACTGGACTGACTTCGACATATGGGAATACCGAGACTTCTATAGGGACGCCAAGAATTAATCTGACCACAATTTAAAGTGGCACAGGAATCGAACCTTCTGTTTGAAATTCCGTGCCTCCCTACTCCGGTGTTGCAGTCAAACACACAAAGGGCCACAATGGAAGTATGGAAGTCTCCCCCCCCTCTCTGTATCCCCCAACCCATCACTCACAATACACAGCTTGGGGTCAGTTGTCATTCCCCTCCCTCACCACCTCACAACAAACCATACTAGTACTCTCAATTCCCCATACACTCTCCATACATCCGATATATTCTTCACATACACTACTCTCTGTCCCTCATACACTTTCCACATACCTCCATATGCTTTCCACAGGTCCCTTATATCACCCACCTCACATCAGCTCTGAATCACACCTTCCATAGGTCCCAGCAAGCCACGCATAGCCTATACTCCATTCAGGTTCGCTCCACTTCCCCATCTATCGCACAGCATCCCATAACAACACACCACAATCTATACCTTCTCCACAGGTCCCCATACTCTCAATACAGGTTCGTTCCCCTCTCTCATCTATCTCGCAAAAACCAATACCGACACCTCGTTATCCACATATTACACAGGTCTCCCTCCCATACACTCTCCACAGGAAATCCCATACACTCTCAATAGGCCACTCATACACTCTACTGGCTCTCCACATAGCGTACTCTCCTCATTCACGATCCAAAGGTCACCAGTACACTCCGTTCCCTCTATAGCCTACATTTCCCCAAACGCTCTTCACAGGTCCCATATACACGTCACAGGTTTCCCTTCATAGCCTACACTCTCCAAACGCTCTCCCTATGTCCCCCCATACACTCCAGTAGTCCCTTCATACCCTAAGTCGAAATCATGTTACCTTACTAATTTACTGACCTGCATTTACTGACAACTACATTATCACTGGCATTATTGAATCCCGGTTAGATACTGAACGAGACCTTTTTTTTTTTTTTCTTTCTTTTTAGCAGAATACCGCGCAGTCGGCCAGCTTACACGATTCTCAGTAGCGGGAGAAATGAGAGAATGGGAGGTGGTGTGTTGCTATACGTTAAAATAAATATTCATTCAGCACAAAGTCCAAAACTTTCCATCGATACTACTGACACATTTTACATTCAGTTTAGAAATAAATCACATGGAAAAGTGACCCTCGGACTGATTTATCGTCCACCAGCTCAGTGCTGTGAAACTGACAATATATGAACAAACTGCTGGTCTGTTGCACCCAGAATACCGTAATTTTTGGAGATTTTAATCTACCTGTAACAAGATGGAGCGAAGCATTATCTGAGCACGCAGGGTTGAACTTGCACACTAACTTGCTGGAAAGTTCGTTATATCAGTTTGTTGAACAACCAACACAAGGAAGAAATGTTTCAGATTGGTAACATCAGAGAACTTAGTCGACAATGTTTTTGATAGAGATGAGTTCAGTACCAGTGATCACTGCAATGGTGCATATAATACTAACTTCAGTGACAAAATCATGTTACAAAACATTTCCAGACTTTAAGAGCGGCGACGTTACAAAAATTAAAACTCATTGTTGGTGGTAATGACTCAGAACTGATTATTCAGTCAATGGAGATCCAGGATGTATGGACACTTTCCAGCTCATTCACGGCCGAATAACATAAAATTCTAACACACCTACTTTCCCCTCTTTCAGATAGTGCAGACAGCATCCAGTAGTACAATGTTGTTAACAGATATTGTACTTATCTTTCACATATTACGTTAGTGCTGAATTGTATACAGTATATATATATATATATATATATATATATATATATATATATATATATATATATATATATATATATATATATATATATATATATATAGTCCTCTCCAGTCTTAAATGCGAAATTTGAATGGCAGTTTATTTTATACTGCATAATGGTTCGTCTCACATTTTTCCTGCCGGTTTCGGCTGAAGGGTTTGGTAAGTGGGTGGGGAGAGCCTTCTTGCTTTGCTATCCTTATCTTCATCTCTTAGAATTAGATATAATAGTCAGTCTTCTCTACAACAAAAAGCCAGGAAGGCTATTAGATCTGTTGCTGTCCTTTGTTATTCCTTTGTACACTCTCCACAGGAACATTCCACTAGTCTCCCCACAACGTACACTCCATATACACTCTCCACAGATCCCCCCCGTTCACTCCCCTGTACACTCTCCACGGTTCCCCTTTATACCCTTCGCAGACAGGGTTAGCTTGATTGGACCCGACACAGTTGTCCATAGTGTTTTTTATTTGTCTTTTTTTAACACTCGAAAAAAAAAAAATCGTACCAACCTAGCTATTTTTATAGATATAAGAAAGAGCAAATGAATGTCTTCTGATACTTTTTACATAAATGGCACCTTTTCTAAATGTTCATACCAGTGTTCAAGTATTAAGAATCAGGTACCATTTACCTGTACTAATAACCAACAAACAATATACCACCAAAATATCCAGTAAAATTTACAAATCTGTCCATAATAAACCGCAAGATTATAATACCGTACATGTACAGGGCCAAAGCACTGAAGATATTAAAAAAAAAAAAAAAAGTGGGCTGGTCTTTGTCACTAATATTCAGGTTTTTGCCAGCCTTCTCCGGGACCCCTATCATACTTATCTCGTTCAAACCCTCCTCAGGCAGCACAGACATCCTTTTCCAGAGTCCGTTTATTATCCCCAAACTTTATTCCTCATTCAACTCCTTCCCCCTTCCCCAGGATGCCCTCAGCTTCCACCCTCCCCTGAACAGAGTGAACATGTGTTGTACGAGTCAGTGCGGTTTCAGCGGCTAGGACACTACGGTCAACAGTTACTCTGCACTGTCCCTACTCGTAATCAAAACCTAATGAGATCTTACTACTAAAGAATAATCAGATGAACTGGAAGTTCACTTCAATAATTCCGAATCCCAGAACTGGGACGGAATTACTAATCGCGCCAGCCCTATCCAAAGACACGACCTACTAAACAATGGAGCTCTAGTAAAAAAAAAATGAGTTCATTATAAACGGAGGATTTGTTGCTTGAAACAAAACATGATGAGTAAAATATGGCAGCGCACATAAGCTTCTTATCTCATCGAATTAAATATATTCTTTTTACGTCTGATTAATTTGAGCCGCTTTATGATAAAGGCACTGACCCGGTACTCTGGAAAAAATTGGGGGATAAAGTGGATTATCAGATATTAATATTTAAATACACAAGCCTGTTTTATCATATGATACATACCGGGATAGATAGATAGACAGATAGATAGACAGATACAGATATAGATATATACTGTACACAAACACGTGTGTGTGTGTGTGTGTGTGTGTGTGTGTGTGTGTGTGTGTGTGTGTGTGTGTGTGTGTGTGTGTGTGTGTGTGTGTGTGTGTGTGTGTGTGTGTGTGTGTGCGTGCGCGCTTAAGTTTAAAACAAAGAAAATGTTTATATGGATTTACTTGTGTCAGGATATGTTTGTAGTTACTGCATCAATACAGCATTTCAAATGATGAGGCTTTCTGCTAATTGAGGACGTTCTTGGAAGTACGGTATACGTCTGACATGTGAACAGCATTTGCATGTAGTTACTTTCAAGTGCATATGCAAATATTTTTATGCGAATTAGCTGGCGGTGGTTTTCTGTGCTGCAATAGTGTTTTTACTCTAACTTGGCTCAGATTTTTGTCCTTTTGCAGTTTATTTCGCGAAGCTCAGTGGCATAAAACGTCCACACAATGGCTCTACATTGTTACTAAAGCATTTCTTCGTGACTAACATCATATCTTAGTATTACGCTATAGCTAAAACTCAGCATTTAGGTTGGAGAGTTGACAATTTTAGGCTAAGTTTGAGTAAAAAAAAAAAATACCGTATAGTTATCAAGTTCTAAATACTACTTCCAGTGCTATCCACAGCTTAGCTACGGCAAGACATCAAAAGTTCACCCTTTCACCCCGCGGGCGGAATTTTCATTTAATTGTTGTTGCTACCACAGGATTTTATTCAGCTAATGAGATTCTCACACAACTAAAGGGGTTCATGAAGGCTGTATCTTAACCCTCCGTTTCGATAAGTCATTCCAAAGAAGAATAAAATAATCTGAAGGTGGGAGCAGCAGCAGTTGTTGCTGCTGTCTCATCTGAAATGAATGGATTGCTGGCTAAAGTTGCCTTCCTCCTGCAGTCCACCATTCCTTCTTTGGGGGGACAGAGAGGGAATTGTGCAACCCGGCTGTGAAGTTGAACGTTTATATCAGTGCCACCACATGAAGGCGTCTCTCTCCATGTGAGGATAATACGAGTAAAGTAATAATGACGTCCTCGGGTTGAAGGCGTCAGACCCATCGGTACGGTGATGTCTTCCTGCAGTTTGTTCTTGCGCTCTCCTCAAAAATATATTCCATACGAGAGATTTTTTGAACTGGAGAGGTTAAATACAACCTTCACGACAGCGTTCCACACGAGATGCCTTTCCATTGTTAAACAGTATCGTCCAATGATAGCATGGGTAAATAAGCAGCGTAATCGGAGTGAAGATGTTAACCCCTGCAGATAGATGTTATTCTTTCGTATATCATTGCCACACCCTATGTCAGCCAGCAGTCAGTCGGGTTAGCGGTCACCACCACCACCACCACCACCAATGCAATAACAACACAACAACAACAACAACACACACACAGCAACAACAACACAAACACAGCAACAACAACACAACAATAACAACAAACGAGGCGATTTGATTCACCTGATTCATCTCTACCTGAAAAAATCGTCAGAAGATTGCACGAAAAAATTAAAATCCTCGGACTGAAGGGGTTAAGAGTGAAATAAGTGTGAAAAGAGGTGCAGCAGGTGAGGAGGGCGCCATCTGCCTCCCTCGTCAGACACCCCGCCATTAATGGAATGTTTTAATTGTTGCTGATTGAACATGGAATTTGATTACGTCCCCAGATGTCACATGGCCACTCCCGACACCCCTCCTCCCTCCCCCTCCCCCCCTCTCTCTCTCTCTCTCTCTCCATCACAGTTCCGCGTTTCATCATACTCTCCCTCCACCACAGTTTCGTTTTCATCATACTCTCTCTACTCCCTTTCTTTCTCTCTGTCTTCGTCCTCTCCTTCCTGTCTCCTCTCCCCCATCCCCTCTTGCCTTCTCTCCTTTCCATCTTCTCTTCATCCCTCCCCTCCCGCTTTTCACTTTCACTCTTCAACAACACCCCCTTTCCTCATCTCTCCCCTCCCTAATGCTTCATCCTCTTTCCTCCCGTCCTTCCATCTCTTCATCCTCTCCGCTCCTCTTTCTCACATCCTATCCTCTCGTCCCTCTTCTGGTCTGTGCCTTCACTCCCATCCTTCCTCCACTATGCTTTCTCCTCTCTACCCCTTCCCCATCATACTCTGTCCTATCTTCTCCTCGTTCTCTCTCCCTCTTTTCCTCTCCCCTCCTCTTGTACTCTCCCCTCTCTCTCCTCTTTCCTCCCTTGTTTTGTCCCCTCTCTCTCCTCTCTACTCCCCTTCTCTCCCTCAATGTCGCTGTCTCTCTCCCCTCTCTCCCCTTATGTCACCTCTTACCCCCTTGTAACTTCCCTTGTCTGCCTTCACCGCACTTGTTTCACCATTATCCTCCCTTACGCTTCCCCTCCATATTTCCCTAAACCGATATCTCCTCCATTCTGCGATGTTTTCGGGTTTTCCTCGTTTTCAAATTCCACTCTACATTTTTTTTCTTTTCTCTGCACTTCGAGTTTTCCCTAAGCCAGTACGTCTTCCATTTTGGGCTCTACTTTCCCCGGTTTCTACTGTTTTTTCATTCATCTCTGTTTCCTTTCTTCCTTTACTCAGTCTTTCCAATTTTTCGTAATCAGACTGAATTCTTTCAGGTTTCCTTGTCTCTTCTTCTCCCTGTATCCTTACCCCACAGTACCTTTCCTTCCTTTCTCAGTACACATTCTTCCCTCCCTCCCTTCCTTCCATTCCACTTTTTTTTTTTTTTTTTTTTTTTTTTTTAGCTTACGTCCACCATTCTCCACGCCTTAATATAATGCACCTTTCTCCAATTCTTCCTCAGTTCTTCATCCGTCTTCCTTTCCAATCCTTATCTTCTATCCACAGAATTACAGTGTCACTGTATTCTCTCTAACGAAAAGCCTCACGTGGACCACTGGGTTTGTAGCTGTTTGCTTTCTTTTGTACCGTCCATTACTCCCCATACACCAACCATTTCCTCCTTGCTTTACCACTCCCCCTTTCTTCCTCCTTCAATGCACGTTCCTCCAATCCTTCCTCTCCTTACCTCTTCCTCTCCTCTATACATCCCCTCCTTTTCCTTCCTTCCTATCCTCTTCTTCTCTCTCTTACCTCCACTATTCCCTTTCTTCCTCCCTCACTGCACCTTCTATCACATCTTTTCCTGTCGATTATCCTCCCCTCCACATCACCTCCCACTTTTCCAACCCTCCTCTCCCTTGCCCCGTCCCCAAACCCTTTTCTCCCATCCTTTACCCGTCCATCTCCTCTCTATTCTCCCTGCCTTTCTCTCCGCCAACCATTCCATCTTTCCTATCCTTTCCCACTCTCCTCCCATCCCCTTCCCACCTCCCCAATACTGTTTCTCCCTCCCCTTTTTCCTCTTCTTTCCCCTTTCTTTCCTCCCTATTCTCCCCACTCCTTTTCCCTCTGTAATCCCTCTCCTCTTTCCTCTTCCTTAACCTTTTCTTCCTCTCCATTCTTCTGACCCAAACTTCCTCCCCTCTTTCCTCTTCCTTCCTCTCTATTCTCTCTTCTCCCCTCTCCCCTCCCCGTCCACCTCCCCTCGGATCAAAGGGCTGGTAATGTAAGTGTTCGTATAAAGCTACATCAAGTCTCCGTTTTTTGCCCTCAAGTCACCCCCTTTCTACAACTCACTCTCTCTCTCTCTCTCTCTCTCTCTCTTTAAGTTTCTTTAAGTAGTATAAGTATTTCTATTAATATCAGAGCCGAAGTACTGCACCTACAAATCCAGATAAATTCTGTGTACTTTGTGTATCTTTGTAACTGCGCAGATCTCTCTCTCTCTCTCTCTCTCTCTCACACACACACACATTTGTTCCCTTTTTCTTGCACATTCTTCCTCCGTCATTCTAATTCATCTTCCCCTTTCATCTTTCATCATTTCCTCTCATCCATATCGCTCACTTTTTCTCACTTTTTTACATTTTTATCTGCGTTCTTCAATCGCCATTATTCTTCATTTCACACTTCACGATTTCTTTCTTTACCTTTTGCAACGAGGTACCTTTGTTCTCTCTCTCTCTCTCTCTCTCTCTCTCTCTCTCTCTCTCTCTCTCTCTCTCTCTCTTCGCCTCTTCTCTTTTTGCTTCATTTCCTCCTCTTTTGTTTAACTTCCTTTCGTCTCCAGTTCTTTTTCCTTTCAGTCCCTCTTCACTTTGTCTGACGGTCTCTTCCTCCCTCTGTTCCGCCTGATCTAACCTTTTATTCTCTCTCTCTCTCTCTCTCTGTTCATTTGCGATTTGTGCTCTTTCTTCATTTCCTGGTAAGGAACATAAAGAGGTGTGTATTTATGCAGCTTTAATCTCTCTCTCTCTCTCTCTCAGCTTGTGCCCTCGCTTTCCCCAATTTTCTTCGCCTCTGTCGTTTACTGACCACTACGGAATCTCTTTCCCAGTCACCATCCACTGACATTGCCCTTTTACGCTCTCTCTCTCTCTCTCTCTCTCTTGCAGTTCCAGCACCCCACTGAACATTTTATGGTCTCATTCTGCACCAAATATGCTTGATATCATTCTTTTCCCCACCCAATTCCCCTTCTTTTTCTTTTAGTCTCTCTCTCTCTCTCTCTCTGGTTTTAAACCCTTGTTTTCTTTATCTTTTCATTCATTATTCTCTCCCTCTCTTCATGCCTCTAATTCCTTCTCTTTTCTTTACTCTTTCTGAATTCTCTTTCAGTTTCTCTCTTTTTAGATTTTTACGCCTCTCTCATTTCTTTTCTTTGTTTCTGAAGTCTTTTCTTTCTCTTTTCAAACTTGTACTTCCCTCTCTTTTACCTCTCTCTCAACTCTTTTCTTTAACCGTGTAGAATTCTCTGTTTATCTCTCTTTCAATCTTTTTCTTGTTTATGTAGTCCTCTCTCTCTCTCTCTCTCTCTCTCTCTCTCCCCTTTTACGTCTCCTCCTCTCTCCCTCTTGCTCATCCCTTTCTCCACTTTTCTGCGCCCCGTCCCCCACTTAGCACTTTACGGTCTCTTTCTGCGCCCATTACGCCGGCATTCACGTGTTTGTTTGCCCCCGACGCGTCCCCTCACACACAACTTTAGAGGCCCTGTTTGCCCGGCCCCCAGGTGTTTCCGGGGGCGATTAGTGCCTGGGAGAGCAGCCTTCAGTCAACACCCGCCCATGCTGCCTGCCCACACCTACCCACACCTGCACAGACGCACTTGCTACCTACCCACACCTGCACACACGCACTTGCTACCTACCCACACTTGCACACACGCACTTGCTACATACCCACACCCGCACACACGCACTTGCTACCTACCCACACCTGCACACACGCACTTGCTACATACCCACACCCGCACACACGCACTTGCTACCTACCCCCACCTGCACATACGCACTTCCGACCTACCACACCTGCACACACGCACTTGCTGCCTACCCATACCTGCACACACGCACTTGCTACCTACCCATACCTGCACACACGTACTTGCTACCTACCCAATGCCCACACTTACCCACATCTGCACACACGCACTTGCTGCATACCAACAATTACCCACACCTGCACACACACACACACACACACACACACACACACACACACACACACACACACACACACACACACACACACACACACACACACACACGCCGCTTGGTCACACTTAGACACACGCCTACCTTAATATGATAGCGCACATAATTTTAATATTGTTCCTGCCCGTCTCACTCCATGTACAGTAGAGTAATTCGAAGGTGGACAAGGTAAAAAAGCATATATCCACTGTATTCTTCAAAAAATAAGAAAGAATTGACAAAGTATCATTAAAGTATTCTTTGCTTTAACCTCATGCCAATAATCTGTTTATGGGAAAATGTAATTTTGACACTGATTCGAGTGTCTTTCAAACCTATTCTATACTAGCATAAATGTTTACTATACAGTTTCATGCTGAATGTTATTCACATTATGCAACATCACAGTATAACAATGTCAGCAACTGACTAGTGCCTTTAAGATAACCTTAAATGCTGTGAAAGAAAAAAAGCGAAAGAAATGGAAGCTAACACGGAGTAGCTGCGTGTATGGAGTTATCGGGTACTGCTCCTGTGATAGTTTTACTCCCAAAGTATTTCAATATTCAGTCATGTGTTTCTTGCCCACTAAGTACCATACTTAACCCTTGGAAAAGAAGGGAACAGACTGATACAAATAATTTTTTGATGGTATTCAATGTATGCCTTGTGGGATGAATTTTCTTCTATGATTCGGTATTATCTTTGTACAGTCAAAGATCAACGTTCTGTATATCGCCATCCCAAGTAAGTCATGACGACGACGACGACGATGATGATGATGTAGTCAGCCAGTGAGACGATGACACAACTAATTTTCCCACACATGAAGGCCACCCACTCAGGCATGAAGTCTCGTCCGGCCAGGCTTTGATGCAGTTGCCAAACAGGCATTAGCTACCATCATTTCTCGGCTGTGTTGAATGGTACTCTAGTCATTTTCTTACACATCGCTGGCCACACACACACACACACACACACACACACACACACACACATTGAGAAACTTTTCTCCCTCGAGGGAAAAATGCATGTCTTTCCCACCCGAACATCCATACACACACTTTGTTCATATCCCACTCACAAACAAACCTGCCAGTCCAACACACACACACACACACACACACACACACACACACACACACACACACACAAACCCATGCCTACACAGCCTACACTTCTCAGAATACGCACGCATCTGCACTCAAGCACATGCCGTTTATATAATAAGCGAAATAAATATCTTTCTAAGTTTTGGTGAACGGAGTAAGGAAAATTCGAAGCCTCCAAGACATACGTTAGTCTGGGGAAGATTCTCCTTTACGGATATATCGCAAACTGGAAATAATCTTCAAACGGGACCGGCAAGGTGATCCACTGCCTGACTGACGCTCACATCCACCTCTCCACACGCGTTCTATCTAGTAATACTAAAGCAAGCATAATCATTCTACCTTCCAGCACCCTTCCAGAACACAACTCTCTCTCTCTCTCTCTCAACTTCACCTCCCACCTCTCATTCTCTCCCCGCCACCCCTCTTTCCCCACGATCTCCTCTCCCCCTCCACCTTTCTCCCAACACTCACACTCCCTCCACCAGTCCCTTTACTCCGTCACTCCCACTCCCACCACCCCCTCTTCCAACACTCTCCACACCACCTCCCTTCATGCGCTCCCTAACACTCTGCCCCCTACCCTTCCTTCTCTCCCCATGACCCCCTCTCCCCTCCGCCCCACTACTCCCTCACACCTCCAAATAAAACGCCAGATCAAAAATGTTCTCAGCTCCATTTTTCACACGGCAATCACTTAAGCTATCTCCATTTTTCTCTCGCCATTAGAAAACACATGTATATAAAAGAATCTAGCCTTCATTTTTGAGCTGGCATCGGATGAAGTACTGCAGTTTAGGCGTAAAGAAAGTATAAAAATAATGGCTAACAGGTGTTTTTCTCAGGTACATAATTACACAGTTACTTGCCTGGGATATCTGTAGTTTGTTTGCGTCTGCTTGAGTTAATCGCCCAGTTGTCTGAATTTTTGTTAGGCAATATTTCGCTTTCCTAAAGATAGAGTTAATTTCGCATGTCCGTTGCTTTCTTTCGTATATTTTATTTTTCAGACAGTTGTTCCGAGTTTCTCACCAAACAAATGTTTCACACGAGCTAAAATTTCTCACTCTCTCTCTCTCTCTCTCAGATTTTCCTGTTTGTGTGTTTTGCATACCGTCCCTCTCTTTCCCACTTCTCTCTCTTTTAACTAACTCTATTCTGCATCTTCCTTCCCTTACACTCGTACTTTCTTTCTCTTTGCAATATTGATGTGTGTTTTTTTCGTTTCTTCTACGTTCTCTCTTTCCCTCCTTACATCCCTAAGCCGTGAGATCTATCCTACACGGAGCGCGCGCGCGCACTCACACGCACGCACACGCACGCGCACACACACACACACACACACACACACACACACACACACACACACACCATTCTCTCTCTCTCTCTCTCAAGGTTTCGTGACTCTTTAAGGTTTCTTCCCCTCTCTGGCCTCTTCATACACGATTTAATGGAATCCTTAACTTAAATTGCGACTCACTCACAGGCTCGATCGTTCTCTCTCTCTCTCTCTCTCTCTCTCTCTCTCTCTCTCTCTCTCTCTCTCTCTCGCCTTTATGCCCCCCACTCATCAGAATTATCGCATCATCCGTCACACTTACACACCTAATTTCATAACTCATCATGTTCTTTAAGTCACTCACATTACACGATACAACCTTCATAATCGCTCTCGTCCCTCGGCCCCCTTTCTCATTTCCCTTCATTTCCTCTCCTCTTTTTTCTCGCTTCTTCCTTTTTACCTTCTCTTTATTCTGCCACTCGCAGTTGTTCCCTCTTTTTTTTTTCTTTTTCGCTCTCCTAGCCTTTCTCGCTTTCAATTTTTTTTCTCTCCTTTTCTTCATTCACATTTTCCTCTCTCTCATTCACATATACCCACTCCGCCAAGACAGTTTCTCATCCCCTCCACAGTCACCTCGGCAACCACACAGTTACTTCAACTCCTATACGCTGTCAACCACTTCACTCTGATAACGCATTTTCCACTACAGTGCATTTTTTTTTTTTTTTTTTACCTCCAGACGATTTTCCTGAGCTTAGAATAGACTTATCGAACTGTTAGGGTTAGAGAGAACCTTCATTAACCCTTCACTTAAAACCAAAAAAAAACTCTAAGATAAATAGCCTGGAGGGAGCATGAGTAAACAATACGTCATCGGAGTGAGGAGGCTGAATTGTGTTCCTGTTACCGCCAAGCGACAAAATCTGCTTCAGCGAAATCCCTCGTGGTGAATGGCCAAGGAACCAAGAATTAATCCGGCTTTACGATGACATTTTTTTTTTTTTTTTTGGTACCGCCAGGCGACTTTATTCAGCTTAGAAAAGACTCGTCGTAGTGAAAGAGAAAAAATTATAGCAACGAAGTGGAGAGAAATGGAAGAGAGGAGATGAAGTAAGGGAGAGGAGAAAGAAGAGATTACCTGGAAGGAAGACCTAGAAATGACGGAAAGTAGGACTGGGAAAGGGAGACCGGAGAATGAGAAAAGGGGAGGGGGGGAGAGGGGCAGCGAGAGAGGGCGTAGGGTGAAGATGAAGGCACTGAGGACGGTGAGGGGGAAGAGAAGGAAGGGGGGGGGGAAGGGAAAGGGGGATGCACACGAAGAGACTAATAAAGCACAAATGGGAGGGGGAGAGAAGGGAGAGGAAAGAGAGGCTAGAGTGAGATATGAAAATGGAGAACGAGGAAGCAAGGATAAGAGGAAAAGAAGGACAGGATGGAGGGTGGTAAAACAAAAATGGAGGCAAGGGAAGGGAGGGGAATGGGTGGGATTAACTAGAGGTTAGGGTTGGACAAGGGGAGCCGGGAAGGAGGGAGAGGAAGACTGGTAAATCATCCAAGGGGAGGACGCTAGGGGAATGGGAGTGGCAAGGGGGGGGGGTGAAGAGAGGAAATAAGGAAGGGAAAGACAGAGAGAAGAAAGAACGGGGAAAGAGAGAGGAATGGGAGATGTAATGGGGAGAAAGGAGAAGGAAACAGAGAAAAAAGTAAGGAAAGAAAAAACTAGAGAATATGGAAAATAAAGTGAAAAGGAAGAGAAAACGGAAGGCGGACGGAGAAGGGAGAGCGAAAGAAAATAGGGAGAGAGGAGAGAGAGAAGAGAGGAAAGAGAAGAGCTGGAGGGGAGAGGAGGGCCAGACGGAGTGCGCGAGTGATCAGGAGAAATTGTGTAATGAGTGGTGAAATTTTTAGATGTGGCGATATTAGGATTAAGGACGACTGATGGCGGGGGTGACTTGAAGGGGGAGAAGGGGTTACTGGGAATGAATGAGGGGGGAGGAGTTGGGGGACTGTAGGGGGTCTGGTGGGGGAGCGACTGTGGCTGAAGGAGAGTCAGGAGGTGAGGGGAGTGTGGGGTGACGACTGGGGAAGTAACTAGGGCTGAAGAGACTGAGAGGAGCGAGGGAACTGCAGAGTGACTGGTGGGAATGTTGGATGCCTTCGAAGTGACTGGAGCTGAGGTGATGTTGAATGGGGGTGCGGTTGAGATGGGCTACTGTTGTATCATGCCTGTTGGGGGATGACTTGAACTGAGAGAAGATGGAAGTTTTGGGTGACTAAGCGTTGGGTGAACTGGGGGTAGCTGTGCCTAAGGTGGAGGTAAAGTGAGGCAGGGAGTAGAGAGGGAAAAATTAGGTACGAGGTTAGGTGGGGCACGGTAGGGTTAGTGTTATGGAGAAGGGAGTGGCTGGGAGAAGAGGGACTGTAGGGTGAACTTGTGGCTGTTCGTGCGAAGTCGGGATCTTATTTTTATTCTTGAAACGACTGACAAACAGCACAACAATTGATGATGTTCACTTTGCCTCTTATTGACCTTTCCGCAGAGAGATGTTTTCCCGATGCTAAATAAAATCCTCTGGTGGGAAGCAAGAATAACGTATGAAAAGTGCCACCATATAAAGGGGTTGAGTCCTTCAAAATTTTTCTAATCTCTCAATTGCCAGACGATTTCACTCAGCCTGAGAGATCCCTCGATGCGAAGGGATTGAATCCTACGCTCCCCTCTTTCTCTACAATTTCCCTCTCCGTTTTTTTTAAATCTCCCCTTCCTACCTCCCTACGTCGCCCCTTTTCACTTCCCCGTCTCCCTCCACCCTTCTCTCTCTCTCTCTCTCTCTCTCTCTCTCTCTCTCTCTCAGCCGACTTTTGCGGTGGCCCAGAATCTTCCTTGTCGTGTATTTTTAAGCATTTCTTTGGTTCCATCTCTGAGGCGCTCGCTCGGTTGTAATCCCCTCTCCACAGTTTTTCCCTCTTCCCTCCTCTTGTTTCCCTCCTTCCCTTTCCCTCTTCTCTCCTTCTTTCCACTTCTCTACTTCTACCTCTCTCGTTCTCTCCTTTTCCTTCCCTCTTTCTCCATCCCTCCTTTTCTCTTCTCCTCTTCCCTGCTCCCTCCTTCTCTCCTCCTCCCTCCTTCCCCCCTTTTATCCCACTTCTTCCCTCCTTTTCTCTTTCCTTCTCTTCCATCCAATTTCCACTCCTCTTTCTTTCCTTCTTCTCTCCTTCTCCCCCTCTTCCTTTTGTTCCTGGCACTCATTTCTTTCTTCCTCCTCTTTCCACTCTTCTTTAACCTTCTCTTTTCTGGTTTGTCTCCTTGCATTTTCTTTTCACTCGTCCCCTCCTATCCGCCATTTCCTTTTCTCTCTCTTTCCCTCCCATCTCTCCTTTTCTCCTCCCTTTCATTTCCTTGTCTCCGTGTTCTTTGCGATTTCTTTGTGCCTCTTCCTGCTCGTCCGGTACATCTTTCTCCACCATTTTTCGTACAGTACTCTCGAAGTGATAGTCTTTTCGGTACATTAAATTCGTGTTGCTGACAGACGATTTTACTAGGCTTGGGAGGGATGGGTTACGGAAGGCACTGAAGCAGCCGTTATTAACCTCATCAGTCAAGGAATTTTCATTATACTGCAGCCGCCGCCGAACGATTTTATTTCTGCTAGCTGAGAAAATGATCCTCGCAGTAAAGGGTTAAAATCACTTCACACGCATCCTCCCTTGACTAACCAACCAAATTTCTCTTGACTTTTTTCTTCCTCTTGCATTTTCTATCTTACCTTTCTTTTCTCATATTTTCCCTTCTCTTCCTCATTTTTTTTCTTTTCATTCCTTTTACTTCCTTCCTCCCCACTCAACTTATATCTTTCTCCGGTTTTATCTTTCCCTCTTCTCCCTCCTCCACTCTGCTATATGCTTCGTTTCACGCTCAGTTTCCTTCTTTCCCTCTCTCCATTCCATAAAAAGTTTTTAAAATTCTCTTTTTCAACTTTTAGTATCAACTGGTTAGTCCCCTCCCTCCCCACCTCCGTGTGTGTGTGTGTGTGTGTGTGTGTGTGTGTGTGTGTGTGTGTGTGTGTGTGTGTGTTCTTACCTAATTGTATCTTTACAGGAATGAGTCAAGCTCGTACTGTCCCGTGTCTTAAACCATATTTATCGTACATATCCTTAAATTTGTGAATTGTTTTGGCACACACTATTTCATTCGGAAGTGCATTCCACTGATCAATTGCTCTGTTTGGGAAACTGAATTTCCTCACGTCTTTATCACCTCTCTTCTTATGCAGTTTTTTGCAGTGTCCTCTTGCTGATGCTTCCCCATATGTTAAGTAATCATTTATGTCTATTTTCTCCTTCCCTGATATGCATTTATATAGCATTATCATGTCACCTCTTTTCCTTCTCTCCTGTAGTGTTGGTAGAGTCAGTTTATTTAGTCTTTCTTCGTAGCTTAGAGTGTGTGTGTGTGTGTGTGTGTGTGTGTGTGTGTGTGTGTGTGTGTGTGTGTGTGTGTGTGTGTGTGTGTGTGTGTGTGTGTGTGTGTGTGTGTGTGTGTGTGTGTGTGTGTGTGTGTGTGTGTGTGTGTGTGTGTGTGTGTACTGCCGAAAGTAAGGGGCACGCAAAGTACTAACATCCACAAAAGACAAAAGCTACTAGCCTATTCAATAAAGGCTTGGGTTTACTGAAGCTAATTAATACTCCTCAGCGAATATTGGTATTTTAAGACAACAAATATCTCCCACTGAGGTGTTTGTGATGGCGTAATACAGCAATGTTCGAATATTTAAGGTAACTTTTTTTTTCTTGGGTAGGCTGCTGATAGTTCTCTCATTTTCATGTTTTCGCTTCTTGTGTGTTTCAGCATCCTACCATATCCTTTAATTTTAGGTTAGAATAAAGGCTGTGGTGATGATGATGATGATGATGATGATGATGATGATGGTGATGACTGATTGACTGACTGACTGACTGATGATTGACTGACTGACTGAATGACTGATTGATGATGATAATTTACTATTTTACTCATAGGGTATTTATGTTACAGGGATGTTATGTTACCAGTGATTTCATGAAAGCCCTAGGGAATTCGTGAAATTAGATTAAATTAGGATAGATTAACTATGGTTAGGTTGATGTAGGTTGCGGTTAGGTTAGGCTGGGATAATCTAGGTTAAGTTTAGGTTAGGTCAGGCTAGGTTAGTTAGGTTATGTTAGGTTAACATAGATGAAAGCTTAACATAATTAACCATTCATCTAAATTAACTTAACCAAACCTAACCTAACTAACCTAGCCTAACCTAACCTAAATTTCCTACATTACCCCAGCCTAACTTAACCGCGCCTAAATTCACCTAACCTTAATTAACCCAACTTAATTCGAACTCATTTCGCAAACTCCCTTGGGATTTCATCACATCGCTGGGTACACACATTCCTTGTAACACATATTGAATTCAGCGACTGCGGCGAAATGAGGCTTTCCTTCTCATGAACCACTTCACTCTAATGACGTACTTTATATATGCTTGATACCTCCAGATGATTTTACGTAGCTTTACGGAACATCTCTTATGGAAGGGATAAATGAACACTACCTCTAACCCTCCGATTTGAAAAGTATTCTGTAAACTAAAAAAATACAAAGACAGAGAAAAGCCTGACGAGAGCAAAAATGAAACACTTGATGCTATCCTCGCTATCAAGGGGCTTTTCCAATGCCTCCAGTGCAAAAAATATTATCTTGGCTGAATAAAATCGACTAAAGAGCAAGAAAAAGCAATATAATGCACGTCCCCAGGCTGAAAGGGTTGAAAAATACAGTTCTCTACCCCCGACTTTCACCGACATGGTGTGTTGGGGCCGGGAATACTGCTGTTACCCCTCTGTACTTCGCATGTTCTTCTTCGTTTTTCATGTCTTCACCCCACGCTCCAATCATCCTTCCCAGTTTACTGTTTTTCATATCACTATTTTTTTCATTCTAACTGGTTTTTTCTTTTAATGCATTCTGTTTTTTTTTTTTTTTCTCTCTCTCTCTCTCTCTCTCTAAAACTTATCTTCGTGCTCGTATCCTCTCTCGAACCTACCCACACCTCTTAACTCCCTCGCTCTCCACGGTTTCTTCTCATTCCTTCCACTAATACTACTTGCTCCTTCCAACTATTCAACAAAGCCAGCCTCAACTCTGACACATACTCTCTCTCTCTCTCTCTCTCTCTCTCTCAAACACCGCTACTTCATCTTTTTTTTTTTTTTAATTTTCCCTCTTTCCACCTTCATGTCCTTTTTTTTTTTTTTTTTTTTTTTTTTTTTTTTTTTTTTTTAATGGTCACTCTTCTTCTCACCTACATTTTTCACTGGCTTGCTTCACCGTCTTCAGCTATCGGTTATCCATACCTCTCTCTTCCATACCGTTATTTTCTTTTAAACTTACTGTATTCTAGTCCCTCTCCCTCCCTAACTTTGTCATTGTTGCTGTTCCTTTCTTGTAAAATTGTCTTCCCTCAAATTTGTTTTTAAATCTGTAACCCCCCTATTTCATTTCAGCTCGCTTCCTGCTTCCCGGTCCTATCCTCCAACCCATCCTTTCCTTTTCTTTCGTCATTCAGTCCCTTCCTCAAAAATAAGGTCTTCACATCAACATCTCCTTTACTCCCCTATTTCTCCCCATCATTCCACCTTCGCCTCCACCGACTCGCTTCCTGTCCCTCGTTCTCCCTCTTTTCAATCCCTTCATCAAAAGCATGTTCGTCACATCACTTTCCCCTCCTTCATTTCCCTTCCCAAGCTCCATTACCCCACCGCTTCCTATCCCCCTCCTTTCTCCCTTCCCTCCCTCCCTAATTCCTCCCCACTTCCCTCTTTCCTCCGTGTCCCCTTTCTCCCTCCCTCCTCCCCATTTGCCTTCTTCCTCCGTCCCCCCTCCCCCCCTCCAGCTGCCGTCGTCTGTAAGGATCAGTCGACGCTCCGGCTCTGAGAAAACAACCGTAGCCAAAAGTTAGACGGAGGCCCATTCAAAGGGAGTGTTGAACGCCGCAGGGGTGGCTGCAGGAAGAGGAGGAGGAGGAGGAGGAGGAGGAGGAGAAGAGAGAGAGAGAGAGAGAGAGAGAGTGTGTGTCTGCAGTACACCCTCGTCAACGGAAGCTGAAGTTTATTAGGGAGGCAAGAGAGCGAGGCGGATGGAGATACAAAGATATGAAGTAGGTTGGATGTAGATACAACACTTATTGCAGCAATTGTATGAACCAATAGCTGTATACAGGCGTGTGGAATTAACTACTCTACTGCAGAATATATATATATATATATATATATATATATATATATATATATATATATATATATATATATATATATATATCAGCCGTTGGAAGTCCACTGCTGAACAAAGGCCTTTTATCTCATCTCTCCATCACCTGTCTGCTCTTTCTGCTACTCTTACAAGCTCTTGGAGTCCAGTCATTTAGCCTCTTGCTCCATCAGTTATCCCTTGTTCTTGCCACAAAACCCGCCCATCTCCATTTCTGTTCTTTTAAAGCTTCTTTAATTTTTTGACCTAAGTCTGCTCTCTCGCCCAAGTTGATCTTTTCCTGTTTTTTAAAGGTATTCCCAACACTGACCTTTCCATCGCTCGTTGAGAACGGATTAGTTGATTTTCCATCGATTTGGTCAGTTTCCAGGTCTCACAACCGTACGTTATAGCTGGGATTATACATTCACTGTGTACGTTTCGTTTCATACATATTGGCAAGCTCCTTTTCATGATGTCTCTATGTTTACTGAAAGCTTTCCATTCAATTGCAATGCATTTTTTTTTCGGTATGATGGTCTTTCGTTAATTTTATTATTTGCGCTACGTAATTATATTCGTCGACTTCAAGAATTTCTTCGCTTATTCTGATGACGCTCTTTGGTGTATTTGGATTAAACACTGCTTTAGTTTTACTCCGGGTCATCTTTAGCCCTACTTTGAGACTTTTTCTGTTCAGGTCATTTAACATTCTTGCAATGTCTTTGCTGTTTCTGAGATCAGGTTTATATATATATATATATATATATATATATATATAGATATATATATATATATATATATATATATATATATATATATATATATATATATATATATATATACAGTATAAAAGGCCCGGTGTGGCAGAACATCATAAATCGCACTTAAAGTTTGTGCAGCTTCAGAGATAACTCCGCTGTCTTCACAGATAGAAGATTCATTCAAAAAAAAAAAAAAAAAATTGATTCCTGGTAAGTGACGTGCCTGGCTGAAGGAGAAAGGGTCAAAATAGTGTTGTATGGGTCTAACTCCAAACCGCCAAAATTGATGTTTATCACACTGTGGCATGCAGGGCCTCCTACCTATCTATCTATCTATATGGTGTTGGAGAGAGAGAGAGAGAGAGAGAGAGAGAGAGAGAGAGAGAGAGAGAGAGAGAGAGAGAGAGAGAGAGAATTAAAAGTTAAAGAAATGCCCAAGAGAGAGGGTGTTGTTGAAGTTTGTGAGGGTGGGGTAGTGCTTGCAGTGTGCCACCTTATTTAATGGGTGGCCAGTAGGGAGGGCACCCTGAAATGATGACATGTGTACATTCAGATGGAAAAACATGCAACACAACCCTACTATGCATTCAATATGGACTGTGGATATCAGTGCCGGAGTGGATTGTCCATGGGAGAACCTCTGGGCCTCAGCAAAATGGCTGTCAAGTCTATGCCCAGAGTCAGATGCATAGAGAACGCCCTCTCTCAACAAAGCTAAAAAATTTCAAGCGTAAGAGCTTCACCGGGACAAATTCTGCCCACCCTCAGTGAAGCAGCCTCCGAACAAATTTGTTATATCATACCAATATGGGAGTAACATTTGGATATCTGGCTAAGAGTAAAGATACGGGAGGAATCTGGATAAGAGGAGTATGCTACCTGTGTCTTGCTTCATCATTAAACCCGCCCTCCACTGCCTGTATTTTAAGGCACAAACTGGCAGGCACTGAAGACTGCCGCGCTGAGTCAGAATGCAAGGATAATTTATCTGCCCTGAGCGGCCATAGCGGACCAGGGCTCCTTTCCAATTAATAACCATAACAGGAAAGTTGCTTTCCGCCTGACTGGTGTTCAGTCACGCATGCTGCTGCCGTCACACGCGAGCCCCGGCACGCTTATTACTGCATCTCACCACCACTACACCACCACACACAAGGCATCTCTCCAGTCTGGTTTTGTCATAAAACACACACACACACACACACACACACACACACACACACACACACACACACACACACACACACACACACACGCACGCACGCACGCACGCACGCACACGCACGCACGCACACGCACACGCACGCACGCACGCACGCACGCACGCACGCACGCACACACACACACACACACACACACACACACACACACACACCTGCATAATTATATTACCGACATATATACGGCATATGTATGTATGTATATATGTATAATATTTCCATATTAGTCCCTGTGGCATCCTGTAGGACTGGACCTTTTCAGAGAAGTGGTAACCAAAATTTAACTTTCCTCAAGCTGGCCGATTACTAACTTGGGAGGGGTATGTGTGGCAAGAGTAGTGCAACTCAAAGCTGAAGTGTTGAAATGGCTAAATTTTGTGTGCGTCAAAGTAAGTGTAAGTCACTGGTATGAAATTACAGCTTTTGAATTTATGTGGCAAAATACCATTTCCTATCCAGGCTATATCTTTGTCGCGGCTACATTCGAACTCAGATTGTGGGCACCGCAGATCGGGAGACGATGACGATAATTGCTGAGCCACCGTGTGTGTGTGTGTGTGTGTGTGTGTGTGTGTGTGTGTGTGTGTGTGTGTGTGTGTGTGTGTGTGTGTGTGTGTGTGTGTTTGTGTGTGTGTGTGCAACGTGACTGACCTACCCTAGCGTCACTACAGTATTATGAATACTACATATAATATTCCGGCACTTGAAGCCTGGGTGAGAGGAGTAGACTCAAAGAACTGATATTGGTAAAGTTGAGCAATTCTTAGGCTGCCACGGTCGCTGCATGTGAACCGCCGCGCCGCTCGCCCTCCTGCAAGATTGTATCATTCGCCTATATTTACCCTGCGTAATCGGCCGGAAACTATGTACACACAAAGAGCTGGGGCAGGGGCACGGAACGGCCACTTTTCCTCCCCTGACGTATGGCCTACCAGGGGCTATATTTACAAACTCTCTTAAGGCCATGTTTGTATAAGATTACGTGTGTATATGGGAGCATACACTCATGCATCTACCAAACGCTTCACAGTACAACTAAAATTAATATCAATGCGAAAAAAAGCAAAAAATAAAACGATTTCTGATAAAAGGAAGCAGTCATAGAAATCTGCTTATCGTACAGGCTGATTAGAATTCTTGATTATTACGCCGAAATTAAAGTAAATATGAATGAGAAAAAAGAGAAAAACTGAACGATCTTACATAACAGTAAACAGCCATACAGACTTGTTTACTGCGAAAAAAAAATAAGGCTCTTGACTAATAAAACCAAACTAGAATAAATATTAATGTAAAAAAGTGAAAAACAAAATTATTCCAGACAAGAGTAAACAACCATGGAGGTTTGTTTACCGTCAAAATTGGCTAAGATCCTTGTTGAATAGGTGCAGCAGGGGTCGGGCCAGGACAACACCAGTAATCTGTACCAGGAGAGGGACTTATGGGGCAAGTTGTCGTCCAATCAGCCCACCAGAGAGGCACGTCTAATAAAACCCGTGCCGTGGATACTCGCCAGTCAGCAGTCTCCATCTGTCTTTCTTTAATCTCTCCCGGACAGTAACTGATATGATCCGTGGAAGTACCGTGGCAATAAAAGTTTTATGGCTGTCACAAATGAGAGAAAGGACCCAGAAACAGCCCTAAAAAGATCAGGGACGTTCTCGTAGCCAAATAATCTTTCTGCAGCTACAAACAAGCCATTGGTGTGAAAATAAAGTTTCTGTTATATAAACTGTTATGACAAGTAATAACATGAAACTTTTAAAATGGCAAAACAAAACAGACAATGTACACAAAACTCTTTCTCTGATAGCTGAAGTTTCTCTTTATCCCAATTAAGAGCTAAAAAAAAAAAAGTAAAAGATGACGCATTTGTTAAAATGCGTCATCTAAAATTTGTGTATATATACAGTATGAAAACACACATCATCACTAGTTTAATAGACGCCTTTACCAAGTGACAAGTTCGAAATGCAATCATCTTTCATCAATTCATTTACTAATAAGACTGGCTTGGTATGAGTGAAGACAAATTGACCGCAATTAATTTCGGCTGTAGACCAACAACACAGCTGTGCACCTCAATACTGGCGCTCGATAACCTTGGATGGCGCTCTTTGCCTTGATACAACGTAATTCATTGATATATAATACAAAACATACAAGTATAAGCTACCACAGCCTTTACAAAAGAAGAAAAGAATAATATCTCATGTTCTTGTATGCAGTTTCTCAAAAAAGTCTGACATATGGATTTACATACACAATATCCCTTCCCCGAGTAGATGGAGCAGGCGTGTGCCCTGGGGGAACTCTCTTCTCAATGCGGAAGAGGGACGCCTTTGGGGACTTAACCTGTCTTACACGACCCTGACTTGATGTAGGGGGGGACCTAACTTGAAGTAGAGACCTAACCTGATGTAGGGGAGAACCTGGCTTGAAGTAGGGGGACCTGGCTAGAAGTAGGGGGGCCTGGCTTGAAGTAGCGGGACCTGGCTTGAAGTAGGGGGACCTGGCTTGAAGTAGGGGGACTGGCTTGAAGTATGAAGACCTGGCTTTGAAGCACGGGAACCTGGCTTGAAGTAGGGGGACCTAGCTTGAAGTAGGGGGACCTAGCTTGAAGTAGGAGGACCTGGCTTGAAGCAGGGGGACATGGGTTGATGTGGGGGGGCCTGACTTGAAACAGGTAGATCTGGCTTGATGAAGGTGAACCTGGATTAATGTGGGTGGACCGGGCTTGATGTAGGAAGACATGGATTGGCACAGGAGGACCCGGCTTTATGGAGGGGAAACCGGCTTGACGTAGGGATGTAGGGTCACCTTACTTGAGGCAGAGATGTATGGGCACCAGGTTTGATATAAGGTGTACCTGGCCTGATGTAGGGACACCCGGCTTGATATAAAAGGGACCTTGTGTGATGCACGGTGCCCGGTTTGTAGGGGCACCTAGTTTGATTGGGGGGGGGGGTTCTTTAGCGTAGGGATTTGGATTGATGTATGGGGACAACCATCCTCACTCTCTCTCTCTCTCTCTCTCTCTCTCTCTCTCCCTTTGCACCATGAGAAATTAATACTGACATGGCTTGCAAAAACTTGATAAAAGTAAACACGTGTCATGTACAGAAATAAGCAGGTGCTGCAATGGAGCCAGGGAGGGAAGTGGAGCCAGTAGCCTCTTAAGATTACAAGAATACCGTGGCGAGAGAAGGAGCTACCGTGCGTCGCGCCCCGCCTGTCATCCGTTAAGTCTCCTGGGGGATAACTGCCATTACGGTACGGCCTCCTACGTGTGCTGCTGATGCACGGCCGGGTGGGGAAGCGAGAGGGGCACGACAGAATTCTTAACCCCTTCAATACGATGACGTCTGTATTGATTTTATTCTTCCTTGCTGCTACCTGATGATTTTATGCAGTATTAGGAAAGCACCTGAGAAGTGACAGTACTAATGAAGGCTGTATCTGACCTTACCTGAGTAAAAAAATCTCCCCAAAACTTAGTAAAACTGTGTGGAGATAGCAAGAATGAAATGTGCAATACGTCATCCAAATCACGCGGTTAAAACTGGAACCAGCACTCTCGTCGGTTAAGGAGACTCTCTGACACCTTTATCTTACTCGTTCATACCTCCACCGCGGTCATTAATATTCTCTCATGTTACCACTCCAAACTGTCAATATTAGAATGATCCAAACAACATAGAAAATTGATAGATAGACAGATAGAAAGACAGACACATGGATGGATATAGACAGATAGACAGGCGGCTTCTAATGACCACAAATGCACACCGAAACACAAGACAATATTATGGTGCAGATGGTAAAACATATCGTCACTAAATAAGTGCTACTATGCCTCCCTACCTCACAAGAATACGAGCCTGAGCGTGCCAAGGTGTAGGCAGGTCCCTAATTCCTGGCCCGGCATTTATGGAAGAGTTATGATCAAAATCTGGAATGTAAGATTGAATGCAAGGCCCTCCAATTCTGCCTCTTGCTTATGAAGTTATGTGAGCAAACCAAATGTTAAGGTGAATGCAAGCTCCCTATTTCTGAGGCTCATTTACTGAAGAAATTTGAGTCTACGGGCCATTTATTTAATAAATTTGGGTCGTCGGGTCATTTATTTAACAAATTTGGGTCGTCGGGTCATTTATTTAACAAATTTGGGTCGTTGGGTCATTTACTGAACAAATGTGATTCTGCGTTGTTGGTTCGCACGCCTCGTTACGAAGTGCATATGAAAGCAAGGTGCAAAAATCACAAGGACCTTCAAATTGCAGAAATATCTAAATCAATGGGAGTCTGTTTACACCTCCTATATCCTTGCTTTCACTTCTTTAGTCCAATGACGTATTTCTCATTTCATTCTTCTTTCAGATATATTTGCTAGGCATCAGAAAAACAATGGGTAAGGATGGCGTTAGAAACAGTTTCCAGTGACCCCTTTCACAAGCTGATGTCTCTCCCCAACCTGAGATAAAATAAATAAATAAATAAATACATAAAATAAATAATAAATACGACATCAGATTCAAGTGGCTAAGCATACGACTGCTGGTGGAAGAGTTGTCTGGCAGTTCTGTGAGAGTGTTGCAAGTGTGGAAGAATGACACAGATGAAGAAGGATTCTCTGAGAATATGAGGTTATAAAGGTGTTTTGAGGAAGAGCGTGGAGGTAATGGAAGGGTAGAGCTGAGGAGAGAGTAATACTGGCTGAAATGAAAGTGGTTATTGTGGGTGGGCCAGTGTGCGGGTCTTATTGAAGCAGTAGTCAAGGAAGTCGAATTTACAAAGGCTCCTAACCTCATGGCGTCTGCCCCTTTACCTCTGCCCCAACCCTAACCAATTCACAGGATAAACAATTCCCCATGACAGGTTTCGGTTTTTCGTATACTGTCACATGCAGTGACACTTATTTGATTATGAAGTGCCTAGCAGCTTTGTGCTGACGTATAACCTTAGACACCACTCAAGCATAAGAAAGGTAAAAAATACGGACCCTGGAGTCTTCACGTGTTATGAAGGCTTGGGAATAACGCCTATCGACTGCACGGGGGTCATTAAGGCAGACAACCAGGTTTTAAAGTCACAATCTTTCCCTTGAAAACGACGCGTAATTTAGAAGCAGGTTCTAGGCGAACAGGGAAGAGGGGAAACAAACTCTGTACAACTGTCCGACCGGCCTGGAACCTGTGTAGCAACAGAAGTTTATACAGTGAATTACTGTGGACTCATTCACGAGGGGGGGAGGGGGTCCCTGAGATCACACCCAAGCTAAATTTTCTGGACAGGGTGAAGGATGACCACTAAGCGAATTTCGTTTTCCTTGGTGAAAAATAATGCCTGAGCATGCTGGCGTTGTCCTCTCGAAGGCCGCCGATTCCCGTACTGATCTACAGTCGTGCAAATTTCATTTTCTATGGTTAAAAAAAAAAAAAAAAGTCTACCGGTGTTGCCCGGGAATCCAGGGGTGATCTAATTAAAATGAAAATAAAAAAAAAGTCTCCGGACTGAAAGGCTTAAACTCTTTGCTCTCAAGATGTATTATTCTTGTTTATGCTACTACTTTCTGAAAACATTATTTAGGCAATATGGAAAGGAATTATAGTACTCTGTGTTAATGAACGCTTTATCTAACCCATGTACTTCTCAACGAAAACACAGCCATTTACAGATAGCAGAATTTAAAAAAAAAAAATTACGTCACCAGACTGAACAGGATACTTGGCTCAGAATTCAACTTGTCCTTTGCGCCCTTCAAGGAATCCTACGGCTTCCACTTTCCCTACTGTGAATAGGACAAAGCTCCTTGACTGAACTCCCATCATCAACTTTCAAGAGTTCTAAGAAAACAGATACTTCCGAGGTATTCTCACCAATATTCAAGGCACAGTTAAGCGACACTCAACATCAAGAGTTCTTGAGGTTAAATCCCTTCATCCCAGGACGTATTTTGCATTCTAGTCTTGCTACAACTAAACAATTTTATTTAGCTTTGTGGATATCACTCACGGTGAAGGTATTAGTGAAGACATTACATAACCTCTCCAGTCCGAAAGGTTTCTCCAAAATTGAATAAAACCATCAATAAGAAGCTGGAATATAAAGAAAATACGTAATCAGGCTGACGTGGTAAAGCTCTCCATTCCTGCTCTCCTTTCAATGCCCGAGTGCAGAAGTATTAAACAATACATGTCCTGCATTTATTCAAGTTTCCTAAATGTCAAATATCCATCACAAACTCCCAATAATTGCGTACTATTCAGGAATCCTGCGAATCCATCTTTTCCCTATATTCAAAAGGCACACACACACACACACACACACACACACACACACACACACACACACAAATTTCCTTGTAATCTTACCAAGCAACTGGCTGCAACGTGTGGAAGAGTATTATAAACCAGTACATCATTTGAACTGCCAATCAAACGAGGACGTAAAATATTCACAATACCCTTAACTTAAGCTTAATTGGGCTTGCCTCGGTTCTCCTTCCGTGTGAGAGTAAGCAAATCCCCTGACTATACAGAGAGAGATGGACAATTAAGCCGTGGACAGTGCGGATTTCCCTCGTTTTCACAAAATCGCCTGGTGTACACCTAAATGTAATTCCCTAGGGGTATCAAAACAGAGAAAGAGTTACTTGATATAAATTCTGAAACTTGCGATTGGAAGGATGTCTCTCAGCTGAATATACTACTTTTGAGCTGGCCTTTCTGAAATACCAACCCAAATACACCAACAGCAGCGAAAGACGGGGCATCGAATGTGCGCGAAAACAATGGCAACATTCGTATTTCTCCAGCCGACTGGAAAATGATCTCAGATTTTACGGGTCCAAATTCACAATGCAGACAGAAACATATTATGGTCTGGACGAAATAATGACTGCATTTATTGTTCACATATGACCCATGAAAATAAAATACAGTACATACATACGAGGAACGATTGGGCAAATATGAATTGGAGCAGATGGGAGACGTGGAAGGTGTGTGTAGGATATTTGCAGAAGAAATATGTGCAGCATGTGATGTGGTGTGTGGAAGGAAGAGAAGACGGAGGGGGGTGCAAGGAACAGCGTGGTGGACTGAAGAGGTGAAACAGGCTGTGGCACAAAAGAAGAAAGCATACAATGAATGGATGAGAAATAGGGGCGTGGAAGAAGTTGAGAGGCGGAAAAGAGAGTTATATGTAGAAAGAAAGAGAGAGGTGAAAAGATTAGTAAGAGAGAGTAAGAAGAGAGTGGATGAGGAATTTGGAAGGAATTTGAGTGTAAAGTGGAAGGACTGTAAGAAAATGTTTTGGAAAGAGGTGAAAAGAGTAAGACAGGGTGGAAGTCAAGTTAGCAGGGGAGTGAAAGATAAAAATGGTAGATTACTAGTGGAGAAGGGAGAAAGAGTGAGCAGATGGAGAGAACACTTTAAGGATTTGTTGAACGTAGAGGATGGAAGTAATGCGAGTATAAGTGGCTGGGGAATGGCTGGGAGGAGGAGGGAGGTGAGAAGACAGGAAGAAATCAGTAGGATAGTAGTTGTGGAAGCAATGAAGAACGTTAAATCGGGGAAAGCCCCAGGGATTGATGGAGTGTGTGGTGAAATGCTGAAGCATGGGGGAGAGATAGTAGCAGAATGGATGTGGAAGATGTGTAGATTGGCCTGGGAGGAAGGTAGAGTCCCGGAGGATTGGAAGTCAGGTAAAATTATTCCCTTGTACAAAGGAAAAGGGGAAAAAGAAGTGTGTGGTAATCATAGGGGCATTTGTCTTCTTAGTATAATAGGAAAAGTGTATGGTAGGATACTTACTGACAGAGTTAGAGAAAGAACAGAGAAATTAGTTGGAGAAGAACAGGAAGGCTTTAGGAAGGGAAGAGGTTGTGTAGATCAGATATTCATTCTTAGATCTTTAGTGGAAAAGTTTCTAGAGAAGAGAAAGAAGTTGTATGCAGCTTTCATGGATTTGGAGAAAGCATATGACAGGGTGGATAGACAAGGATTGTGGAAAGTGTTAAGAATATATGGAGTAGATGGGAAGTTGTTGAATGCTGTGAAGAGTATGTACGATGGTGCGAAGGCTGCAGTGCGTGTGCATGGTGAACTAAGTGAATTTTTCTCTTTGAAAGTTGGGTTGAAACAGGGATGTGTCATGTCTCCATGGTTGTTCAATCTGTACATCGATGGGGTAATACAAGAGGTACAAGGTAGGGTAGTGGATGTTGGAGTGGCCCTGGTGAGAGAGGATAGTGTTTGGAAACTCCCTGTACTGTTGTTTGCAGATGATACTGTGTTGTTGAGTGAAGACGAAGGGGAGCTGCAAGGCTTGGTGGATGAGTTTGAGAGAGTGTGTAAGAAACGGAATCAAAAGGTGAATGTAGGGAAGAGTAAAGTGATGGTCTTTGAGAGAGGTGAAGTCAGTGAATGTACAGCGAGGTTGGATGGTGAGGAATTGGAAAATGTGAGTACGTTTAACTACTTGGGTAGTGTGATGAGTAAGGATGGAGGTTTGGAGGGTGAAGTGCCTGAAAGGGTACAGCAGGGAAGAAAGGTTGCTGGTTCTTTGAAAGCAGTGTTAAGAAACAGGGAAGTGAGCATGGAAGTGAAAAAGTTACTACATGACAGTATTGTGATACCAACTCTAACGTACGGAAGCGAAGCTTGGACGTTGTTGGAAGGACACAAGTCAGGAATGAGAGCAGTGGAAATGAGTTATTTAAGAGGAGCCTGTGGAGTCACATGGAGAGACAGGCTGAAGAATGAGGGTGTAAAGGAGCGTTGTGGTGTTGATGTGGATGTGATAGGAAGCGTTATGAGGAACACACTGAGGTGGTTTGGCCATGTGGAGAGGATGGAGGGTGAAAGACTGACGAAGAGAGTGTATGTGAGTGAGGTGGAGGGGGAAAGAGGGAGGGGGAGGCAGAGGATGAGATGGAGGGATGGGATGGAGAGGTATATGAGAGAGGGGGGTGTGAGTTGGGAGCAGGGCAGTGAAATGGCGGGGGACAGGGCGACTTGGAGGCGATTTGTTTGTGGCCACCCCAAATGGGATTGAGGCGTCTGGCAATAGACAGATAGATAGATAGACATACATACGTAAAACAGTAAATAAATAAAGCTAGCCAGTAAAATCTAGGGCACCTACAAGTAATACTGCCGCTGCTGGCAAACAGGACATATCGGTTAAAAAAAAAAAAAAAAAAAAAAAAAAAAAAAGAGAGAGAGAGAGAGATATTGTGACAGTATTTATTATTTACACATGACCACTGATAAGAAAAAATAATTGTATTCGGGGGAAATCTAACCAAATGCTATTACCACCACCACTGGCCAACCGAACACACAAACAATTAAAAAGTGCCAAGCAGACTATATTGCCTCAGTTTCAATATTTCACAGATGACCAACGAATATAGCGGAATAAAAACTGACAGGCAGAGGGGAAATTCTAAACACCTACTGTTATTATTACCTGTGCTGGCGAACCGGCAGGAAAAACTCGGCAAACAAATATGACAACTGGCCCAAAGCAGCAGCAGCGACACACACACACACACACACACACACACACACACACACACACACACACACACACACACACACAGAGGGCAGAATCTGAGTGAAGGAAGAGGTAGCGGGAGAAAATAAGAGAGCCAGATAATACGGAGGGGGGAACGACTTATGGAAAGAGGATAGGAAGAATGTTTGAAGATTAATAAGAAGAAAGGGAAGCTGGCAAAGTGATGAATCGAAATTGAACAAAGGGAGGGGAGTGAATTATTTTGAAAGGGGAGAAACTGAGAAATATGGGAGAGGACTTGAGGTAGATGGGGTGAAAGGAACGAGGAAAGGAGGGAATGTGTGAGATGGGGATGATGAAGGAGGGGTAAACAGGTGGGAAAAAAAGATGGAGGAGAAATTTGTGAAAGCACAGAAAGGCTGGAATGGTACTAGGATGTAAAGACGTCGGAGAGAGAGAGAGAGAGAGAGAGAGAGAGAGAGTGGAGGTGGGTGGGTGGAAGAGAAAGAGTAAAGGGGATATGAATAGCAACAGTTGGGGACGAGAGTTACTAACAGAGAACAAGAAAAAGGAGCCAGAAAGAAATAGGGAGAGAAGAGAATGAGTGGTGATACGGATGTTATATGAGGAGAAAGAATAACTTAAAGAAGGAGCGTGGGGAATAAGGAACACAAGTAATGAAAGAGGGACTAGAACAGGAGGAGGAGGAGGAGCGATGGCGGACTATGATGACGATGATGATGATGATGATGATGATGATAATGGTGATGATGATGAAGAGGATGATGATGATGATGAGGAGGAGGAGGAGACGTAGGAGGAGCAGGAGGAACGGGGCGGCAGAGAAGGAAGGAGGTAGGGTATAAGGAAAGGAGGAGGATATTAGTCGAAACTCAAGATAGCCAGGTCCCTTTGAAGTGACGTATTGATGCCTTTAATTAAGACTCCATATGATATTGGAGAGCCCCGCCTCGCCTCACCTCATTCACCCACCCGCTCGTCTAATATCGCAGGCAAACACGGCCTCCCTCACCACCAATATTGGGGCAACTATTTGGGTGTGTTTGGTTCAGTTTACATCTATCTCTGTTCATCTATTTCACATCTTTCTCAGTTTTTGATGCTTCCAGAGGCTTTTATTCTGCTCGTAAGAGAACACCATCTTCCTGTACACCAACATGGAAAACTATCTGTTTATGTTCAAGTCAGTTCAGTTCTTCCTCTGTTCATCCACTTCACGTCCTTGTATTTTTGTTACACCCAGACGGTTCTGCTCTGCTCAGAAGCGAACGCAGCCTCCCTCTACACCGATACCGAGATAACTATTTGGATTTTTTTAGTTTAGTCGTCCCTGTACTCATTTCACAACGACGACGTCCTTCTTATTACATTCTTGCAACTTTCTGACACTTTCATTCTGGCCAGGAGATATCACAGCCTCCCTCAACATCAATACTGGGAAAACAAGTTAGATGTGTTCGTGTCAGTTCAGTCACTCTTTTTAATGTCGGAAATTATAAGCTCCTCACCACAACTACTTTTATTTATTGTTTTATTTTTTTCCAATGTTGGCTACCTCTACACAAGCTTATTCAGATTAGGAAACATTCTTATACCTCTCGGATACAGTACTCCTACATAATCAAAAGAAAACAGAGGAACTGTAATTAACACACCTGTGACTCACTTACCTGTATAAAATAGTCTGATGTTCGCTGGAATGAGAGGGTTAATAGAAAGAATATAACTCAGGATGACTTACTCCCAAATGAAGCAAATCGTCTGGTGATGCTGGAACTGAATACTAGATAAAGGCCACCATGAACAATTTAATTCCTTCAATCCGATGACGTGTTTTCATGTTATTTCTGCTATCTCCAGGAAATTTTAATCACTTTCAGATAGAATTTTCACCCTGAAGAGGACAGATATAGCCTTCATTTACCACTTCTCTGCAAGACGTCTGCTCTAAGCTAAATAAAATCGCGGAAGTATCAAGAAGAATTAATACACGTGATGGGATTGGAGGTAATAATAGGTAAAGATGACGTAAAGCATTCGCAGACTACAAACACAACCTATTTTTTTTTTTTTTTGGTTATCTATGGGTCAAAAACTTTACAGTACCGTGAAATGCCTGACTTGCGCCCTCTTCATAGTAATCACAATGACCTCTTTAGCTCGGGGACGTGTTTTTATAAGTTTATTCTTGTTACCTCCACACGACTCATTTTAGCTTTTGAGAGACTTCTTACAGCACAATGGTAAATACAGGATACAGTATATTCTTAATTCCTTAGCTCGATAAGTCTCTCCTGAGCAAAATGAAGTCAACTGATGATGGAAAGAATGAAATATAGAACTGTCAAAAAACTAGAAAGGCTAAGAATTAGCTGTCCCCTTTTAACCCGTCTTTTCTTAGTTTTCTTGCAACTACCAGACGACTTAATTAAGATTAGATCCCTCAGGAGTGTAAGGGTTAATGAAGACTATATCTAACCCCTCCGCAAAAGGTCTCTCCTAAACTGGCGAACACGGGAATAAAATAGGGGTCATCGTAGTAAGGAGGATAGCACAAAAGAACATCGAAAACTCGGGACAGGAATGAACGCATTCACTGTCACTGTATTCTAATTTTTCTATCTCCAAATAATTTCACTCAGATTTAGGAGAGACTTTTTGATGTAGAGGGGTGTGATATAGGCTTGCTTACACCCTTCACCACCAGGGGGCTCTCCTAAGCTGAACATATCTTCCTCGAGGTAGCAACAACAAACCAATAAAACTACAATTCAAACTGGAGAAGTGACTGTAGAAAAGAAATAGTCAGCATTAACTACCCTCCTACGCTGAATAAGTTGGCCTGCTGGTTGCAAGAATATAGAAAAATAAGGCGTCATCGTACTGCATGGGTTAGATTCCCAAGTAGCAAAGCCGATTCCAGGTCAGGGCGGTCGAGCGAAAATGCGAAAAATCTGATGTGGCTGATGTGGTGGGTTTGAGCCCCCCGGGAGCACCAGAGCTTGCTGAGCCGGGGCAGATTTCCCTTCTGCAGTACAGCTGGCCAGATTTTCTTTTCCAGGAGGGTACAGGTTAGTTCAGGTTAGGTCTCGTTAGGATTGATTAGGGACTTAAATTTGGTTCGGTTACTTTACTTTGGTTTGGTTTGATTTGGTTTGGATTACTTTGCTTATGCCTTACTTTGCTTTGCTTTTGTAAGGTTAGGTTTGAATTAAATTGGTCGTTTGGTAAAGTTAGTTAGGTTTGATCTGGTTATATTAGTTTAGGTTAACACCTAGGCTGCTGAGAGCTCTGAGCTAAGTCATGTCCTGGTGCAGCTATTTTATGTTAACATTCATTAAGAGCCTTCTGAGGGATTTGTAGCAGTCTGTCGACCCATCCTTCTCAGATGCTTGCAGCACCCAAGGGGTTAAGTCAGGTTTGGCTAGCTAGACTATTTGGGGTTCGGTAAGTCAGAGTTGGCTGGTGAAATGGTTTACAACTGTAATACTCGCATAGAAGCCCGGGATGCAGGGTGTCCCAAGGCAAACAGAAGCGCCAATCAGGTGTCCAAAAAGAAAACTGTGAGTCCAGAGGGTTGGAGTCGCCATGGGGTCTCAGTAGGAGTGCTCTTTGCAAAAGCCTTTATGTATCATGTAGATCACCTGGCGTTTGAACACCGAGATGGTAAACCTCAAATCTGGACTTGGAGCGGTGGCGTCTTCGTCGTGGTTCCACCCCACAGAGGGTATCGAAGCGGAAGAGGAGGACAACATGGGGGCCAAACCAGTCCTCTTGAGGTACCGGTATCAGAAGAGGCTGGATGACCCGGTCGCTGATGCCTGTCCAGGATGCAACACAGCACCCCATATTATTAAGCACATTATGGAAGACTGTATTGCGCACGTCTGTGC
>NC_136979.1:27444965-27472465 GCF_032717465.1 Coenobita brevimanus
CTTCAAACAGGGGACGACTTTTAATTTATTCTTGCTATACCCCACGCGATTTTATTCAGGTTAGGAGTACCTCGTAGTACTCCATGAATTTATAAAGGATGCATAATAATCTCCAGGTTGAATAGTCTCTCAGTTGAATAAACGCATCCGAAAATAACAAGAATTCAATAAGAAAGACGTCATCTAAGTAAAGTGGATGGCACACTTTCAGGCTCTAATGACTTACTTTCAGCTGAATAAACTCATCTGCAGTTAGCTGAAGAAGTACTATCAAGCTCCTATAATCAGCTGAATAAACTAATGAGGCGTTACTGCAATAAAACACACGTTGCTCTGATCATGGCTGTTAATCTGAGGACTAATCTTAGACTACAGAATTAGACACACCAATACCAGACAGCAAACACGCTGCTCTGAGTCTTACACAGTGGTGATTAACTGAAAATGAATTACAGCTGGTCGTTGATTTGTCCATATTATTTGCTGACTAGTACTTAGCATACATCGTTGTCTGATCGTATAACCCCTTCAATCCAATGTCCTTATTTTTTTCATCTCAACTTGGGGAAGACCTCTCGTACAGAACTGATAAATGAAGGTTTTATCTATCCCTTTCAGTTCAAAAAGCCTATCGTAAACTCACAAAAAACGTCAGCAGATCGCAAAAAAGGAAAAAAAGAAAAATCCGTCTCCGTGCTGAAAGGATTAGGTTTTATTTACGTGGTATTACTTACTACCTACAGGCTTGTGGTTAATAAATCGTTGCGTGGTCGTCTCTTACTGTTGCTCGTGGCTAAAGCTTTATTTGGCCGATAAATTCATACTCAAATTGTGACTGCCTCGCTTTTGTGAATATTCTCATTTCTTAGTGTGTGTGTGTGTGTGTGTGTGTGTGTGTGTGTGTGTGTGTGTGTGTGTGTGTGACAAGGAAAACACCAACATTCCCCTTCGGTACGACGCGCAACCATTTAACTTACAATCCCCCTTCCTATTTCAGTTCTGGATGCTAAGAAACTGGGATATCTCTATAGAAAAGTGGCAGATATGACAATACTGTATTAGACTACTGATTACTTAATTTGATGCATCAGTATGAAGGATAATATCAGCTTCCTCTTAATGGTAACGGACTTGTACATTTTTATAGTACAAAACTTTACATTTTCTTAGGTACTTAGGTCGGCAGCATACAAAGAAGTAAGGGTTCGGTTTGAGAAGCAACCTAGCAACGCAAAATACAAAGAACTCTCAGGACATTTGTGTCCTGACATCACAGTGCGGTTAACTGTTCAAATGGAAGAATTACACTTATCTATAGAAATGTTACCGGAATTTTATAGTAATAATTTCAACTCGATATGGGGCATAGTCCAAGACGGTCTGAAACTGTCTCCTCTCCCTTGTAAACATTTTCATATGTGAGTAATTATTCTGTTCACGGGTTATTACCTCCAGCAACGAAGCTGGACGGAGGATATGTACAATATTCATCCGTGTCTGTTTGTCAGATTATACACACGATGTATCAAAAAGCTGTTGTCGGATTTCAATGATATCTGATGAACAGGTGGGCAGAGGGTCAAGGAAAAGTTGATTACATTATGAGGTGCATCCGGATCCGGCTACATGAATAAAAATTTTACTAGCATTGGTGGAGGTATGCGCTTTGTAAGACCGTGTAACAAGGCAGATTAAGACCATAAAATTGACTGACAATGTAAGACCGTGAAAGAATTCGTCTGGCAGGAATGAGGAATTAAAGCAGAAAAAAAAAATCTACTGTCATCGGCGGAGGTAAGCGTTCGCTGAGTACTTTCTATTCTGTTTCTGTGTCTATCCACGAGCGCTGAGCAAAAAGTGATTGAGTGTTTGGGCTGCAGGAACAGGACATCAACCACGCTTGTTTATCCATGTTTCTGCCAGTGTTCCCCAGTGCGTGGTTACCGGTGACAAAGAACACAAAGAACACAGGTGCATAAATACAGGCCAGCAAAACAAGGCCACGCAAACACAGACATGTCACAAGTTTTTTCCAGGCTTCTGTTTTGCATAACATGGAAAATCTACATACAACACAGGCTTTGAAATAACACATAAATCTACTCACATCAAAACAGTAGCAAAGTTATGTTTCTCTGTATCCTGACAAATGGCCACCTCCTCCTCCCTAACCCGTCCTCCACCACCCCCTTTCCCTCACTAGCCTACGCCGGTTCCTTCCTTTCTTCCTTCTCTCTCAACCTTTCATCTCTCACCATTCCTTCCCTTCCCTCCACTCTTTCTTCCCTCCTACTGCTTCTTTCCCTGTCTTTCCTTCCTATCTTACTTTCTTTTCTCTATCCATTCTTTCCTCGATCCTTCATACCTTTCCATTCCCCACTATCACTACAACTGCCTATCAGTGTGTGCTCAGCCTCCCACCTCCCTAGGTCTAGCCTTTTGGCTTTCCATCAGTGTCTGTTCCACTGTTCTCTCATCTCTTATCTAGTCCTATATCTTCTTCATATCTATCTCTTCATTATCTGTCCAGTCACAATCTCTTCCCTTTTTATCTAAATTTATTTAAAATTCTTAATTTCCTATGACTCAATCGTAGCTGAATAAAATCGTTTGGCGTTAGCTGGAATAGAATACTAATTGTCCAGTCCATGAGAGGGTTATAGACAATACTAAAACTCTCCTCCTCGTCGGAAGAATATAATAATTTCGAGTCACCTGGAAAAACACAGATTTTTATCAAGTATGAGGGTTAATCACCTCAAATCTATGAACCCTTACTTCTTTCTACCTAACAATGAGCTACAGTAGCTGCCCAATATTGTCCCTATTCTTCTACGCCTACGAAGTCTTCCGTGTCATTTACAGTATGTCTCTCTCTCTCTCTCTCTCTCTCTCTCTCTCTCTGTATATATATATATATATATATATATATATATATATATATATATATATATATATATAATCTATTTCTTACCTGACGCTGCATTTTGTTAGGGTAAATCTGAAAAAAAAAATAATTTCTTGGTATTTCAGTCCCTACAACACAACCACCCATCATCCTAAGACATCACCATCCCTCATCCCCCACCACCTGTTCTTGCACCGTCTTGGCCAGTCTCTTCTCCCAGTCACTCACCGGTTCTCTTTACTGTGTCATGCCATCTATTTCTCGGCCAACCATTTTTCGTTCTTCCACCGAACCCCTCTCCTCCTTGTCTGTAAATCTACCCATTACCACACTTCATCCTCCTACCCTTGCCTCCATCCCCTTGCTCTCCCTCATTGGGGACACTAATCCTTCTTTCACCTGATCATACTCTTCTTCCTCCCCCCTGCCACCCCTCCGTCCTCATCTTACTCTCTTCACACCACGCCCTGTCATATCCGCCTTACCAATCACCCAAAAGAAAGAGGTGCTATAAAACTTCCCAAGCCAACCAGAATCAAGTCCTATGTTTCCGTAATGGTATTTAGGCGTGTGTTGTGTGTCCTGGTGGGAAATTTCCGTATTGTGGTCGCATTCGGGACTCAGTTTCCAAGAAGGTCTGCTTTATTTTACATTAGGTTACGTTAGGTTAGGTCAGGACTAGACTGGGTTCTGAATTGGATTAGGTTATAATGGTTACGGTATGGTAGTATAGGTCAGGATAGGTCAGGTTTGGTTAGGGAAGATTGGTTGGGCTGGGCAGGATTATACTAGCTTCAATTAGGCTGTTAGGGTTCGCTTTGGCTGACTTCACATTAACTATATAACATCAGACTAGATTATTATGCTGAAGAAGAAGCCATGGGCAACAAAAATATTAGAGACCATCACCTCAGATTTTGGAAAAAAAAAAAAAAAAAAAAAGTTTCGTATGCAACTTATGACATGCAGTTTTCTTTTTTTCTTTTTTTTCAGATCATAGAAACTAATACCAGACTACGGGTCAAAAATGTACACGGGATCATTTAGGAAGAAAAACGTATCCAGCGGTGCTGAAATGGCTTGTTCTTGTGAAATATGCCTTAACGTGCAATGTTTCAAGGCCACTACATGCCTGTAGACACAGTAATCGTCATTATTATAGTCATACCAGCTTCTTTTATCTACGTCACCGTCATTACCAACACTAGTCAATACCATCATTATCGTTACCATCACCATCATCAGCATTATCGCCATCTTCATCACCATCATCATTGTGGTCACCAATGCCATTTACATAGTCACCATGAACATCACTGTTATCCATATCATTACCGTTATCTGCATTATCGTTGCCATCATCATCATCATCATCATCATCATCACCACCATCTCTATCGCTATAACCCTATTCCTATTGATAAATGGGGAGGGGACGTGATTATACAGTTCGTACAGCACATACCTACACTACACTTCACCACTCAAATGCATACCGTATCAATATACAGTATAGCTACACACTGATAAGGAGGCTATTTATTCGTTGTCACCCTCTATGGGATGAAGACACCTTGCTAGTGTTAGATACATAGAAACAGATACATAGATAGATAGATAGATACCGATGGACAAATATAGTAACAACTCCATACAAATGCACAACGTTCAAGAAAATCATAAAACATAAAGCATCTCTCTCTCTCTCTCTCTCTCTATCTATCTATCTGTCTATATATATATAAGAAACTAGACGGTAGAAAGCCACACACACAGGTAACTGGATAAATACTGGACTGATACACTACACAGCTGTATATAAACAGAAAGAATTACATAAACAGCGGGACAGACATATCGAGTATTTTTTTCCTTTTTTAGTGCAGGGTTTATGATACAACCATAAGTAGCTATAGTACCGTACGATATAAAAATATCCAATCAATATAACAAATATAAAACACAAGATACACAACATATATATTCACCTTACAAAAATATTTTACCCGAAAATTTTCAGAGATTAATTTACAATATTTGTCCTTATCGAGACCATACACTATGCCTTGTAGTTAAATGCACAAGAACACACACACACACACACACACACACACACACACACACACACACACACACACACACACACACACACACACACACACACACACACACACACACGCTCACACACACACACACACACACACACACACACACACACACACACACAGCAGTACGGTGTCAACATGCAAATGTTTATCGGCCGAAATCAAAGAGGATCTGAGCAGCTCACTGGGATTACATGAATCATCACTTCCACGCCATCCCCTCCTACCACTGTTTCCCACACACACACACCCCTACACACCCCAACCCCACACTCCCTACTTCTACACCTGCTTCTCTCACAACCACCACCTTCTGTCTCTCTCATCCCATCCCAAATTACAGCTTCCTTCACCATTAATTCATTTATTTCTTAAATACATTACACTTTCTTGTGGTAGGTGGGGGCGCTCACCATCCACTCACTCGATGTAGTGCGCTGTCGGGTGTCTGCCCTTTCCTCTCCTCCATCCTTCTTTCTTTCCATCCTCTTCTGTCTTTCTTTCCTTCATTCTTTCCTTGTCCTTCTGCCTACGGGTGACTTTACATTTCCTCTTCTGTCTTTCTTTCCTTCATTCTTTCTCTTCCTTCTGCCTGTGGGTGACTCTACACTGAGTGACAAGCCAAATGGTTTCCTGTACACCAGGAAACCATTTACTACGGTGGGTGGTAACCATATAACCAAATTTTGGCGCCTGGTGGTTTAGTAAGTATAATTATTGCGCTCCAATCGGATTGAGCCGGCGAAGGTTTATATCCAAGGGATAGTTGGGGTTTATTGCTCATGTAATGCCACTCAGGGATGAGTGAGGCTGGTCACTCTCATCTTAAATGTCAGGACCAACTGCTTAGCCCCGGGCTCCTACGCTCCTCATGGGGCAATGTAAGATTGGATGATGGATGGATGGATGGATTACACTTTCCCGCGTTTCCTTATCGATCTAATGCATGTGCACTCTGCCTCACTTAATACCGGTTGCCTCTTTCCTTTTCCAGCTCCTCTCTGTTCTCCAACCGTCCTAGTCCCCCCTGTTTATCTCTAAATCCCTTGGAAGACAACCCCTCTCTATCTCTCGTTCTGGCAATTCCTTAGCAGACGCGCCCTTCCTCTCTCTCTCCCCCTCTCTGTCTTTCCTCAGACCCCAAGCCGACACCCTCCTTCTCTCCCGCGCCCTCTCTCTTCCCCAGTTCCCAGGAAGACAGCACCTCCCTCTCTCCTCCGTACTCTACTCCCCCGCCCTCTTTTCTCCACAGCCCATGGCAGACATTCCCTCTCCCTTTCTCAAGTCCATTACAAACTCTCTCTCTCTCTCTCTCTCTCCTTAACTTTAGCTCACAGAATTAGATATCACAGTCATACCCTTCTTTTTATTAACGAACAGCCCCAAATGTACCCTTAGGTGTGCTGTTGCTTGCTTTCCTTTGTATCCTTTGTACTCTCTCTCTCTCTCTCTCTCTCTCTCTCTCTCTCTCTCCTAGCAGACGCACCCTCTCTTCCTTCCTCTTTCTCTTTTCTGAAGCCCCTTGCAGAAGCTTGAGAGAGTGCAGCGAAGGATGACAAAGATGATACCTAGATTGAGAAATAAACCGTACGAGGAACGTTTAGAAGCCCTGAATCTCTTTACCCTAACAAAACGGAGGATACGAGGAGATTTAATTCAAGTACTGAAGATATTCAAAGGACATGATAACATGGCTGTCGATAAATACTTCACAGTTGATCACTCGAATTACACTAGAGGCAATGGGCATATAATAATTGGCAAACGATTCCAGTCGCATGAAGCTAAGCATTTCTTCTTCAATAGAGTTGTAATTAAATGGAATAAATTGCCTCCCAACGTAGTAAATTGTAATACAGCACAAACCTCTAAAGGTCGCCTGGGTAAGTTTTTGGCATCTAACCCCCAGCTTAATATGTTTACTCCTGAATAAAACACTTGTGTATGTATAATTTTCCATTTTATTTTATTTTATTTTTTTAGAGCCTGGATCAATTTATTAAATGCAAATATAGTATATGCACAGACTAGGATATGCACAGATAACCCTGAGTTAAAGGTCACTACTCATACTTTCGACCTGTGATGGGCTGTGGATCACTGAGGGTCCCTGTTAGTTAAGTGACCACCATCGGGATTTTTTTAATGTACCAGGGGTCACTGCTTCAGGAGGTGACTTGTGTGCTTGTCTCGCATGGGGAAGTTCCTAGTCTCAGTGAAATGAACGATGCTGGGGCCTGATTGACTGCTGCATACCTTAATAGTGCCAGGCAAGGCTACGGCACCACCCCTGAATATCCACACTGTGCACTGTGCAATTTCCACACGTGCCCGTAGACGCCATGTCAACTCAACGTACCCGTTCATAGTGACATGCATTTGTTATTTATTTATTTATTCGATTATTCATTTTACTTTACTACTTTCTCTTTCAGGTTATTCATACTGGTAGCTTACAGATAATGTATTATAGAATGTAGCTTTTCCTTTTCAGTCTTTCCTATGAAATTTCCATGTCAGTTTTTCCATGCTGCATGGTGGTTTCTCTCACTTTTTCTTGCCAGTTTTACTGGAGGGTTTGAAGGCGGGGATAGCCTTCTTGTTTATTATCCTTATCCTTCAGCATGTAGAATTAGATCTCGTAATCACTGTCCACTCTGTAACAAACAGTCTCGAAAGGACCATAAGGTCTGTTGCTGTTTGGTTTCCTTTGTACTCCTCACTACTAAACACTCCCTCCCTCCTTTCTTACTCGACACTCTTTCCTTTCTCCTCCTTACTCGATACTCCACCCTTCCTCCTCCTTACTTGACACTCTTACTTACTTTCGACCTGTGATGGGCTGTGGATCACTGAGGGTCCCTGTTAGTCAAGTGACCACCATCGGGATTTTTTTAATGTACCAGGGGTCACTGCTTCAGGATGAAACTTGTGTACTTGTCCCACATGGGAGAGTTCCTTGTCTCAGTGGAGCAAACGGAGCTAGGGCCTGATTGACTGCTGCCTACCTTAAAAGCGCCAGGCAAGGCTGCTGCACCACCCCTAAACATCCACACTGTGCAGTGTGTAGCTTCCACGTTATGTCCACAGACTTCCCATTAACTCAATGTAACTGGTTTATAATGTCATGCCATAACTATTATTTTATTTGTTTACTTTCTCTTTCAGGTTACTCTATCGGGTAGCTTATAGATAAGTATTATAGAATGTGACTTTTCCTTTCCAATGTTTCCTATAAAATTTCCATGTCAGTTTTTCCATGCTGCATGGTGGTTTTTCTCACTTTTTCCTGGAGGGTTTGGTGGTGGGGGGAGCCTTCTTGCTTTCCTATCCTTATCCTTCAACATGTAGAGTTAGATCTTGTAGTCATAGTTTTCTCTAACAAGCAGCCTCGAAAGGACCATAAGGTCTGTTGCTGTTTGCTTTCCTGTGTAATCCTGTGTAATCCTCCCAATTCGACGCCTCCTCCCTCCCTCCTCCCTACTCGACGCCTCCTCTCCCCTCTCCCTCCTCGACGCCCCCCCACCCCTCCTCCAACAGTAACGTCACGGCTCTGTTCCTCTCTTGATTGTTGACAGCACTTCCCCGGCCCAGTGCTCGCCTCCTCTGCCTGTCTTCATCCTCTCCTTTTACCCTATTTTTACTCCTCCAGGTGTAAGTGTTTGGGAGGAAGGTGGAAGTATAAGGAAGGAAGGTGTAAGTGTCAGGAAGAAAGGTGTAAGTGTAAGAGAGGAAGATGTAAGTTAAGGGAGGGAAGGTTCAAGTGTAGGGGAGGATGGTGTATGCTTTGGGATGGAAAGTGTAAGTGTAGGAGAAGATGTTGTATGTGTAGGGGAGGCAGGTTTAAGTGAGGAAGATGTAACAGTCATGGACGATGCATATTTCTTCTATCGACATTCTTCCACCTGTCAAAATTTTACCTCGCCTCTTGTCGGCTTTACATTCTTATATCTTTCCCTTTGTGCTCGCATTTATTATTTTTCTGAGCTTTCCAACTCTCCTAACTTTATGTCACAGTCGTCTAAAAGTTACTCTCCCGAAATGCTCTACTCTCGCAACTTTTAGCTATAGTTCAGCATTTTTTCCTCTCTCTCTCTCTCTCTCTCTCTCTCTCTCTCTCTCTCTCTCTCTCTCTCTCTCTCTCTCTCTCTCTCTCTCTCTCTCGCAACTGTACCCAATCCTCCCGGTTTTATATTTCTCCACTCGCGCTTCTCCCATTCACCTCCTCTTCCTCGCTCGGAGTGCCTGACCCACCAAGGTACAATTTCGCCTTTTTCTCTGGTGCCGCCCCTCTCTGAAGAATGCATGGGAGTGTCTTTGAAGGCGGGCGTGGCGGTGTGTGATCAATGTTTCAGCGGGAGGGAGAGACATCAAGGGAGACCCAGGTATAAGGAGGATGGACTGACTCACCTAACCTACATCATCCTACCCTCACCTATCATCCTACCCTCACCAACACCATCCTACCCTCAGCCTCACTATGGCTACAATCCTCGTATTTCATCCTTTACGAAGTTATAAGTAATGGAACGGAAATTTATGTTAAGGTAAGACATCAAGACTAGAGACCCAGCACAAGGAACTGAAGGTTAAGGAAAGACGCGAGAGACTCAGCTAAAAGAAGTCTACCCTCTTCCATGAAAATAATGGAACAGAGGAGGAAAGAAATGTTGGCTGAAGACAGCCATCCTGAGAGACCTAGTCACAAGGAGGATGGACTGACTGATTTCGATCATTCTATCTTCGGCCACAGATCATAGAAATTCTATCTTCAGCTAGAAATTTGTTACAATCTACGCATTTCTTCCTTTAAAAAGTTAAAAAGGAAAGACGGGTGGGAAGATAGGTGGCTGAGGAGTGATATACTGAGACCCAGAAAACAAGAGAATGGTCTTCCTTGGATCATCCCCTCTTCAGCCACTCCAGTACTACACTCACTTTATTTCTCCAATTATATTACTATCAGCAAAAAGGGGGGGTTGGGAAGGAAGAGGGGTGGTGGACTGAGTAGAGGCAATGGGGCATATTCTGTATCCGGGTGCAGTGAAGATGGATGGATTCACCTTAATCATCCTCACCCACGTCACAGCAATGTTACTGGCCTCATATCTCTGCCATTCAAATGCTTCAAGTAATGGTGGTGGTGGGGAGTGGGGTGCAGGGAAGAGGAAACAATGGTGGCTGAAGTGAAATATCTTTACAGAGTTCCAGGTGTGGGAAGGATGGATTCACCTGGATTATCCTCTCTCAGCCACTACAATGCCACAGTCTTTTTATTTCTTTTATTACAATGTTATAGCCAAGGATAAAACGGTGAGTGAGTGAGTGAGTGAGTGAGTGAGTGAGTGAGGAGGAGGAGGAGGAGGAGGATGGACTCAATCTGTATCCTCCATTCTCAACGATGAGGGCATTTATATCTAACAATTCAAGTTCGAAATGTCTGTCCTGCGCTGAGTAAAACCGGCAGGAAGTGGCAGGAATTAAAAAAAAAAAAAAAGAAATACACCATAGGATTTAAGGGGTTAAGCTTTTCACTGCTATGAAGGCATCTACACACTTCAGGTGCCAGGCTATAAATACTACAGGTACCAGGCTAACAACACACATCTGTTTTGCTGACATTTACGAACGCTGTATTCTGTTCTGGCCATCCCCACACAACTGTATAACGCTAAATAAAGCCTGGACAACAATAAGACCAGTCAGTTTAACCTTTCGGATGGTAATTATGAAAATGTATGATATACACGTAATCTTATTCAGCTCGTGGAGACCCCCGCAGCCAATGATTGGAAATGTCACACGGATTTTGACACATTTCACTGGCTGACATTCACAACAATCAGTGCAATGCTGGGTCGTGTGCGTGACCAGGTAAACCCGTTCACTACGACCACGCCTTTTTCAATCAATTGATGCTAACTCCAAACAATTTTGCTCAGGTCCAGACAGACTCTACGAATGGGGTGTGGGTGGGGGGAGGGAAGTATCTAGTCTTTATTAACCTCTTCACTACTCTCTCTACTGTACCACTCAAAAAAAAAAAAAAAAAAAAAAAATCCAACGCACCAGCCTCAGTGCCATTACTAGGGGCAGAGAAGGAAACGTACTACACTGACTGGCATATTTGCAGAATCGTCATAAGCTAATGTAACACGGCCTATTTTTAGAGCCAATGGCGACATTACCGCATTAGCGTCTGAAAGTGTTACTGCCTTACAGGTCTCCACAAAAGACTGTATTATGGACAAAAATATCTACGTCAATGTGAAACTAGAAACCCTGCATTACCTAACCCTGGTACCACCGCCCGGATAAACAAATTAAAACTTATTAATAGAGGGTTGATGAATGAAATATAATGAATTAGGGACGCGCGGCTGAGGCCCCTGGGAGATGTGGCACTGATAATGCCTGCAATTTGGCCGATTTAAAACGCATTAACCAGACCGAACGTGAGCAGCCAGGAGGAGCAGGAGGAAAAGGAGGAGGAGGAGGAGGAGGAAAAGGAGGAGGAGGAGGAGGAGGAAAAGGTGGAGGAGGAGGAGGAGGAGGAAAAGGAGGAGGAGGAGGAGGAGGAGTTTCAAAGTAAGGAAACAGGAGTATGTCATATGCAGAGAAGAAAAATTAAGGAAAGAGGGAGCGATGAAGAGGGAAGAGAAGTGTACAGTAGGTGCGTGAATGAGGAGAGAAGTAAAAGTAGTATGGGAGACAGAAATCAAGCAAGAGGGGAATGAAGTAAGAAAAGGAATTTGAAACGGTGTAGCGGTGCAAGAAGAAGAGGTAGAGGTCATGGGAGACGTGATGGAGATCAGACTAATAGGGAGGATAAAAGAAAAATGAAAACCAATGATGAGAATAACACGGGAACATGACAGAATAGAGTCATCATTATCATCATCATCACCGTCATCGGGAGGGCAGGACCCAGAAAGATGCAAAGAAACGCAGAAAAGTAGGAGAATTATCAAGAGAGTGATCTGTGAAATGCATAGCAAGAACTATAGAAAACAAGCTTCTTCCCACTTATTGAGTGGACTGAGCTAGAAACAGAAGAGAAAAAGCATACGGTAGAACTGCCAAGACAGTTCTCTCAGAGAAGAGACTAATTTGAAATATCACAGCCTAAATGTCACCAGCCTGCTTCTGAAACTCTGTGACGTGAGTACGATCCAGACACAGAAGCTGAATAATGAAGGCACAAAAAAAGAAGTCTCAACAGTGCTCCGTGGAATAACAAATAAAGAACATGTGTAAATATAAACAACAGCTGCATAACCTGTGTCCATCTTAGCAGCAACCAACATTCTTATTTACCTTACCTTCACCTGCTACTCCTCCCACCACAGCTGTATAACCCCCACGTACCTGCAACACAATACAAACATTCATTACTTAACATAAACCACTAAGTATATCGACCACGTTTTAATAACCATTCAGACTGTTAATGTACATCCCGGGAAAAGAAAATGAAATATTACGGACACTGACTAGTGGATATTTGCATTTCAGGGGACTCCACATAATTCTCGAGATGTCGTCGGTTTTCAACATTATTACCGAGTTTCCATTAATGACAGTTTCCACTTTCCTTATATGCCATCTATAATTATAAGTAAAAAAATAAATAAATACGGGGAACAGAAGCCAGATTCATCAAGGTAACAGTAGTAACCGTGTAAGCATAATATACCAGTAGTAATCTTAATACCTATAAAAATTACTATATCATCCCCATCATTTCGGTACAAATTATCAACATTCCATACCCATAATATCTAGAACTACGTGCGAAAAACATATATGAGGCAGGAGAAGCCGGATTTTACAAGGCAGCATCATTAACCGTATATACATCTTGGCTCTATAATCAAAATGCCCGCGAAAATTCTTAAAATATTATATCGCCATCATTTTTATCACTAGAGCTCCTTCTAACTGCAGCGCCCAGTGACTGGAGTCTCTGCTTCCTGGAATTTAACGAAAGATCCGCATCAAATATAATTAATTTCTCCACTTCTTCCTGCTCCTTCTTCCTCTCCGCCCAGAGACCTTCCTCCTTCCTCTAAAAATTGTGCGACCCCTCTCTCTCTCTCTCTCTCTCTCTCTCTCTTTAACGTTTTCCAAAATCTATTTATTTAGCTTCTTCTCCACCTTCAGCCAGATACCTTTCTTATTCCTCCTCCAATATTCTCTCTCTCTCTCTCTCTCTCTCTCTCTCTCTCTCTCTTTCTCTCTCTCTCTAACTTCTTTTCCAAAACCTATTTTTTTTTAGCTTCTTCTCCACCTTCAACCAAAAACTTTTCTTATTCCTCCTCCAATATTCTCTCTCTCTCTCTCTCTCTCTCTCTCTCTCTCTCTCTCGTATCCTCTCATGTTTTTCTTCCTGCTCTTCTTCTTCTTCCTCGGTCGGCGGGTAAACACTCCCGGATCCATTTAGTAATGAAAATAGTGCGTTATCAGGCGGAACTCTATACGGGGAGAGGAGGGTGAGGGAAGGAGGGGAGAGGAGGAGGGAAGGAGAGAGGGAGGGAGGGAGGGAGGGATGAATTAAGGAAGGGAGGGAGGGAGGGATGAATTAAGGAAGGAAGGGAGGGAGGGAGGAGGTAGGGAGAAAGAGAAGGAGTGATAGACGGAAGGAGGGGAAGGGAAAGAAGACTCAGGAAAGGAAGGAAAGAGGAGGAGGGAAGGAAGAAGGAGAGGGAAAATGAATATACTTGAGGAGGAGGAGGAGGAGGAGGAAAGAAATTTGATAGACAAAACGTAAATAAGAGTAAGGGAGGAAAGACGAGTAGGAAGGAAAGAAGAGGAGGTGAAGAAAGAAAGGTGAGGAAGGCAAGGAAAGATAGGGAGGTACAGAAGAACTGGGCAGATAAAAGTGGGAGAGGTATAGAAAAATGGAAGCGGTAAGGAAATGTCAGGAAGGTATGGAGGGACAAGGAGGTAAGGAAAGGCAGGCAAGGAGGGAGACGACTGTGCTGGGCATAATCACAATTCCATCACAAATATTACTGCAGTAGCGCCAGAGAAGGTAATCGGGCTAAGCGGCAGATACCAAAACAATAACAATGTTGATAATAATACTAAAGGCAGAAACAAACATAGTCACAATACTCTTTTCAAATCGTATGTGGGTCAAAAGCTAATTTACAAAGTCCACCTCTTTTAGGGAAAGAGACGAACCTATCAAGTTTTTTACAACATATTTACGAGAAATAAAGAGATCACAACCCAGAACACGTGGAAAGTAGATTGGGAAAGAGAAGGGAAGGAAAGTGGTTGCTGGTATGAAGGCCTTGATACAAAACACGGGTCTGAGTGTGGCAGCTGCAAGAGGATTGCATGAAGGAGTTTTAGTGCCTACATTTGCATACAGGTGTAAGACTTTGGTGTGGCACGAAAAAGAAATGTCAAGAATTAAATCGAGTTACTGAGAAATATGTATGGGGTGCGGAGAGTGGATAGGATGACATAATGTGAATTGTGAAAGATGTAAAGTAGGGACAACTCGCAACTGCTATGAAATCAGCAAGTTTAGATGGTACGGTCACATGGAGGGAATGGTTATGAACAGGTTGGTGAAAAGTGTATATATACAGTATGTGGGTGAGTCTGAAAGTGGGAGGAAGCATCGCAGGCCAAGGTGGACAGATATCGTAAATAAATATGTGAGACAGCGAGGTATGGAGGTTGATGAGGCTTCGGTACTGACAAGGAATGGAACTGTTTGGATGAATTTTGTACGGAATGTCTGACTGGGGTTTGTCATCCTTTTATTTTTTTTTTTAAAGGTAGTCGTCGGACTGATTGATCTGATGCAATTTGAAATGGAAAGTTATGGATGGTTACGCCTATGATGTGCAGTACTTATACTCGCGGCTTGAATGGTGAGTGAATCAGCCTGTGGCCCATTTCAATGGGCATGGTGCTAATTAGTTATCCCTCAATAATGTTTTCCTTGCTTTTGTACCCTACCTCACAACACCTATGGGTGGGAGAATGATGATGAGATGATGATGATGATGATAATAATAATAATAATAATAATAATAATAATAATAATAATAATAATAATAATAGTAATAATAATAATAATAATAATAATAATAATAATAATAATAATAATAATAATAATAATGATGATGATGACAATAAAAAGCTTCTCCATTCATATGGCGAAGTTTGTTGATAGTAACATGACGGTAGGCAACGATGGGCAGCTCTAAGCAGATCAAGCTTTGTCAGTGACTGGGAGTGAGTTTCAACACTAAAAGTTAGTTCTATATGAAGGTACTCAGTGCAACATTTCACACAAGAACCATGGCCCTGGTTTAATAATCTTCAGAGCCTTAGCATTTCGCGCGAGCAAGGAAGTAATTTAAGCTCTTTTCATATTTTCTGCATTTGATGAACTTTGACCCCTGACCTGGCAGATATAGATCGTGTATGTATAAAGCACTCTTGTAGTACTCATTAACGTCTATAAGCATGCAAAGTTTCATTCAATTCCATCCACCCACTGTGGAGCTAAGGAACTTGAAATTCGCAGAATGGCCCACCAGAGGTAGAACTTTAGGTGGCACTGCCAGCGACTGGAAATGGGTTTCGACACTAAATGTCATTTTTGTACAGAGGTACTCCAGTGCAACATTCCACCCACGAATCATGGCCCTGGCTTAGTAATCTTCAGAACCTTAGCATTTCGCGCAAGCATTGGCGTGACTTTGGCTATTTGCACCGTTTCTGCATTTGATGACCTTTGACCCCTGACCTGGCCAATGTAGCACATAGGTGTACCATAGGAAGTTGTAATACTAGTCAATGTTTATTAGCATGCAAAGTTTCCTTCGCCTCCATTGAGCCACTGGGAAACTAGGGGTGGCATTTCTGAAAACTGGTACTGGTTGCTAGGGACGATGAGGACAATCTTCGCAGGGTTTCCACTCGAAAACTAGAGGAGAGAAGGGAAAAGTGGATGGCACACTTTCAATAGGCAATGAATACGCCCATTAGTAATGCTTCTACAGCTAGAATCGCGAAAAGTACGAAAAGAGCGGGTTTTCGGCCGTTGCTATGCAATGAATAGTTGCCTAACAACCAAAACCTTGCGGACGCAACTATGACATACGCTGATCATTGTGTCCAAGTTTGGTCAGAATCGGTTAATTCTGAAAGGTAGCAGTGCCTGCCACAATTAAACAAGAAAGTAAAGAAAACGCGACTAACAATAAGGGCAGCAAGGAGCTGGCCAAATGAATACAAGAAAGAAAAAAACAATGCGACTAACAATAAGGGCAGCAAGGGGCTGGCCAAAAGAATACAAGAAAGAAAGAAATCGCGAATATGAGGGAAAACGTGACTAACAATAAGGGCAGCAAAAGAAGCTGGCTGAAAGAATACAAGAAATGAAGAAGGAAAAACGCAACTAACAATAAAGGCAGCATAAAGCTGGCCAATAGTAGTAATAATAGAAATAATATCTAGATACCTATTCTTTTTGTGTATCCACAATAAAGAATTTTCGTCAATCATCAAATAGTACATAAGGTATATGTAATATAAACAAGATCTGACGACCCTACGATAACTTCTTGTGTAACATCAACAAGATCTGAAGAAAAATGTGTCGAAGAAAGCATGTGTACATTTTACGTTTGTCTCAATAACAGGGTATGCTTAACTGTAACCATATTCCTTTCAGATCATAAGAGGGACCATAGCTATATATTTGGAAAGTTACAGCTTTATACAGTAAAAAAGGCGCAAAGAAAAATAATAATGCTGACGAAAACAAGAAGCTTCGCCATATACGTGGAGAAGGTTAATAAAAATAATACCATCCTCCTCCTCATCATCATCACATACAAAAACATACGAAAATAACAAACGTAGCGCTCTGGCTAACTGCCTGGAGTGTGTGTGTGTGTGTGTGTGTGTGTGTGTGTGTGTGTGTGTGTGTGTGTGAGAGAGAGAGAGAGAGAGAGAGAGAGAGAGAGAGAGAGAGAGAGAGAAATTCATAAGCACTCCACTTATTCTCCTCAAAGACATGTGCAAGATACAATCCCCATTAACCCCTTTGGCACGATGGTCTCTTTACATTGTTGTTTCATTCAAATGATATTCAAAATCGGAGAGATACCTCGTTGTGAAGGGAAACTGAACTTTGTGTAGAGCTACCAATATGATGGAACCATTATTTATCATGGTCAAATACTCTGCACAGTCAAACTCATTCTTCCGTTTTTTTTTCCCCTCCGTCTTCTTCTTACTATCTAGCTTTTCAAACATTTTAAAATGACCATCCAGTCACATTATGTAAAGTTGTCTTCAGTGGACTGTACTATGAGTCGCAAAAGTATCGGTGCACAATATGTGTGAAACATTTGGGACCACATAAAGGTCACTGAAATATTAGTGACTGACCTACCACATGTTGGTAGCCTTGATGTCGGGAGGTGTCATATGTCGCCAACTAGCAATATCCTCCTGCAAACATATACCAAATGTTTTGTTTATGTACGCTGACATTGTTCATACACAATGAGGCGCTGGAAATGTCAGCAGTTGTTCGAATGTTTTCGGTAGGCATCGGACCCTCTGCGCACCGATACTTTTCTGACCCATAGTACACTGGGTGACAAGGCAAATGGTTTCTCGTAGTCCAGGAAAACGTTTAGTACATTGGTATCAATATTAGCTTACCAACGGGTCGCCTGGTAGTCTAGTGAACTGAGGCGCTTGAACCGGATATGGCCAATTAAGGATTAAATATAAAAAGACGATTGTGATTGATACCTCACTAGCAAGGGTACCTGGCGTTGCCCAGGTAAAACCTTATGATCAAGCATACCGGTATTGTTTGTGACGCTGGATGGCCACTTCTCCCGTGGGAAAAGACCCCCGGGGTCCCATTTTACTCAATGAGCTTATGTTCCTCCTTGGGTCCGTTTACCCAGGATACACCATGGACCTATTTTCCCTCTACCCACCTGCTCATCCAACTCTGCCCACCCACCCCACCCGTCCTGCCCGCCCCACCAACCCATTCATACATCCGACCCGTTGAAGCTAATAATGACACTGTTGTAAAGTAATAAACTCTACGGTAACTGACTACCATTATTCCACCACGCTGAGTTAATTATTTCTAACAAGTTCTAATCTTAGCCATCAGGGGCGCCACTTAAGCAACTAATGTACACATCAAAATTAGCTATAAAAAGTTATCCCTTGTCACAGCTGTTCAGTGTTCTACAGGCAATCCCCTCGATTTCAATACAGGACACTAGAACAGTAGGACAGATATATATTTTCCTTTATAAATATATGAATATAATGCCACCCAGGGAAGAGACAGGTCACCCTTGTCTCATACTGTCAAGACAAAGTAGCCCTAGACCCGGGCCCTTACGCTTCTTTAGGGGCAATTAAATAAAGGATGATAGACTGAACTCTCGCAATTACGTAAACTCTTTTTACGTAATCCCTCTGAATGCAGTCTCTCTACATATTTCAAAATCAACCTTAACGAGATTTTTCAAAACGTTACGCAACCTCTCTTTACGCAATGACTTTATGCAGCCTCTTTTTTCGATGGCTTTCTTTGCACACGCTTCTACTCTCTCTCTCTCTCTCTCTCTCTCTCTCTCTCTCTCTCTCTCTCTCTCTCTCGAACCCGCGCGCGCCCTACGTAATCTCTTAACACAATTTTTCCTTACAACACACATTCTGCAATTTAGCTTTTTCGTCTTTCCTGTACCGTCTCTCATTTTACACAATCTCTCTTTACACAATCTCCGTCGTAGTTCCAAATTTTTCTCTGTAAAAAATAAAAGCAATAAGCAGGGTGAAGGGCCAAATAAATCCCCGGGAAACATTCCTGTTGCTGTAATGAAGTCTGGTCGCCTCTTGTATCAGGTGAGATTAAGGTTTTTATTTGCTGGAGTTACCCCTCGGTCCTGAAGGTTGCAGGCGGGAGGCGAGGAAATCAGGGGCGAGGGAGAGCAAGACAGGAGGAGGGGGACAGACGAAGTAAGACAGAGAAATGTGAAGAGATGAGATGACAATAGGAGAGAGGGAAAATAAAGAATTTTTAAAATGGGTTCGAAGATTGGAGAAAAAAAAAATGAGTGAGGGAGAACGGGAAAGAAGAGGGGAGAAAGGCAAGGCTAAAGGAAAAAAAGAAAAGTGATAATAGGGAACATGAGAAAGGGATGAGGGGAGAGGGGAAAGAGATTAGACAAAGGCGTGTAATAGCAGATAAATATAAGGTGGGGTGAAAAGGAAGAAGAAAGAGAGAAGGAAGGAAGAAGAAAACTGTTAGCGAAGAGTGGCTGGGAGGACAGGTGAGGAAAAGAAGGGAAGAGAAGTGGAAGTAAAACAGTTGAACGGAAATATGAGTGAGAGAGAGAGAAAGGAGAAGACAAGTAGACCGCTGAGAATAAGAGATGGGACGAAAATGCGAAGGGCAACACGAAATAGGAAAACATATTTGAAGAGAAAGAGATAACAGATAAAGAAGAATAAAGAGGAGAAAAAAGTAAACAGCCACAACATGGAAGGAGGAAAACAGAAGGGCAAAGGAGAGACACAATGAAAACAAAGGAGGTAATGGAAGATAATGACAGGAAGAGAGAAGACATGAAAGAAGAAAAGCAGGAAAGAGAACACTAGAAGAGAGATGAAGAACAGAAAGCAACTAGAAGATGATAAAAAAATGTGGGAAGGGTGGAAGAGAGACAGCTCAAGGACACGTAGTACACGGGGAAGAGGACAAACTAAAGGAGAGAACACCGGAATGAATGAATATCCAGAAATAGGTGAGAAAGATTAAAGAACGATGAGGGGAGAGAGAAAACGACAGAACAGCAAAGACGATTAAAGAAAATAGCAGAAAAGATACGAGGAGCGTAAGGCAAGAAAAGTAGAATTATAGCAGATAGAAAAAAAGACATATACCTATGCAACATAAATTGGAAGGGAGGAAAAAAAAAAGCTAGAAAGAATTGATAAGAAAACTAGGAACAATCTAGGAAGGAGACTAAAATAAAGGATAAATGACATTGGATAACAGAAGACTCAACAAACATGAAACAAGAAAGAAAGGAAAGTTGAAACTGACGTGAAATACAGACTAAGAGAACGGAGGAGAAAAGAGTGACAGAATGGCAGGAGTTTAAAGGATTGGAAAAATATACAAGAAGAAACGAAGCAACTGCTGAAAGGAAATAAAAGAAAGAAGAAAGAAAAATGGAGATAAAGAGACAAGAACAAGGAAGGAGAGAGAGAGAGAGAGAGAGAGAGAGTAAATGTGTTGGCCTGGGGAGTAAAGAAAGTGGAGAGGGAGTGACTCTGTGTCACTCTGTGTTAATCACAGAACCATGGCCTTTAGGATGTTGTGCCAGATTACTGAGAACTTGACGATATTATTAATTTACTGGAAGCTTGGGTGAAATTCATGAAAATACAGTAACTGGAATCCTGAATGAAGTACATGGAATACAAAGTTACTGGAAACTTTGGGGAAATACATACGGTAATGATACACAAGAAACTGGGTGGAGTTCAAGAAATCACAGTTACTGGAAGCCAGAAAGAATAACAAGAAACTAAATTTGATGACACCCTGATGAAGAACATGGAAACAAGATAACAGCAGTCTGAGCGAAGTAAGTGATCATTATATATATATATATATATATATATATATATATATATATATATATATATATATATATATATATATATATATATATATATATATATATATATATATATTAGCTGCAGTAATGACAAGCTCAAAGAAGCAAAGGAAAATACAAAGATTCTGATGATTTTCTGACTTTATTCGACATGCTGCTGTTTTATTATGCAAAACACAAATGTGCACACAAGATGAACTAGCCTACCGTAGGTCATTCTGTTATCATTTTTTTCTTTTTTCGTTAACTATTTATGAGTTGGCGCGAGTCCTCTGAATGATGTAAAGAGTCACTCTGTTGTGCCAGGGGATAACGATATCGGACGTCGACTGAAAGATATGAGTCAGGAAAGAAAGTTGCTCAAAACTAATTCACACTTAAAACTCAAAGGTACACGACAGACACATGGCATGGAGGGACTGCAGTAAATACTGATGCAAACCTAACTGACCATGTTGTTACTACTGTGAGAATCGTGAGAGGACGATGGTGAAGATTATCTGCTCATTAGACTGTTGTATACAAAGAGTGGCATACGGGCGTCGGTAAAAACAAAGGTGAAGAGAGTACTCAGAATAAAAAAGTAAAAGAGGAAGAACCACAAGGCAAAGTGGTGCCAGCGGAATATGCGCAAGATATAGAGGTGGGTTAAGGTTTATGAACTGGGAAAGAACGGAACTGGAAAATCTGTGTTCATTATCGGCGATAAAAAAATATATTAGGCTAGTAATGCAAAAAAGCTTAAGTGGTACTGGAAGGGTGTCAGCTAGTAAGAAAGGAACAGCATGGCTGGATGTGAAAGTAGAAACAACTGTGGAGGAGAAATGCAAGATGTAGGTGAGGTGGATGCAAGAGAGGTATTCGGATGAGAGAGAAGACGGTAAATGAAAAGTTATAACAATCAATGCCAAGCTCTCTGACAATAAGGAACTGTTATGAAAGATATGATGAAGAAAAGATAAGGAATAAAGTGTGAAAATGTAAATGATAAAAACGGACGAATGTTAACAAACGGAATGTTGATAACAGAGTGAATGTAAACACGACTGAGTTGGACGGCACCAACGAATACCTTTGTGGCTACAGAGGAAAATGCTATGAAAGGCTGAAGAACGGAAAGGCAGCGAATGTGAGATGATACAACACACCAGAGATTGCACAACGAATTTAACTTTGTAGGAGATATGCCAAGAAGACTGAATGAATGAAGCTGTGCCAGCTGCGTAATTGAAAGTTGTCATTGTGGCTTCGTGCTCTTACATAAAAACAAGGTTGAAGAAAATGAGGGTTAATACCATCGTGGAATAATCTGTTGAGTGTTCTGACTACAGTATATGGATGAAAAGAAATTGAAAAATTAAAATATGGACAAATGTCAGTATGCATAAGGTGGTTCCGTAGTGGTAGTGAACTGTCGATCAAAATATATACCGGGTATTTAGAATAACGCAGGTAGTGAATAAAGCTTAAAACATGAACTGCAAAATATTTATGACATTTACGGATCTGGAAAAAAAAAAAACAGTGAAGAGAGAGAGAGGGATTTTGGAAAGTGCTGGGTATGTACAGTACAATATATAACGTAAACTGCAAAATATTGTAAAAATGTATAATATTACCCAGGCGTATAGTATTAGGGCAGGAGTGAGAGAAGGATGCGTGGATGTTTTATATATATATATATATATATATATATATATATCATCAGCCGTTTTTTAGTATCCACTGCAGGACCGGCCTATCCCGACCGAAGTCGGGACGATACAGCCAATGTTTCTCTACCAAGTGGCTTAGGCTGTCTAGTAGAGATTGTATGTAGGGTGAGAAGTGCTTGTTAGTGTAATTGTTGTGCTGTAGTGGCTTTGGATATGTGTGTAGTCTGTGAACCAAGTGTAATCGGCCCGGGCAAGCCGACTGGGTGCAAGCATACTTTATAGTAAGCGACACTGGTTCAACCACAGCACCCCTTGTGTCCGCCAATGCAGTACATGGCCGGGTGAACACTCCCAAAGTTTATTACCCTGGCGGGGCGCGAATCCTGGTTCACCCGTGTACGAAACGCACACTCTACCACTGTACCACAGAGGCTCCATTATATACTGTACACACACACACACACACACACACACACACACACACACACACACATATATATATATATATATATATATATATATATATATATATATATATATATATGAATGGAAGGAGGTGTCATCGAGACTGATGTGGGTGAAAGCGAAATTTGAACGTGAGTTGTGGGTGTTTGTGAGTGCATATGGGCCTGGTAGTGAAAGGGATGAACAAGAGAGGGAGTCTTTCTGGAATGATGTTGATGAGTGTCTGCAGAGTTTTGGAGCGAATGTGAATGTGGTAATGATGGGAGATCTGAATGCTAGAGTGGGAAATGTAGCAGTTGAAGGCGTAGTTGGTATGCATGGTGTGCCTGGAAGAAATGAAAATGGGGAACGAATGATAGCGATGTGTGTTGAGCGAGAAATGGTGATTGGGAATACGCTGTTTGAGAAAAAAGATATTTATAAGTATACATGGGTGAGACAGGAGGGTGGAAGGGTTGTTGATAGAGCCTTGATGGACTATGTGGTTGTGTCTAGGAATGTAATAGGAAGATTGTTGGATGTGAGAGTTCTGAGAGGGGAGGGTGGAGGTATGTCTGACCACTACCTGGTGGAGGAAAGTTGAGAGTAGGTAAGAGATGGGTGAGAGCTAGGAGGGTTAGGTGTGGCAGGGAGGTTTTGAAAGTGAGTGAGTTGGATACAAGAGAGAAAAAGATAGAGTATCAGGAGAAATTGAAAGATAAGTGGAACGCAGTGAAAGATCGGGAAAATGGCAGCGTGGAGGAGGAATGGCAGTTGTTTAAGAGTGCTGTGGTGGGGCATGCAGAAGAGGTGTGTGGTGTGAGACGTGTGGGTGGTGGTGTAAGAAAAGGAAGTGAATGGTGGTGCGAGGAAGTAAGTATGGCTGTGGCTGAGAAGAGACGGGCATATGAAGTGTGGCTGCAGAGGAAGGATGAGATGTCATATGAAAGGTATAAGGAAAAAGAGGAATAGAGCGAGAAGGGCTGTGCGTGATGCTAAAGTGGCAGCAGATGAGAGGTGGGGTAGGCGGCTGACAGAGAATTTTCAACAGAATAAGAAAATGTTTTGGAAGGAGGTGAAAAGGGTGCGAAAGGGAGAGTCTGGGAAGGAAGAACGAGTAAAAGCAGAGGATGGAAGGATGTTAATTGAGATGGATGCAGTAAGGAAGAGATGGGCAGAGTATTTTGAAAGATCGTTAAATGTAGAGGAGGAAAGGGTGGCTGAGATTATGGCGGATGGAAGGGTGCAAGGAATAAATGTGTTGGGAGAGTTGAATGATTCTTTGATCACAAAGGAAGAAGTGGAGAAGGCAGTAAAGGATATGAAAACAGGGAAAGCTGCAGGTATGGATGGGTGTGCTGTGGAATGCCTGAAGGGTGGTGGAGTGACTATTGTTGACTGGTTAGTAAGATTGTTGAATGTGTGCTTTGAGAAAGGTATGGTGCCAATTGACTGGGCAAGTGCTTGTGTGGTCCCGTTGTATAAAAGCAAGGGTGATAAGTATGAATGTACAAGTTTTAGGGGCATAAGTCTGTTGAGTGTTGTAGGTAAAGTGTATGGTAGAGTGTTAATTATGAGAGTTAGAGAGGGTACAGAGGGAGTGATTAGTGATGAGCAGTGTGGCTTTAGGAGAGGGAGGGGATGCGTTGATCAGGTGTTTGCTGTGAGACAAGTGTGTGAAAAGTATTTAGCAAAAGGCAAGGATGTGTTTTGGGCATTTATGGATTTAGAGAAAGCGTATGATAGAATTGATAGGGAAGCTTTGTGGACTGTTTTAAGATTGTATGGACTTGATGGTAGGTTACTAAAAGGGGTGAAAAGTTTTTATGTAAATAGTAGAGCGTGTGTAAGAGTGGGAAATGCTGTGAGTGATTGGTTTCCGTGAGAGTGGGGCTGCGACAGGGATGTGTGATGTCGCCTTGGTTGTTTAATATTTACATGGATGGTGTTGTAAGGAGGTGAATGCAAGAGTTTTAGGTGGTCTGAGTCTGGTAAATGTTGATGGAGGAGAGTGGAATCTGAAGCAGCTGCTGTTTGCAGATGATTCTGCACTGGTGACTGATTCAGAGGAGAGATTGAGACAGTTGGTAGAGGAGTTTGGAAGGGTGTGTGAAAGGAGGAAATTGAAAGTAAATGAGAATAAGAGTAAAGTGATGAAGTGTACGAGGTTGATAAATGGTAGGGGGATGAATATAGTTTTGAATGGTGAGTTGCTTGAGGAGGTAGATTGTTTTAAATATCTAGGGTCACATGTTGCTGTGGATGGAAGAATAGATGCAGAAGTGAAGTTTAGAATAAATGAAGTAGGAAAGGTGCTGGGAGGAATGAAAAAAGTGTTTAAATGTCGTTAGCTTAGAATGGATGTAAAGAGAAGGCTGTATGAGGGTGTTGTGGTACCAACTGCATTATATGGTGATGAAACATGGAATATGGGTGTAGCAGAGAGGAAAAGTTTGAATGTAATGGAGATGAGGCGTCTGAGGAGTATGTGGAGTGATGCGTATGGATCGAGTGCGAAATGATGAAGTGCGAAGGAGAACTGGAGTTGTTCGGGAGATGGCTGGTAGAGTTGAGCAGAGGGTGTTGCAATGGTTTGGGCATATGGAGAGAATGGATAATGAACGATTGGTGAAAAAGATAACTAGATCTGATGTGAGAGGTGTAAGGCTGAGAGGAAGACCACGAATAGGATGGATGGACAGTGTGAAGAGAGCGCTGGATGCGAGAGGGATGTCTGTTGAGCAAGGAAGAGTGGCTGTGCGTGACAGAAATAAATGGAGAGAAATTGTGAATGAATAAGTGATGACGCAGCCCTGAGGGGATATTCTCCCGCATTTGGTCTGATCAGCTAGTCAGGTCAGGTGCGGGTAAGGGGATGGGTCTGTTATGATGTGGCAGGGGTAAACCAGTTCTGCTGTCGGGCCCTGCTGCGGATGTCACTGATTGCATTGCGCAGTTGACCCTTGTGCGTTGTGATGCGGTGAGGATCTGTCCGTTCTCCCCTTTGGGGCTAAGATGCGAATGAATGTGTTTGAATGGATGAGTAAATGGAGAGTGAGTCGTCCTGTCTCGGCTACCTCCCTTTCCTTGGGAGAAGCAGCCTAGGTATATATATATATATATATATATATATATATATATATATATATCTCTCCTCCTCATCCTCAGCCGTTGAGGTCCACTGCAGGACCGGCCTATCCCTACCGAAGCAGGGACAATACAGCCAATGTATCTCTACCAAGTGGCTTAGGCTGTCTGGTAGAGACTGTATGTAGGGTGAGAAGTGCTTGTAAGTGTAATTTAGTGTTGTAGTGGCTTTGGATGTGTGTGTCGTCTGTGAACCAAGTGTAATCGGCCCGCCTTAAGCCGACTGGGTGCAAGATACTAGTATGCGACATTGGTTCAACCACAGCACCCCTTGTGTCCAACAAAGTAGCAAGTGGCTTGGTGAACGCTTCCTAAAATTTTTACAACTCTGGCAGGAGGCGAACCCGCGCTCACCAGCGTGCAAAACGCACACTCTACCGCTGTACCACAGAGGCTCTCTCTCTCTCTCTCTCTCTCTCTCTCTCTCTCTCTCTCTATATATATATAGATTTACATATAGATTTATATATATATATATATTTATATATATATAGATATATATATATATATATATATATATCTATATATATATATATATTATATAGACACACACACACAAAAGATTACAACAAGAATTACGAGGTCGTGAATCAAGGTCGAGATAAATGTGAGATGCTGAATATTTAGTTTCTTATATCTATAAATAATGCTGTATTCTTCCTAATACCAAGAGTAATCTTTTTTAGACTCGTTCATGGTTTTGTGAATGCATGTGGGCGACGTGGTCTGAGAGTAAATGCAAGAGTAAAAATAACGGGTGTTGCGAGAGAATAGGTTTCACTGTGTAATGTGCTTGTGAATAGAGAGACTGGAGGTGCTGGGAGAGTTTAAGTACCTTGGTGTAGCGATAGAAAAGAGAGGTAAATATGTAAAAGAGGTGGAGAGTAGAGTGGCCCAAGGAAGTAAAGTGGCTGGTCCTATGAAATCCTTGATACAGAATAGAGGTCTGAGTACAGAAGCTGCAAAAAGGACTGTATGGAGGTGTTGTAATGCCGACATTTCCGTATGCGTATGAGACTTAGGAATGGGGTAGGCATTTAAAAAAAAAAAAAAACTAGAGTGAGACCACTAGAAAGGGACCAATTAAGGAAATTATAAAGGAGTGTGTGTTATGGAGTAGAGATCTCCACAGATCAAAGGGTAGATGACAAAGTACAATACTTAGATGATATGGTCATCCTGAGATAATGGACAGAAACAGGGCGAGGAAATGGGTGTATTATTAATGACTCTGGGATTGGGAGGTGGTGTGGATACCCAAGACGAAGTGGTGGACATGAAAAGTAAATGTGTGGATAAGGTGTGGATGCTGAGGAAGCAAAAAATATACAGGACAAATCATGGTTATGGATGAAGAAGCGTTTATGATGTAGACCTGAGAGGCGACTGAATGATTTACTGCCCACAGGCATTATAAAGCGCAGTGTTATGTGTGGATAAATGAGTCTGTGAGGTGGAGCCGAGAATTACCAGGGTCTGACTGCTAGTGAATGGCTGTGAGACCCATTACAGGGGACATTTATGGTTCTAATTTTGA
>NC_136979.1:27477465-27707465 GCF_032717465.1 Coenobita brevimanus
GGCAGAAATTTGGCATAATGTGTAATGTGAATTCGATTTAACCTTACTGTACTATATTTACATTTAACGTGAGAGAGAGAGAGAGAGAGAGAGAGAGAGAGAGAGAGAGAGAGAGAGAGAGAGAGAGATTTAATGGCAGAGTGTGAGAAATGAAACGGGTTCAAAAACACTGTATATCCAGCACAATATCTATGAACTTAAATAATGGGTCTTGAAATAATTAGTCTAGGCTATATTTTCGTGTAACATGTATGTAAATTATGAGCTTATAGATAAATAAACAATAAATGCATAAACAGGGGCACATAATGGGACAGGTAGAACATCCTATGAAATAAAATGAAATTAGTTCGATAAAAAATTAATGGTCTCTTATATTTCTTCTATTTTTTTACATGAATTACGAGTTAGCAGCCACATAGTAAAAAGACAGGTAGAAATTCTGAACAACATCTGAAAATAGCTTGACAAATTCTGCTGCATAAAACTCGTGTTCAAATTAAAAGTCTGGGTAAGCTGCTTGTTCTCAGTATTTTATGAATTTGACACGAATTATTAGGCCAACGCTAATTGACACACATCACTAATGAGTATTTAAGATTAGCCCCCCCGGTGTGCCTCAATCATATGATGTTTTTACGTCTGATAATAATTTCACAGTAAGAATTAGAAGTAGAGACTAAATGTAACTCGGTATATCCATCTTTAACCCCTTAAATCTGGCGACGTATTCTTTAGTCTGGTCTTTTACCTCCACATGATTTTCTTTATGCTAATCTTTTCAGCCAGAGGGATAGCATTCTCCATTAACGTTTTCACTTGTAGGGTCAATTTCAGGGACCTACTACAGCCTCCATTAGCCCTTCACAACATTCCTAAGCTGAATAAAATCGTCCTGCGATAGAGAATAAACTAAAAAATACGTCACAGGACAATGGGGCTAATCCTTTCACTGGTCATTCATTCTGCTTTACCTCACAGAGCCTAATTTAATTCAGCTTACAGACTGTTCGCAATGAAAAGCTAAAAATGTCCTTACTGATCCATTTAATTATATCCAAGTTAGCACTGCACTATTTTGTTAAGCTTAGGAACGACCCCTTTAAGTAACAGAGAGAGAGAGAGAGAGAGAGAGAGAGAGAGAGAGAGAGAGAGAGAGAGAGAGAGAGAGAGAGAGAGAGAGAGAGAGAGAGAGAGAGAGAGAGAGAGGATGGATGGGGAGGGAGAGAGTCAAAAGGAACATTAATAGTAACAAACATCAAAAGGAACATCAGTAAGGCAAAATAACCCAGTACGTCATGAAGGAAGTGGGGAGGTGGACTATAATTAAAGAGAGCAACTTAGGCCACCTCACGCAACATGCCGAACTCATGCAATCCAAGAATTGTTTAGGCCAAACAAGTAAGTCAACTGTTTTTTTTTTTTTTTCATCCCCCTGAACAGCGTGCAATATGGATGGATTTAATTGGATTTTAACCTTCACATAACAAGATAGATGTGCTTATTTGTTCTGTCCATCACAACGAGTATTTCCACAATTGTAAACATGACTAAAATCGAAGGTTGTGTGTTCAAACCCTTTAAATTTCTCTCCAACGAATGTGATCCATTGAGGGAAACCAACATAAAACTCCAGGGTGTTTTGGAACCGCATTCCTGGTGGCATGGAAGGCCTCGTAGCACCCCATCCTTTGCGATTTAATCTAGATACTACACCTTAGAATTGTCTTTGTCTTGCATGTTATTTATAGCATTTAAGCATCGACACAGTCTGCACCAGTATCACACAAAAGGACACTGAGGCGTACTGACAAATCGGTAAGGAAGGCATGTTACAAAATCTCAACAGTTCTTAAACCACCGTAGCAGTGTCACGGTATTTTCGCCCTGAACCCCGAATGAATGGACTAATGTATTCCATCCAAGATGACGCCGTGTTTACTTTATCCTTGTTATTTCAGACGATTTTAAACAGCTCAAGACTCTTCTCTTGTACTGTGCTGCGGGATTTCCAACAAGCTCAAGTATGATGACTTGCGACTGCCAAACCATTCTATTTTTCCAATGAGAGACCACTGGTTCTGAGAGGTGGGTTACTTACATAAATGACTAATGATGTGACTGAAAATTAAAAGAAAACAAATCAGATAAATCAATTTTCCTTCCTCCCAGATAACTTCAAAATATACATCAACTTAATGTCAGTTTCGTGTACGTCTGAAGACTTACTAGAAGCTAGCTTAACGTAGATCAGCAGTCATCATGATGTGTGTAAACGCTGCAATAATACAGAGGAGCAAAAGATATTCGTATCTGTAGCAGCATTATCGATCTAATAAAGAACCTCACAGAAGCAAAAATGAAAGCAGTGTACGAATATCTATGACAGCTATACCTCTGACAAACTTTAACTTGAACCCCCAAAGAACGATGACGCATTGTTTAATACATTCTTGTTATCTCTGGATGATTATGTTCCACTTGGGATAGACCTCTAGTGCTGAGCATACCTCTGAACATAACTCCTGCATAACTCTTTCTTGAGCTGAATTAAAACTCCCGACGGTAGCAAGACTCAAGTGTATGGACGTCCTCGGAATGAATGTAGTTAATTAGTATAAGAGACAGTGAAAAATTAGAAAGTGGCCATAAAAAACTAGAAAGTGGCTGTTAAAAAAAAAAGGTTCTCTAAAGAAAACATGAAGTTTGGATATCTCGACAAAATAAGAGTAAAGCAATGTACAAAAAAATTACAAAGTGATTAGTTAAGTTAATGATAAAGAAAGGAGAGAAACATGCAATACATCTGCACAACATAAAAGCATTACAATGGCGAAAAATAAGTGGTTACAGTACGAAAAGATTACAACGCAGAGAGAAAACAAAAATATATCTCCATTAAGTGAAATTAAACAATGACGAAAAAGTAGGAAGTGGTTATGAAAAGAATAAAAAGAAGGGAGGAAATACAAAAACAATGAAGGAAAGAGGGAGTGGAAGACGACAAGGGCGAACTTTAAAGGAAACACAGCGAAAGAATTAGGGGGAGAGGAAAGTGGAGGCGCGGGGGTGCAAGGAGAGGACCAGGAAGACAAATTAGGGAGGGAAGCGAGACAGAAAGAGGGAGATTAAATGAAAGGAGGAGGAGAGGGCCTTGATGAAGAGAAATGAGGAAACAGAGAGAGGGGGAGATTTTGCACTCAAGTGTGGCAAAGAAACGAGGAAAAAAAATATAACAGAGATTGAGGAGATAATAAAAACAGACTGACGACAGGCAACTCATTTGAATGAAAGATTTTGCATTCAAGTCTTTGCACAGAACGAGGAAAAAACATATAACTGAGAATGAGGAGAATAAACACATAAAGGAAGAGTAGTTTACTTAGAGATTCTGCACTCAAATCGTGGCACCGACGCGATAACACACACACACACACACACACACACACACACACACACACACACACACACACACACACACACACACCAGAAAACGAGGAGAGTAAAAGAGATTAAGGACGCGTAGTTCAGTTTGAGGTTAGTTCCTGAGTGGAGGGTGGTGAGTCGTGGAAAGACTGGTCGTTCACTAAAAAGAAATATAAATACGCAGAGTTCATTTCTTTAAGACCACCCCTCACCGGATTCGATATCAGGCAACAGTAACATGAATATACAAGGATATAATAATGAAAAGGACTATACCGTACCAAGTGGTGAAGCGTGGCTCATGTTCAACTGTGGCTGGGAGAGGAATGTGGTGTGGCTGAAGTAGGGGGTTGGACGTGAGGGGTGACTAGGGTAGAGGGTGAGAGGTGAGGTGTGGCTAGGTTATGGGATAAGAGGTGAGATGTGACTAGGATAGGGGGTGAGAGGTGAGGTGTGTCTACAGTAGGGGGTGAGAGGTGTGGTGTGGCTAAGGTAGGGGGTGAGAGGTGTGGTGTGGCTAAGGTGAGGGGTTAGAGGTGAGTTGTGGCTAGGGGAAGGGTGAGAGATGAGGTATGGCAAGGATAGGGGTGACAGGTGAGATGTGGCTAGAGTAAGGGTGAGAGGTGAAGTTTGGCTAGGGTAGGGGTTAGAGGTGAGATGTGACTAGGGTAAGGGTGAGAGGTGAGGTGTGGCAAAGATAGGGGTAAGATGTAAGGTGTGAGAAGGATAGGGGTGAGCTGTAAGGAGTGGCTAGGGGAGGGGGTGAGATGTAAGTAGTGGCTAGGGTAGGGAGGTGAGGTGTGGCTAAGGTAGGGAGGTGAGGTGTGGCTAGGGTAAAAGTGAAAGGTGAGGTCATGTGTGGTCACCATCAAACGATTTAACAATAAGAGCTTGCAGAAATATCACTTCAAGCCATAAAATATTTATTCGCCAATAGACCTCTCCGGAAATAACACTGCAATTAGCTAACGATCACGAAAATATGACTGCAGTGTTACACAGCCTGCAAAAATAGTGACATCATTATCATCACTATATCCCAAGGTGTTCCTCCTAATGACTGTCAGTAAATGGGCAAGATAATCGCCGGACTAGTGTATCATTAATCATCCAGCTACGCGGGCAACGGCCAGTATGTGGGTATAATAATCTTGGTCGTGTAGCAATAATAAGTATTATACAGGCAGAGGTAGGACCTTGGCATTCTCTCTTGTGTAGTTTTCGTGTTAATCCGTATTCCTATTATAACACCATATTAATAATAATCATCATCCAGACCTCTTTTCTCATCTATGGATGGGATGTGGACTAGGGATGTGGTGAGGTCATATATAACAATCTGGAAAATAAACCTTCGACGGACCGCATTTTTCTTTAAAGGTATAAAATCATTTCGTGTCAGCCTAAGTAAATTTCCATGCGCACTAGAAACAACTCGACTACACATCATTTTTAAGCCTTTAGAGCCTTGGATTTCTGTCAGATGAAGAAAATCGTCTGGTGACAGAGGAAAGGCAAAAGACGTCATCAGAGTGGAGTGGTATACATTCAAAAGTACAATAGAAAGAGGTATCAATGAACCTATACGTGGGTAAGTGCACAGCATTGCACAGCACAGAAAGTCGTGTTTGTGGCTAAAGATACAACATACAGTCGTGTTTGTGGGTCATTGTAAAGCATGGAATCGTGTCTGTGGGTACTGTGGGTCAGTGTACAGCACAAAGTCACGTCTGTGGTTAAGTGTACAGCCTAGAATCGTGTTTGCGGATCTGTGCACAGCCAAGTCCTGTTTGTGGGTAGGTGTACAGCACCCGTAGTTTACAGGACCGTGTACAGCACAGACTCGTGCTTATGGGTCAATGTACGGAACAAAATCGTGTATGTATGTCCGTGTACATTATAAAGCCATGCATAACACATTAATGCATGTTGGTAAGCGTACAGCCCAGAGTCATGTTTGTGAGTGAGTGTATAGAGTGGGGGAGTGTATGATGTATGGCGAGGCTAGGAGGAACTCTCACAAACACCATCACCAGTCACGGGGAAAAGTGAGGCCTGCATAATTCCTCCATTACCTCTCTGTGGAATCCCAGGGGGTGAGAGTGAGTGGACTGAAGGAGTGGCGATGAAAGTGGACTGGTGGAAGGTGGAGTGAGGGGGAGTGGAGATGATGGTGGAGTGGGGGGAGTGGAGATGGAGGTGGAGTGAGGGGGAGTGATGGTGGTGAAATGGGGAAATGGAGATGGAGATGCGGAGTGAGGGGGAGTGGAGTTAGTGGTGGAGTGTGGGGGAGTGGAGATGGTGGTGGAGTGAGAGGGAGCGGAGATGGTGGTGGAGTGAATGGGAAGGGTGTGAAAATGGTGGTGGTGTTTGGTGGAGATATAAAGGAGTAAGGGGGAATCGAGTAGAGATCATGGTCGAGTGGAGAGAAGGAGGGGGAATGGAGACAAGGAGAGAAAGAATGAGGGGAATGAATATGAGGAGGAAGAGGAGGGAGAATTGGAAAGGAAAGAGAGAAGAGAAGAAGGAAAGTACAGGGAGAGTATGAGCAGTGAGAAGAAACTAGTGAAAGGGGAGGGGTCGGAGGGAGGACATGGGAAAGGAGGCAAGGAAAATGAATCGAGGAAAGGAAGAGAAGAGGAGACAGTGGCAAGGAAGTGAGGGATGGTAAGGGCAAAGAAGAAGCTGGAAGAAAGTGAGGGTCGGAAGGAAAAAACTAAGAAAGAAAGGGGCAAGGGAAAAAGAAGGAGGCGTAGACAGGGGGAGCAGGAGGAGGAGGAAAAGGAAAGGAAGGAAGGGATGGGCAAAGAAAGGAAGCTAGTGGAAGGTTGGGAAGTAAGGGGGAAAATGGACTGAATGAGGAGGGGGCGGGGGAGAGGGAAGGAAGGAGGGAGGGAGAGGGTGGAATGAACTGAAGAAAGGTAGTGATAAATGGGTCTACAGGAGGGGAGCAGCGAGGCGGGGAATAGGGGGAAAGGAGGCAGAGTGAGGTGAATGCAAAACACAGGAATGATGAAAGAGACATGTGGCTGGGTAAGATTAAAGAAAGATAGGCATGCAACAGAGTAAGAAACAAGAAAACGAAAACAATAAAAACAATGCATTTCAGATATGTCGCAGAGAGAGAGAGAGAGAGAGAGAGAGAGAGAGAGAGAGAAACTGCAACACCCAAGAACGAGAAAATGATACGAAATATGAAGAGGGAAAAAAATGAGAGCAGAAGGCAAACAATATATAAAAAACAGACAGTAGCATAATGGAGTAAAGGCAAAGAAGACTGCAACATTATGGAAGGAAATTACGAGCAAAAGCATGGAGGTAAGTGACAGGAATGTGACAGAAAAATAAAAAATACATAAGAAAGTAAAAGAGACAACAATCCACAGTACATTAAAGGTAGGCCAGAAGTAGTGCAAAAGAGGGAGGGAGGAAAAAAATGCAACTTGGTGGAACACAGAGAAATGTAGACGTAAAAGAGAAAGGAAAGAGAGGGACGCAACCCTGGAAACAATGAAGAAGAGTTGGCATATAGCGAAGAAAGAGAGTGAAAAAGAGAAAACAATGATAAACACTGTGTACAAGAAGGCAAACAGCAACTTAAAGAGAGAAGAAAAAAGACACTTAAATGGTAGAGAGCTGCAGAACGAGAGAGAAAGAGAGTAACTGAGAGAGGAACGACGTCAAGCGAAGAAGATAATCGAGTTAGGGATAAAACCAAGTGAGGGAGAAAGAAGGAATGTAGGGAAGAGAGAGAGAGAGAGAGAGAGAGAGAGAGAGAGAGAGAGAGAGAGAGAGAGAGACAGACAGACAGACAGACAGACAGACAGACGTGTGTGTGTGTGTGTGTGTGTGTGTGTGTGTGTGTGTGTGTGTGTGTGTGTGTGTGTGTGTGTGTGTGTGTGTGTGTGTGTGTGTGTGTGTGTGTGTGTGTGTGTGTGTGTGTGTGTGTGTGTGTGTGTGTGTGTGTGTGTGTGTGTGTGTGTGTGTGTGTGTGTGTGTGTGTGTGTGTGTGTGTGTGTGTGTGGAGTGACTTAGGCCGAAGGGAAGATTGATGAGTGTCGGAGCCAGCTCGTCACGCCCGATATCAGAGGTGCTGCTGTGGAGGTGGGGGCGGGGAGGAGAGGGGAGAGAGGATTGAGGGAAGGGGGTAAGGAGGGAAAGGGAAGGAGGGGAAGGAGTAAAGGGGAGGAGGCCGCTAACCACACTCTATTTAACTACCCAAAACTATTACTACCGGTACCTCCTTCACTACACCTACAGCAACACTCTTAGTTCTGTATCTTCATTCGTTATTTATTTATTTACTTATTTTTTACAAAGATAGCGGCGGCGCTAATTTCTTCCTTTTGATCTTGGTGATGCTCAAGGAAACGCTGACTTAAACGTTCACCACTCCCATAATACAAAAGAGACAACCCCCCTCCCCCTTCACAAGGTGTACTCCCCTTGCCATGCCCCACCACCAACCACCATCCCAGGTCGTCCCACCCACTCCTGTCCAATTCCCCCTCGATATCAAATGTCTAAAAAAAACTCTTACTTACCATTCCCACCACCAAAACCACACCCACTCACCGCCCTGCACTATCTTATCATCCTACCACACCCATTTCTTGCCTTCTCTCTCCCGAATTTCTTGGAGATGCACTATCCTCATTCTTTTACAATTTATCGGTGTCCATAAAGACCTACCTCCCTTTCTTTGCGGGAAGCAGCCTTGGTATACAGATAGATAAAGACCTACAGTATTAATTTTCACGGGGTGTACTCCTCCCGCCCTGCCTTTACACCCACCAACATCCCACACTGTCCCGCCCATTCCAGTCTGCCGAGCTCACCGCTTACTGCTTCTGCCCAGCCTGACGCCACCTACACCTTGTCCAGCTTAACACCACCTACACCCTGCCCAGCTTAACACCACCTACACCCTGTCCAGCTTAACACCACCTACACCCTGCCCAGCTTGACACCATTTACACCCTGCCCACCCTGACCAACCCCATCTCACCTTCTCTCCCTTTAGACTAAGCACTGAATGAGACCGTTCTAATATCACTTCTGGTACACTTATAGCTTCTCAAAGCAGCTGTGTCTACTGCATTTACCTTATCAAATTTGCCATATCTCCAAACCTCTTATGAGTTATACTAATATATATTCATTATACTTGCCGTACATTTTTTCTTTACTTCTCATAATTATCCTATGGCAGATTAGGCAACTACTATTTAATGACGTCATCACAAATTACACTTGTTTATAATACAAGCCATCGTCACTATATCCTCCTCCTCCTCTGCTTCTTCTTTTTCCTCCTCCTCCTCTTCCTCCTCCTCCTCCTCCTCCTCCTCCTCATCATCATCATCATCATCATCATCATCATCATCACTTCTCATCCGTTCACACACACACACCACCTTCCACTCTATCCTCTTTACTGTCAGTAGATAAGTTCCCTGTTTTTATGCAAATGCTCTAGGGACCACACACACACACACACACACACACACACACACACACAAACACACACACACACACACACACACACACACACACACACACACACTTCTATGGTACTAGTCTCAACCTACTTAAATTAAGGCAGCATCACGTTGTGTCCTATTAGATTAATTAACTTGTTTACCTCCTCCTCGTCAACCAAAAATGTAAAGCGAAAAATGATAACGCTGAGAGGAAAATTTATAGCTGCCATTAACAGATATAAAAGTGCAAAGTAACAACACTGAACGAAAAAAAGAAGAAATATTTGTCATGAATACCGATACCCTACATAATGAAAAAAATGATAACGTGGAATGGAAAAATAAATGCCTGCCATCAATTCAACTAACGATTTTTGCGAATAATACAACGACCGAACGGAAAAATTAATGTCCGCCACGAACACAGATGACAAGGAAAAAAGAAAAACAAATACTGATCAGAGTAAATAATGACTTCCATTAACCCAAAAATGATAAACAAATAAGCTGAGTGAAAAAAAATGACTGCCATGAATATAAACGACAGAAATCACGAAGACTAATACCGCTGCATGGGAAAATAAATACCCTCCATGAATAAAGAGATCAAGATAATATAACAGGGCTAAATGGAAAGTCAAACATAATAACACTGATGAAGCGAAAAGTAACCCTGAATAAAGTCCTGCATTAAATAAAATAAAAAATGAATGGAAAATTAAATGTTGCCATGAATTTCGACAACAAAAGCGAAAAATACTTATCACATCAAATAAATGTCTTAAAAATGCATGGAGACAAACATGTAAAATTAGGGCGTACACAAATAATACGACCCCGTTATTAAAAAATGCTGACTCCTTTATCACTGGAAATTAAACATCTCTATCCGTCATCCTGCGATCATTAAGAGTGCCATTTTCTTTGTCACCCGTAATTTCTCCTATTAATACTAACAACCTCGGTATGAAATTTCTCTGCCTGCTCCTCACCACTATTATTATTATTATTATTATTATTATTATTATTATTATTGGTCACAGGAGGTAAATGTGTGAACCAACCAAAAGCCAGTTGAGAACTTCGATCACTACTTCACTAAAATGACGTCTTTTATTTTCATACTTGTTGATGCCAAAGGATTTCATTTAGCTTTAAGAAGACTTCCTCTTAGGAGAAACGTATCCTGGTACGAATAAAATCCTCTGAAAATAGTATGAATTATGTAGTTAAGACTATCGTGGTGAATGAGTTAAAGCTTGTGTTTTTTTATCACTTATATTACAAAGGCCAACCTCATGATTTTTTTTATGTACTAGTGTCAAAAGATAAGAAAGTTAAATCTGTTTCCTCAAAACTGACTGCTATGGTGTGGAGTATATAAGTTCCCGATTTCTGATGGTCACTTGCGGTACGCCTAGTGAAATGACATTGGATTTGATCAACATGCACCCAACTCGACAGCGTGCAGTCAGCAACGATGAAGATGGATATATATTTTCTTCAAGTGATTCAGAAATCGTTGCTAAGAACTGAGAGTTTGTCTTCTCGCTTCGCTAGAGACGGAAGGTAATAAGCATAAGGTCATTAGTCTACAAAATTGTACAGCGTAGTACTTAACTCCTTCAATCAGGTGACGAATCCTAGGTTTTACTTCTTGCTAACCCAGACGAGCTGAGTCAGATTTGGAAACACTTCGAGCTGGAGCAGTCATTCACAGTCCTCATTAACCTGTTCACAACTAGATGTCCATCCTATGCTGAATAAAACCGTCTGGAGATAATACGAGTAAAACAGAATGCCCTGGGACTGAAAAAGTTAACCAGCCTGTGATAATATGAAAACCGAAAATCCAATGGGTGGTCGATACGCCCCTGTAAACACGGAAGCCTCATTTGTTCCCTCTGGTAAATAGGAAATTATTCACAGGAGATCAATAAGCGGCGTGAGTGTCCTGCGTCATGGCATTTTACTAGTGCACTTGTATTATGATCTGGCCAGGAAGAATATACCACTTACCAGTCCTTAGTCAGTCAATCAGCAAAGTCTCACCAGTCTCAGCATTCAGTCAGCCCTCAGGAGGCGGTGGCTGAATCGGTAGAGAGGCGGCTTGCGGTCCTGATGGACCTAGGTTCGAATCCCTGGGGCAAGGAACAGTTTAAGTTGAATTTCATAAAAAGCAGACTCTCCTGATCTACCAGATGACCCGCCGACATGTAAAAATATCCCCGCTAATATCAATACACCAGTCCTGTATTAGACAGCCCTAGCATGTATTCAATATGGACGGTGGGTGTTAATGCCGAAGTGGTGACATGTGGAGGTGTAAAAGGACTACTGGGCCTTGGGATAGGCTACTGCCCCCGAGATATAGGCCCTGAAGCCTTTGCCCAGAGTCGGACCAAAAAAAAAAAAAAAAAGACGGAGGTCAACGGGTGAACAATGTGTGTGTGTGTGTGTGTGTGTGCGCACGAGCGCTGGGTCCGCCTAACCACCTGCGTGTCTTGGATAATACTGCTTACCGTCCGCTACAATTTCCATCAGATGCCCGCCTCAGGATCTATTGTGAAATGCGCACGCGAAGTTTCAATTTCGGCGGCCCTTCCTCCCTCTACATGGCCCACAACCGGCCCAAGTAGAGTCTCCCTCTGTATTAATCTTTCTCAAGAAAAACTTGCATTTCTGAACTGACACAATTTTATAATTTATGTGCTGATTTCCCATTAGGGTATTTGTATAATTTCAAACAATGCATTCAAAAACTTTATTTGACTCATTAAAATTTACAGGAAATACAATTAACCATTATAAGATCAGAGGAATAACAGAAATGGAAGAACTGAGCATGGAGAGACACATGACAAGGGCTGCACCCCTTCCTTAACTTTGCCTGCGAGGTGGAGGCAAAAATTCAGAAGGGTTAGGTGGTGTGCGATTATGTATGTGACCAATTCGGTCGCTTTGATGATATTTTTCTAATATTTTTGCTTTCCTCATCCCATTTCTGGATCCTCTTCACCCCAAGTATTTGTGAGAGGTTCACCATTATTATGAAGTTATCTTTCAAGTCAATGTATGTCATTATGCATCCATTAACCTGTCCTGTATTGCACAACGTAATACAGTATGTAATGACATGAAATTTGTTTACTCATACAGAAGGAGCACAACAACCGTTGCCTTAGTTGCTGGTAGGGCAGCCTAGTGCTGCGATGGCTATGCTACACAGGATCGGTAAAGGTGACGTCACCCATTTATCTCTCACCGTCCACCCACCTACCATATCTCCACTACCACCCTACCCTACGAAATCCACCCACACCTTCCTTCCCACACTCTACCCACCTCGCACCACCCACAACCACACACTCCCTCTCATCCCCGCTGTTCCACCCTAGCGCGACGGTGCCACCTACCCAGTTTCCTGGCCGCCCAGCCCGACACCCGTGAGCAACGACCCTACATAGATTGTGGCTGTAATTTGGCCGAGTGATTTGTTGCGGGTGGCTGTCTTTATCCAGAGCGAGAAGGCCGTGTGTCCGGCTCGAGGGTCGCAGGAAAACTTCGTCTCCTGACCAAGAGAAATAGTACACCACACAGGCAATTATCGAGGTCGTTAATTTCACTTGAGACAGTAATTAGTGGGCCAGGACAGCAATGCTCCCCCCCCATCTCCACCCACACACGCTGAGCTGCGACCCCCCACCCTGGCCTTTCCTTGCTCGCTACAAGCACGTCAACCTTCTCTCCGCCTGATATTACACCTTTATAATATATAATGACAAACTCTGACCTTTTAATTGTCTAGTTTCCAGTCCCATATAGGCCAATTTTTTCTTTCCGATCAGAGAGAAGAATGAGTTTAGGGATTAAGGTAATGAATAATGGACCGAGGTTTGAAAATTCTACAGCTGAAAAACAACTTATAAGGACACTACAATGAGCTACATCAGATCTAGAATACAAACACCATACAGAAGATAAACTTCCAGCATCAAAGGTCGCTGTCACCGCAGTGCAGATACACCTTACAACATCGGAAACCGGCACCCCTTGGTGGTAGACAGCGCCTCATGAGGGTCATTCACCACAGCGAGGTGCAGGAAAACCCCGGGTGGATGCCACAAATTCCTCGCACCACCCAAGGTTCACAGCGCCATTACATGTACGTTCCTCGTCAGCATAAGTTAAATCATGCTCCCTCCATCATCTGTCCACAGTTCTCTACTGCCACACCACACTACTATAATAATGTCTCACTCCTCTGGCATCTTCAGTGACATCGCCTTCATCTCTCTCTCTCTCTTTCTTTCTCTCTCTCTCTCTGTTCCTATTATATATATCTCATGAACGGCTTGAGCTATCAACATGAAACCTTCAGGGTATCAAGATATGGCCAAAATCTTGGACGAATTCGAAAATGGGCACTCGGGGTCAAGGTCAAGGTCACGAAAATGGCTGTCAAAAGTCAAATAGTTTTTATCGCCCGGCTTTAACACCATTACATATCATGAACAGCTTGAGCTATAAACACGAAACCATCAGGGTATCAAGATATGGCTTAAATCTTGGACCAGGCCAACAGCGTATTCTGGCGGACGATTAGCATTTGGCTGCGGAAAGCTTTTCTTTCATTATTACTATTATTATTTTATTATTATTACTACTACAACTACTCCTACTTCTACGACTACTACTGCTACTACTACTAAATTACTCTGTTTATTACTTTAACAAAACTAGGTAACTGTTACTGTTAAGAACAAAAATATCTCGCAGTTCCACAACAAATATCACATCCAGACTACGACCTACAATGAACCATTAATATTTTCTCTGTTATTGTCGCACTAAGCCTTGGTATTTCTGTCAGGTTAACAGCAAATGATTTTGTTACAGCAAAATTTTAGCTGCTACGAAGACACAGACTGTTTCGATAATTAATTCGCTGTCGCACTGTAAACAAGCTTTTTATGCAGATTTACAGCAAACTATTTTGTTGAGATAGAGAAATTTCACCTTTAGCTAACAGAACGCACAACCGAGAATCGTGAAGGTTTGAATGATGAGTGAAGGAATGTGTGGCCCATTTCACTGAGATGTCACCAGCTCTCCTAGTTCTTTGGCATCCCATTTTTGTATTTGGAATTGATCCAAGTGCATTATTTAGTGGGGAACAGGATGATGATGATGATGTTTATAAATTATTATTACCGGTGGTATTATTATTATTATTATTATTATTATTATTATTATTATTATTGTTATTACTGTTATTATTATTGTTATTACTATTATTATTATTATTATTACTCTTATTATTATTATTATGGTTTTATTATTATTATTATGGTTTTATTATTATTAATTAAGTACACTAAGAAACCATTTACTACGCTGGGTGGTAACCATGTAACCAAATTATGGCACCTGGTAATTTAGTGGATAATTAAGACGCTCCAATCGGATTGAGCCTGTACAGGCTTATATCCATGGGGTGGTTGGGATTTATTGCTCACGTAATGCCACTCAGGGATGAGTGAGGCTGGTCACTCTTATCTTAAATGTCAGGACCAACTTGCCTAGCCCCGGGCTCCTACGCTTCTCATGGGGCAACATAGGATTGGATGATGGATGGATGGATGATTACATCATCATCCGGACCTCCTTTCCCACCATAGGGCAGGGTGAGGAGTAGCAACGTCCAGACAGCCCAAATTTGCCGAGTTCAATGGGCCACGCTTCCATTCACTCACCATTCAAGCCCCCGGAATCCTGGCTCTATCTGACGACGCCAAAAACATTCATCACGTTCTGTAGCTTCACATAAACGTATCCGATAGAGTTCTCAACCCCGTAAGTGAGGGACATTAGCAGTAGGGAGAGGGTACGAGTGGGATCTCAAGCAGAATCACTCCTCCTCCTCCTCCTTCCTCTCCTGGACAAGAACAGGTCCGCATTTCCGGGCTGTCGCCTGGGTACAACTGCGTCCAAAATCTGTGCGGCTGCAAGTGTGTGGATATTTATGCGAGTGGCCGACAGCGGTATTGGCCCCGTCCACACTCTGGTGGGGAGGGAGAGGGAAGAGGGGGAGGGATGGGGCGATGTAGCACTGGGATGGGGAGGGTGCGGGATGGGGAGGCTGTGCTGGGAGGGAGAAGGGGTTGGATATGGAGGGGGCACACTGGGAGTGGTGTGTGGGATATGGAGAGGAAGGTTGTGTGATCTGGTGGGCGGGTATGAGAGGGGTGTGTGATATGAGGGCAGGGCATGTGAGAGCAAGAATGTGATATAGGAGAGGAAGTATATGATATGAGGGGTGGTGATGGAAGAAGGGGACTGTGATATGGAAGGAAGGGTATTTGAGAGGGGTATGTGTGTTATGGGGGAGCGTCTATGAGAGGGGAAAGTGATATGTTGGGCGGGTATACAAGTGGAAGAGTGTGATATGATGGGGAGGGGAGGGGAAAGGGAGAATATGAAACACTGGGGAAGTGGGGGGTCCATGCGATATGAAGAGTGAGGGCATGTGAGACTCGGGTTGGGGGGGTGGGGGTGCGTGTGGAATAAGTGGGGAGTGTCACCAGGAAACAGCCTCCAACACCACGCATCCGCAAGCCTACCTCTCAACCCCTGCATTACAACAGATACTCCCCCAAGTAAATTCGTCCAGTGGTGGCAAAAATAAAATAACACATCTGTAACTATCCTTGTACTGAAGGCAGAGAGGAATGATAAATTCTTGAAACTGTATGGCTGGGAATAGTTTACAGCAGAAGAATGCGACACACAATCCCTAACTGGGGAATGAACGATGGGGTGGGGAGGAGTGTTTGGGACTTGAATAAGTAATATGGGACAGGAGAAGATGTAATGGACTGGGAGAGGTTTGGGACTGGGGTTGGGTTATTGGACTGGGAAGGGAATGGGACTGAGATTGAGGTAATAGACTAGGGCAGGGATACCAGACTCGGGGAGGGAGGGATAAGGAGGCTGGGAGAGGGATCTTAGATTGGGGGAGGGAGGAGGCATGGGACTGGGAAGGGGTACTGAACTGGGGAGGGAGTGGTACTGGACTGGGGTAGGGAGGAGGTATGGGACTATTAAGGGGTACTGGACTGGGGGGAGGGATATGGAACTGGGGGTATGGGACTAAGGGAGGGGTCTAGGACTTGGGGAAGGGAGTATGGGACTCAGGAAAGGAGGGAGTATTAGACTAGAGAAGGAGTATGGGACTGTTGGAGGGGTATGTGACTGGGAGAAGTGGGTAAGAGACTGGGAAAGGGCCATGGGACTGAGAGGAGGGGTATGGGACTGGGAGAAGGGGTATGGCACTTGGAGAGGGGGTATAGGACTGGGAGAGGGGGTATGGCACTTGGAGAGGGGGTATAGGACTGGGAGATGGGGTACTGCACTTGGAGAGGGGGTATGGGACTGGAAGAGGGGGTACGAGACTAGGAAAATGGAGAATGGGACTAGGGGAGGGGGTCCGGGAGAGGGGGAAGGAGGGGAAAGAGACTGGGGAAGCGGACATATATGAAACTAGGGGAAGGGAGTGCAAGAGGTTGGGGAATGTCAAAGTGACATGAGACTGGAAAAGGAAGGGGGGCCATGAAAATGGGGAAGGGGCTTGGGGAATTAGGTTAGGCAAGGCAGAGAGGCAGAAGTCTTATGATTCGGAAACACGAGATAGCGATAAGTGAAACATAATACAGGGATGGTGTGAGGATGAGACTGGGAAAGAGGGGCATGAGACTGGGGAAGGATGAGGGGATATGAAATTGGGATTGGGGACATAAGATTCAGCAGAGGGGATGAGACCTGGGAAGACGGGGAGGGGAAGAAAGGAAACTGGGCTAGGGGTGGCGAGACTGGGGAAAGAGATGGCATGAAACTGGGAAATAAGAACATGGGAGTGAGTAATGAGACCCAGTTTACTCAAGTACCAGAGATCCCTGGTAATGGATGGGTTTAATCTTCCTCCATCTGCATTTACCCTCTCCCATGCCTCAGTCCAAACAGCATCCGTGACTCATTTCCTTCTGCCACTCCCATCCTTACTTTGTTTTCTTTTCTTTCAAACGCACATTAGCCCTCCTTTCCTCTGCCACTTTCTTCTGCGTGCCTCTGTCTCCTTACGGGCAGCTCCACCCAGCGTGCCTAATTCATTCCCACTTTCTATCTCTTTTCTTTCATTTAACCGTCCTTTATTCTCACACACTATTTCAACTTTTTAACAATCTATCTACCCACATTCTATTCATCCTCCTTTTCATCGTTTTCATCTAGCCATTCATCATTTTCCTATTTTTAATCTTTTACTTTAATCATTTATCCATCTCTCCTCACAGTTTTATTATTTTTATTATCCATCCATGTTCTCAACTTTTTATGTTTTTTTCTATATCCATCTTTTTGCTTATATTCTTCATCCATCACTTTCTCATACTCTCAGTTTTTTTTCTTTCATCATTTCCTACCCTAATTTATCCCTCCCTCCTTCCAACTTTCACTTTGTATGCATATCTTTACTTCCTCCGAGCAACGTACTCCATTTCATTTTCTTTACTTTCTCCCTGCGTGCATATATTACCCTCTCACATGGATCTAGGTTCATTTTCTTTCCTTTCCATCTTTCATTTTCTTTTCTTTCCAGCCTTCATTTTTTCTCGTTTCTCTCTGCGGCTTTTCTTTTCTTCTCAGTCTTCACTCTGCATCGTACTGCACTGTACATATCGTGCAGTTCAACTTCATTCTTTCATCTAATCCTTTTTTTTTCACTCACATTGTTCAGTATTCGTTTCTCCAGCTTTCTCTCCTTTTAACTTCCCTTCCCACATCCATTCACCTCCCTTCCCTCTTATCACCTATCCACCCTTCCCACAGATTCTTCTCCTTTTTCATCTAACCATTCACCCTCCTCTCCACCTTTTCATCTATCTTTCCAACCCTCTTTCTATTCATCATCTATCGTCCCTTCTTTCACCTGTCCTTCTTTTTTATCATTTACCCACCCTTCCTTCTGATTCTTCCCTCTTTTCGTCTATCCAGTCAGTCTTTGCACCATCTTTCCATTAATTTTCCTTCCCTCAGTCCATCCATCATCTACCTCTTCATCATTCTCTGTGCCTTTTCTTCCCTAAAATCAGCCAGTCTCCCTTCCTTTCATTTACACACTAGCCTTGTACCATCCTCCCCTTCTTACATATCATTTTACTTCTCTTCTTTCCTCCCATTCACATTATTCCCTACATCTAATCCATCTTTCCCTCCCTCTGTCCATCCACCGCCTACCTCTACGCTGCTCCATCACTCCCTCTGCCTTTTCCACCCCTGTAATCATTCGGTCACCCTCCTTTCATCTCTAAGCTGGTTTTTCCTCTTATCATTTCCTCAAATAATTTTACTTACATCCTCTCTTCCATTCATGTCGCTATCCCCCTCCCCCCTGTCATCTAGCAATTTCATCCCATTATATCCAACTATTCAAACATTTACCATTCCATCCATCTCTAACCTCTCGTCTCAAGCATGCCTTAAACTCCCTTCGTCAATACGACCATCCTTCCTTTTTATCAAATAACTATCTAACCATTTCCTCGTTTCTCTATCTTTCTCTCTTTCTTTTCAACCGTCTATCCGTCAGTCCATACCTCTAACCCTCCAACTTTCAGTCATCCTTCCTTTACTCCTCTCATCTATCCACTCACCCATCCCACTAAAGTTAAAAATTATTCATCAACCATCTGTCCATCCCTTCTTTCAAGTATCTATCCTTCAGTTCGTCCATCAGTATTTCCCTCCAATCTTTCATTCATCCTGTCAAAACTCCCTCCATTCACACATCCACTCTTCCCTTGAACAAGCAAATCATCTAGACCCCCAACCACATACTCCTCCATCCATCCATCCTTTCAAACACCTAACCTTCACTACATCCATCCATGCATCTATCATTCACCCCAACTCCCCCCCCACACACACACACACCGCCCACACCTCGTCAGCTGCCGTCTCAAATCAAGTGTGTAAATACGTGCAGCGAGCCCCGTCCCGCCTGCAGCCGCACATAATGCCGGAAGTATATCAGTTATACCAACACCAGGCGGCGGAGCGGTTTCGGTAGAGGGATAGCCTGGCACGGGGCACACCTACCACAACACGCACACTGAAACATGCCACACACGTCGACATACCATGCAGACTTAAACACCCCCTATAGTACCTACCATAGGCCATGAATCAGACGGCGTATACCAGGTACACCGACACGCTGGCTACGAGGTCTTCAACACATACCAGACACAGTAGCACATACCACCATACGGATCAACACATAACAGTGCCAGGCACATCAACTTCACACCGATCAACTGCATGGTGGTAAGAACCCAACAGCCCAGTGGTAAGACAGTTTACAAGAAAGACATGTCAGTAGCAAAACCAAATAGCCGACATGATGAACACACCAATTCAAGAGTACAAGACAGATTAGAAGACAGACTATCCAGAAGTAATACGGACAAAGAAAAGCAGTTCAAACAAAATGACAGGCTGAGATTTTAAATTAATAAATACAATAATTACCTTGTCGAAACGAAGAATTATTTTTATAGGGACAAAAATGGAGATTTTTCCCTCATTTTTTCTCCTCCATAGCATATTTAGTTACAACAGGGACATCATCACTTATCGCTTCGTGAGACGATTACGTGACATCGGCTTCAAAACAATCTATAATAACAGGATATCATATTCATCACTTCTGAAAGGAAGGATGAGGCGGGCGGGAGGGAGGAGGAGAGGGAGAGGGGCAATGGTGGTGATATCAGTAGAGCTATCGTATCACAGGAAGTTTGAGCGAGGAAGGACACTTGCAAGGGCGAAGTTTTGAGTAAAAGTGGTGTGTGAGTGTGGGGAGCTGAGGGTGAGCCTTGTGAGCACAGAGGAAAAACTGGGGCAAGGGGAAGTGTTCAGCAAGGATCAATTTTTTACGTTAAACAAGTGGTCAAAGCGGTACTCTTAGAATCCTACGCGTATGACTCACTCTCAGGTTGGTAAAATCCTCTGACGTTTACTAGAGTAAAATGCTAGAGCTGCCCAACCATTACAGTGTTCATGGTGACAATATTTACTATACAGTCCATGGTTCCTGCTCTCACTCTTAGCGGAATAAAACCACCTGGCGTTAGCTAGAAGAAAATACTAGAAAAGACGCAAACAATAGAGGACTATCACCATCAGGAATACTTCTGTTTTAATATTCACTTCAACATTTACTGACAAGTGCTTGGCTGACGGATGAGTGAATATATTGGCCCAACCACGCAATCGTTCTGCTACAGAACATAGATTATAAGCCCTCCCAAGGGTGGAATCACATCAGCTAGGAGCCGATGCATACACTGTATTTAGCGCGGCTCGGATTATGACCTTGACCTACTTTCACCAATTTCGAACTCGTAAGAGATTTTCATCCCTACTACACACCTATAAAATTTTGTGATGATATCTTGAGCGGTTGCAAAGTTATCATGGTAACAGACACACAGACCACCTACCGTACTTTCACCACTTTCAAACTCGTAGAGTTTCATACCTAATACACATTTTTTGTAAAATTGTGTGATGATATTTTGGGCGGTTGCGAAGTTATTGTGGTACCGGTAACTGACACACAGACCACCTACTTTCACCAATTTCGAACTCGTGATCGATTTTTTTCCCCTACTACAAACCTGTAAAATTTTGTGATGATATCTTCAGCGGCTGCGAAGTTATCGTACCATCAGACGCACAGACAGACGGAAGGACGGAAAGACAACTCAAAAACAATACCAGCTTCGCTATCGCGGCTGGTAATCAAGAAAGTTTATGAATATAATATCAGGTGAAACTACAGGGAAGTGAATGACAGTTAAGGAGGTCATGAGTCAGCCCCCTTCCTGTGATGACGCCCTGTGCTTTCATGCTCGCCACCACCCATATCTCCCTTGAAAGTGGGTGACATCGATAATATATATATTATATTCTCGCCGCTACCAGACGACTGTATTATAGGAAGGGCCTATCTCACTAAGAGAGTTACTTATGGGTGTAATTAACCCCTCCAGTTCTAAAAGTCTACAGAAAGCTGAATAAAACTGTCAGTAGACAGCAAGAATAAAACAAAAAAAGACAACCAAGGGCTGAATGAGTTAAGTATACTGTATTAGCGATCCAAGGAACAGTGGAAGCTAAAAATCATCACTAACAGTTTCTTCAGTTAATATGATTATTAAATTAATGTCAGTTTCATATTCCTGTTATCAGGCACTTCATTCAGCTTAGATGAAACCTCTCTGAATGAAGGGATATAACTTTTTTTTTTTTTCATGAAAAAGAAACACTCAAAGGTCACACGCCTGAGAAAAACAAAACCAAGTCACATATACCCGAAGACTTAAATCCAATAAGATGAAAAGTTAAAATAAGTGAAAGGAAAGTCGCTCTTTTATGCCTATCACTGGGTAGGCCTAAGGGATGGTACCAGGAAACTGAATCTAGGAAATGAAATTAGTGGGCATTGTGATGTCTGAGTAAGAGAAAATCAAATGATGTGGGAATGTGAGTGTGGAGAAAGGATGCTTATCTCTGTCTACAACAGGACAGGCTAAAGGGATTGACAGCGAGTAAAGAATCTGCACCTACCAAACGGATTTCGTGAGCGGTGTGAAATGAACGAAAGATCTAAAGGGGTGTCTTCATATCGCAGGACACAGAATTGTTCAAATGGAAGAAATTGACCAACACTTGAAAATGTTGTTTATTGAGAAGCTGCAACAGATTCAGATCGAGATGGACCTCTTCACATTTGAGAAGAGAAAGAACATAGGCATTTGCATGAGGGTGAATAGGCGAGAGAGGGAAGAGAAGGCAGGAAGCGGTGGCACAGTAAGCCAGAAAAAGCGAGTCGTGAGTAAGTGAAGGAGCAGGGAAGGAGGGCGAGGAGGGAGGGCAAAGCTGAGTCACGAGGTCATCCCCAACAACTAGCCCTTGTTAAGTTAGGTTAAGCTAGGATAGGTTAGGTTAGGTTAGCGGGGAGTGAGCGAGGGGCAGAGAGGGGAAACGGTCAGAGATGAGTCACGGGAATAAACCACGTGGGCATCCCCATCAACTAGCCCTTGTTAGGTTAGGTTGGGTTAGGTTAGCTGAGACTGGGCGGAGGGGCAGGGGTGAATCACGGGAGGAAGCCACGTGGTCATTCACACACAACCAGGGCCTTGTTAGAACTGCACTCCGGGTGGAAGGGGAAACTTGGAGATGTTTGTAGAAGTGTCTGTCAGTGTGTGTGTGTGTGTGTGTGTGTGTGTGTGTGTGTGTGTGTGTGTGTGTGTGTGTGTGTGTGTGTGTGTGTGTGTGCAAATCATTTAAAAACCATTTTCGACACACACACACACACACACACACACACACACACACACACACACACAATGCCAATATCCCAATCACCTTCCAGATAAGACTGAGCTACCTAGACGAAACAGTTATTGAAAATGAACCCAAAAGGCAGGCATGTAAATGAAAACACGAAAAACAATGAAGATACCAGCAAAATGACATCACATCTCTTTGCAACTTCGTCCTCTACACTGCAATAACGCTAAGCCGGGCAGGAGTTGTTGATAACGTCACAATAACGCTACCTCCTGGCCGTGTAATAACGCTGAGTACAATGAAGGTGTTGGCAGTGGTGGGGAGAAGTGAAAAAAATTAATGACCTACGAGAGAGCAACAGTTCGCGGCCGACACCGAACTAATCCACCTCCCCTCTCTCTCCCTCTCTCCTTTCCTCTCTCCTCCCCTCATTCTTCTTCCCTTTGACCTTTCTCCCTTTGTCTCCCTCTCCTCTTCCCTTCTCCCCTCTCTAGGTTTCCTCCCTTCATCTCCCCATTCTCACTCACTTACTTGGTTGCCCTCATTCCCTCATGCCCTCTTTCTCTCCTATTTCCTCTCCTCCTCCCCTCTCTCTCTGTCTTTCCTTTCCTCCACTTCCCTTCCGGTCCTCTCCCTCCTCAGTTCTTTCCTCCCTCTCTTTTTATCCTTCCCCCTTCCCCCTTTCAATTTCCTTTCCTCCTTTCTCCCCTCTTTTCAGTAGCCTACCACTCTCAACCCACTTCACTTTCTCTCCTTCCACCTCTCTCTTCTTTCTTTCTCTCCACTGTTTTCACTCCCTCTTCCCCTCTGTCTTCCCTCCCACCCTCTATGTCAGTCTCTTCTCCTCAACTTCTCTCTTCCCTCTATGCATCCTTCCCTCTTCCTTCGGTGCTCCACCTCTTTTTCTCCTCACCTTCCCTCCCCTTCTCTCATTTCTGACCTTATTCCCTCCTCCCGTCGCTTTTTCTGGTCTCCTTCCCTTGTTCACTCCTGTTCTCCTTCCATCCTCTCCTGTATCTTTTCCCCCCTCTCACTTTTTTCCCCTCCCACCCTCCACCCCTCTTATTTTATTCAGTCGTCCCTCCTCTCCAGTCTCTATTTCTTCCGTCCTCTCCCCTCTTTATCTCCCTCCCGCCCGATTGTTTCCGTTTCTCCAACTTCCTCTATTCTTTCCTCCCTCCGTCCCCCACTCCTTGCGTCTTTACCCCTTCCTCCCAATTCCCTTCTTTGTTTCTTCCTCTCACTTCTTCCATTCATCTTTACTCCCATTAATTATTTTCCCTCACGCTGTCCTCCTCTTTTTTCTTTCCTCCTTCCTCCCCGTCTACTTCTCTTCCTGTCTTCTTTTTTTCCCCCAACCTTCTCCCCCTCCCTTCCATCCCACCCCTTCTCCCTTCCCTTCCATCCCTCCCTCCGGTCACTACCCTTTTGTTCACCCCATGGTTCACCCCCTACCCCAACTCACCCGTCTCTCCATGCGTCTCTCTCTCTCTCTCTCTCTCTCTCTCTCTCTCTCTCTCCAAATCTCCGACAAAGAACGTGGTAAACTGTATCCCCTTCTGTCCCCTTTAACCAGCTGAATAATTTTAGCTGATAAATCGCTGTACCGTTTCAGCGCGGTGACATCCTTAAACATTTTATTCTTGTTACCAAGTGTCAATTATATTATCGTTTTGGCCGCGTCTGTGTGTGTGTGTGTGTGTGTGTGTGTGTGTGTGTGTGTGTGTGTGTGTGTGTGTGTGTGTGTGTGTGTGTGTGTGTGTGTGTGTGTGTGTGTGTGTGTGTGTGTGTGTGTTACCATTATATCTCATGAACGGCTCGAGCTATCAATATGAAACTTTCAGGGTACTGAGACATGGCCAAAATCTTGGACGAATTCTGAAATGGGAACTCTGGGTCAAGGTCACCAAAATGGCTACCAGAGGTCTCGCAGGCGATTAGCATTCGGCTCTTGAATGCTTTTCTTTCATTAACGGAAGGGGTTACAAACACTTTCCATGGACCCAATATCTATACAATTACGTCCTTTTCATTTTGCTGCACCGAAACGATTATATCAACCAAACTGAGATCTCTTGTAGTGTAGAAGTTTACGAAGGGGACATAAGAAAATAAGAAAAATAGGTAAATATGTTGGTTTATATGATATCTTCTGCTCAGTCTTTTTTCAACAACTGGAAGCTTTAATACGCTAGTAGCTGCAGCCTTCAAAAAGCTAAAGGTATAAGCTCTAGAGGTCTGGCTATCACTGGAAATAATGGGCGCGCAGACAAGAGTTATACTCTATACAGTACAGTACGATATGAGAGAGAGAGAGAGAGAGAGAGAGAGAGAGAGAGAGAGAGAGAGAGAGAGAGATCCCAGAGCCAAACACATGAGTACGACACAATACATCTAGTCAGTCCGATGCCAGTGCATAACATCAGCATCGTACAATATACCCAAGTGTTTGATTAAAGTAAGACAGTATTCTCGTTGGCACTGGATATTTTGTAACACCTTTTCCTGTGTGATTATTGTGCAATACTAATCCTCAATAATTACCTCCTGTGTGTTACTGATTCAAAGTACTATTATAGTTGTCAATAATAAAGATGTCGGTATAGCCTCAACAATATAATAAAATAAAAGTGCTATAGAAGAGGCGCTATCAAGTCTCCTATCGCAATAATAATACGACTAAATAACATGAACTTGGTGTGGGGGGATGGGGGGAAAGAATTAAACGGTAGAGCTACGGTCACGCTGCTGCCAAGAAATTTCAATAAACACGCACAATATAACACTAACTACAAAACTGAGACCATAAACGGGAAAAAAATACAAATCAGCGGAGCACGTGCGGCTATTGTTTGATCACAATAACTCGCGCTACGTTAGGGCAGGTAAATAAATGGATTAAAGTGGGCTATAGCTGGTGTGTTTTTACAATAACTTACCCGAAAAATGGAGAAAGAGAAGAAAACCGAGAATATAGCAAAGACGTTAAATGGGAGTAGCCTATGTGAGTGGTGACGGTAGGTAAGAGGGGTCGTTGCTGAACAGGGATAGAATGTCCGAAGTCCTTTCGCCGAGGCCAGCCTTCACAAGAGGCGCCAAGTAACAAAGGCAGACAGAGAGGCAAAAATATAAAGATAGACAAGACAAACAGGCTGAGAGACAGACAAATAAAGATGGGTAGACAAACAGACTGAGACAGATATAGGCTATAAAGATAAGCAAGACAGACTAAGAGACAGATATATAGAGATGGAATAAACAGACTGAGAGACAGATATATTAAGATGGGTTTGATAGACATAGATAGAAATCAAAGGCGGTTATAAAATAATTATCAGACTGAGTGACACTATTGCCGAACTAAGAAGCACAAGCATATAATGCTCGAGGGATGCCGTGATAGCGCCACCGGTTAAAACACTTTCACTTTGGTATAATCAACACGGCAAGTGCTAAAAAGGGCATCAGAGGCAATTACACGGAGTACCAGATACGTCCATCATCGATTGCCAATACGATTAAGAGCACCCGCTGATACTGCTCCCAGAAAACCAGCGAGTGTGCGTGGGCGGCAAACTGTTCGTCTCATATTAAGGTGTCTCCAATGTTTACTGAAACGGTAATAATGAAAAATAATAATAATATGTATCATAAATAAAATACATATCACTCTACTGACATTGCTAAAACTGATACAAAATTACTAAACAGATGCGGAAATTTAAGGGCCTAATATGGGGTTTTGCTAGCGCCTACCTAAGTGGAACACATCCTTTCTGAAAATTCTTAGCGAGCGACTGACGAACAGGGCCACTCCAAAATGGTCCCATATGTAATTTAAAAAAAAATAACAATAACACTACTGTGGGTGGGTCGCAAACTGTCTGCTTCATATGAAGTGGCTTCTCAGTGGTTTCTAAGAGTTACAAAATTAAAAGAAAAAATAATACCTGACTTTAAATTGTTAAAAAACGTTATCATCCACTTGAAACCGTTTCCCTCCTCCCATCCCCCCCCCCAAAAAAAAAAAAAAAAAAAAAAAAATCGGTACCGGTAGAGCACCCACGGAAAATGGGCACATGTAATCCTAGTAAATTAATCCCTAAATTTGGAATTTGAAATCTTGCTCATCATATCGACATGAAAGCAACTATGAGCAAGCTTCTCCCTCAGACCATTTCAGCCAAGACGGTTCGGTATTGGTACTCTAACTGGTGATACGTGATGGTGTGTGGCATCATCTGATGGGCGTGGGAGCACTGTTGGGCTTCAGGAAGGGGACAGTCCATACCGAAAAGTGGATACATAAAAATAGTGTGACAATACGAAAATCTGTCTTACATAACACATGACTTGCTTCCTTACCGTTCACATAAAATGGCCATCTAATCACACATTAAAGTGCCCAGGCCTACCCCAGTCACAAAACGATGGTAGGCCTATATAGCCTACACGATATCGGAATTTATAGTTCCTACTGTTCTCTTGTCCACCGGTACGTATTCCGTACGAAATAAGTGACTTTATATTACCTGTTACTCTGCGATTTATTTTGCATATTGCACCTTTTATCCTCTTATACGTTTCTGGTACTAGAAAGTGTCGATATTAGAATGATTATACATAAGAAGAAAAAGGCTCTACGAAGTGTTCTATGTCACCTAGAATACAGCCCAGTAACTAACGCGTCTGGCAGTGGGAGGAGCAGACAGATTCACCGTGACCATCTATCCCTCACCACCTTCCATTATCCCCACCTACCTCCCCTCCCCCTCCCTAACACTCCCATTCCGATCTCCCTCACCTCTTACCCTCTCCCACACTACCATATCTTCCCACACAGTTTCCCTTCTTTGCCCATATCTCATCCTACTACCACACATCTTGCACACAGTCACACACCATACCTTCTCTCTCCTCCCTCTACTCCCTTTCAGTTCCCAACCCTCCATCTCATTCTTTCGTCTCTTCTGCTCCCACAGTAACATATCCTACCTCGTACGAATATATATACGATACCTATTCCAAAATCATGCCCCATCTTCGTTTATTTCGCATCCTGCTACCTGGGACTTCCATCCCACACCATACCCCTTCCCACCTCATCTTTCATCCTGCTATACCACCACACTCCTTCGAACACCATCTCTCTTCTCTCTCCATCTCTGATCTAATACCATTAACCCCCTTCTCTTCATTATTCATCTTACTAACACATATCTTCCTCTAACACCATGTCCCTTCTTTGCCCATCTCTGACCCTATCAGTACTCTCTCGCCTTCCACCTTCACCATACCCCTTCCCTCCTCATCTCTTACCCTATCAGTACTCTCCCACCTTCCACCTACACCATTCCCCTTCCCTCCTCATCCCTCACCCTCGGCGTGGAACCTTTAAACATCATTCTCTGCAAAGCGTATATTGTGCTCCCTCAACAACCCCTCCACCCCTTAAATTTTTTATTTAATCTTTTGTCCCGCCCCTCAAACTTACTCGTGAATCCACACTGTCACAGGACTACACCTTCCTCCCACACCGTAGTACCCGTATCAACAACGCCTTTCGCTTTCCATCCTCTCCCTTCTCCTTCTCTTTCCCCTTATTTTACTGTCTTTATCTTTGACTCAATTTTATGATACAAAAGTCATTGTCATCTCTGCAACAAATAACTTTAAAATGACCTTTACCGAGGTCTGTTGCCGTTTGCTTTCCACACCATTCCCTTCCCTCTCCACCGCCCCTGCAAACACCTCTATCTACCCTGACACTGTCACCTGTACCTATAGTCTCACCAATCTAAAACCAAGGTTTGGGTGGAGTCCAGCCGGGGATATCCCGCCGTACAGCGTTGCCTTGTTTCCTATACTCTGATCGGCTAGTGGCTGACCTGACACCGTTATAGTTCGCCGGTCACATCTCGACACCTGGCCTGACATGACTTCACCCACTTGTGTGTGTGTGTGTGTGTGTGTGTGTGTGTGTGTGTGTGTGTGTGTGTAAAGACAAACTAATTTAAGTTATAAATATAATTTAAGTTATATATATAACAGAAAGTGAACAGTGGAAGCACGTGACAGAAGCTTAAATCTCCCTCCAATGGATCTGGATGTTGTCGCTCGTGAGTGTTTTAACTTATTTATTTCTAGTAAGAAAATAGCGTATGTTCTATTGATTCCTTCAAATTATATTATAAACGTAATTGTTACATTACTTACCCAACTTAGAACTACCGTGAAAGTCGGTAAAAGTAACTACATTTTTCTCAGCACCACTGTAAAATATGTATGCCACGTTCCTTTATTGATGTACAAGAGCCATATGCATTACTAGTTTACCTTCCTTTGATATGCTAGAATACTTACGTTTATATTGTATTGGTATGTGTATACCTATCTGTGATGCCTATTACATATATAACAGAATCTACTCATCGCTCGTTTAGGAAGTAAGGCATGGCTGCACCCAGCGCCAGACCCCACCCAAACCTTGGTTTTAGATTGGTGAGACTATAGTTCAGTTTTTCTTACCCTTACCCTACTCTATCCCCTAACCCACCCTACTTTTTACACCCAAGCGGCACCATTTTCACATTTTTGTTCTCATACCATAATAGCTACATTCTTTTCCCCTTTACTTCGCCGCACTTCCTCCTCTTTCTCATTGCCCCCTCTCTACTCTCTTCCCTTCTTTCCCTCACCTCTTCTTTTGGGTTAATCTATCATCCACCAGCCCAGCCCCTGAACACCGACAATGAAATTTACAATGAAACTGCAGAAATCTGTAGCCCCATATACCATAATTTTCCATGATTTTAATTTACCAACAGCCAAATGGGAAGAAGCCCGATCCTTCCACATATGGATAGATCTGTACACTGACTTACAAGAAAGCTCTTTGCATCAGTTCTTACACCATCCAAAACAAGGAGGTACATATTAGATCTTGTTTTGGTCACATCAGGATATTTAGTGAGTAATGTTGTGGTTGAAGATTATTTTAGTACCGCACTAGTGATCATCATTCGGTCACATTTAATCTTAAATTCCGTGACGCCACTGTTAAGGCTGGTTACAAGAAAGCGCCCAGCTATAAGACGGATTAAAAAAAAAGAAAAAAGATAAAGGCACTAGTTGTACATAGTAGTGACTGCAATCCCACTGTTTAAACATTAAATAGCAATGATGCATGGAAACTATTCAAGGAAATTCTCAACAATGCAGTCATGTGTTCCAATGTACAACAGACGTCCTGCTAAAAATATTAAACCTGAATGGTGGAACGCAGATATTAAGCATCGACCATTACCAAAACTATTGCACAGAAAAATTATAATGCCACAAAGATTCAAAGTGATGAGAAGTAACCATGATGCTGTTCATGAAAAAACACACACAACTTTAAAGCTCATGTTGCTAGAATTAACAAATCAAACCCATATGAATTTTTCAGCTAAAAAAAAAAAAGAAAAAAAAAATGAAGGCAAAAGTACCCACAGAAGCTCCAATTCAGACAACAAAGAGCATACTGACGGCGAAACGGAGATGGATAAAATTCTCAATGCTTTCTTTGCGCCCATATTTGCAGTATAAAATGAAGATTCAGCTCCTGCAAATATTCCTATTCTTTTAATTGATGATAGTGACACTACTGTTAGTGAAACAGATGTACGATTTGCCACAGGTAAACTAAAATGAAAAAACTACCGAGGTCAGATAACATATCTCTGCATTTGCTGAAGGAAACAAAGAATGAAATATGAAAACCATTACCTGAGCTGTTCAGTAAACGCTGAAGAAGTACCTGGTTGTAAGATGCCTCATGAATGCAAGCTGGCAAATGTAGCCCAGATATTTTAAAAGGGCAACAACTCCCAACCAGAAAATTATCATCACATAAGTTTACCATCTGTGGTTTACAAACTGTTGGAAACTATCATATACCAGAAATAAGTTTGCTGAAAACTGAAGTTTATAATCTCATCGCTGATAAACATGGTTTTAATAATAATCGACAATGCCTTGAAAATCTCTCGGATTTCTTCAGTGATACATTCAGAATATATGATGACACCAAATCTGTTGACACAGTCCATCTTGATTTTCAAAAAGTGTTTGAAAAAGCTTCTCACAATAGACTGCTTCAGAAACTGAAGGCATATTGGCTCAGGGGCAGTGTGCTTGGATGGAACAATAACTGGCTTATGGGATGTAAACAAAGAGTTATAATAAATGGAAATAATCGGACTGGAAAGATGTTACAAGCGGAGTGCCACTTTAATTTTCTTTCTTTCTTTCTTTTTTTGTCCTATTCCATTTCTGATTTACATAAATGATACTGATGAGGGTTTACTTTGTGAAATATCCAAACTTGCCGAGGATAATAAAACTGGTATCAGGGCACACATCTTTTAGGCAAGCAACTCAGAGTGGGCTCGACCAGCTATTTAACTGAGCTCATATATTGTACAGAATAGATTTCAATATTAGTAAATGCAAAGTGTTAAATACTGGAAGTAAAAACGAAAAAGTCTGTTATACTATGAATAATATTCAACCAGTTAATGATATTCATGAAAAAAATATGAGGAATTACAGCAAATTATCTAAAATTAAAACAAAAAAAGTGTAAAGAGACTGTTTAGAAAGCCAACAAACTAATTGGATTCACTGGCTGAGCATTCAAATAGAAACTGGAAAATATCATCTTCACCTAATACGTCCACACTACAGTATTGTGTCCAGTTCTGGTCACCTTATTACAAAATGATTGTTAAAAATCAGTGAGTACATTAAAGGATAACTTAAATGATACCTAGATAGAGAAAAACCATAGCTAGTTGGAATGCTAAGAAGCTATGAATATCTTAACTAAGCTCAAGTTATGAGGAGATTTAATTCAAGTATTCAGAACATTCAAAGAACTTAATAATATGGCTGTCGATTAACATTTCACAATATATCTCTCAAATTATAGTACAGGTTATGGTCATATAATAACTGCCTAACAAGTCACATGAAGCTAAACATTTCTTCTCCAACAATTTGAATATTTATGGAACAAACTGCCCTCCAGTATAGTATGAACATTTAAAAATTGTTTGTTGAGTATCTGTCTTCTAACCCCCAGCTAAGTACGTTCACTTCCGAGTAATGTATTTCTGAAAATATGAAATATGATTTTTTGTTCATATTTCTTTGCAGTTCAGAGCTTGGAGGACACAACCAGAGAATAATGTCGATGTGGTATATATATATATTGTTGACTTGCACTTTCTCTTTCAAGTACGGAAGGTAGTTTACAATATGATTTCCTTTTCTTTCCTATGAATTTTCTATGATAGCATTTATACGGTGGTCCTTCTTACTACTTTCTAACAAACTTAACTGGAGGATTTGGTGCGTGAGGGGGAACCTTCCTGCCTCTCTATCCTTGTCTTTAACTCATTTTTTTTTTTTGTTATAACCTTCCCCTATAACAAACAGTCACAAAATGACCGACTGGTCTATTGCTGTTTGCTTTCCTTTGTACTCTACCACTTACCTCTCTCTTCCTTGTCTCGTCCCCTCCTCCCTTCTCACACCCACTTACCCTCCATCTATGGCATCGCTTTTCCCTACCCTACTGCCGCTTTGCAGATCAAGTAGGCCCTATGCCCCGGTCAGTGGGAAGGCTGAGGCGGTAGTGGAAGAATTTCTAGGCGCGTCAGGGGGGAGGGGGGATAATGTCAAGAATGAACAGTAGGGAAAGTTAGGCTCGAGGGAAGGAGTTATGTGGGCGGGAATGGGGATGAAGGGAAGGTATGAGAGCACAGAGAACAGAGATGGCCCTTCTTTCTACAACCTCTTCATTTCTCTTCCGACAAAACCCATAATTAAAAAAAAAAAAAAAATGCACGGGCGAGTAGGGAGGAGGATGGGTGCCGAGGGATGAGTGGGGAGAAGGGCACGGCGAGAAGCATCTCCACTGGGACGGAGGGGGAGGGGAAGTATAAGAAGTGGGATGAGGAACGGAAGACGGATGCAGGGGAATGAAGAGTGAGAGTGACATAAGCACTGGGATGAGGACGGAGGAGGGGCACAGAGGAAGGTATATTATGATGACTTAGATAAGAAGCTTAAGGGGGAAGGGAAGGGATGGTTGAAGGGGAGAGAGCGCTGGAGAGATGTATGAACAGTGGAATGATGAGGGGGAGAAGGGGGTCGTAGGGGGAGGTATATGACTAGGGGTGGGGGGAAGGTCCCTTGCTACCCTAGGGTGGCGTGCTGAGTTACGTGGTCAGGTTGTGGGAGAGGTCAACTTGCTGACCCCCCATCACCACCATACAAACCTCTCACCAACCGCGCACACACACGCACACGAACTAGCCCAAGCTGAACGATATAGTCTAGATGTGGCTCTAATAATAAAGACATCATTAATTGGCTAGAGTTTCTCCTAAGCAGAAAGAAATCGTCTGCTGACAGCCAAAACAAGATATTTGATGTCACCGATGAGAATGAGTTCATGACCCTATTCCGCGGTTGTTGAGCAACCATCGTCTGTCTGGCCGAGCAGACCCATTATTCGTAGGCAACAACTCTTCAGGGTTGTCCCATGTAGCGAATCGGTGTTCCATGCGGCAGAGAACGCCTCGCCACAGCGAGTGGTGGGGAAGTGTGGAACTGTTCCTGGATGGACGCCGAATTTGCGCCTCTCCATCCAGTTAACAGAGGCATCATTGTAGGTTCCACATCACCCCATTATCTGGCTGCATAGTTACCACCCAGTGCTGTAAATGATTTCCTGGGTTAGAGGTACCGGTACTGTACTCAATATGCTTGTCATTCAGTGTAGTCTCCTGAAGTGGGAAAAAGGGCAATAGCCAACAGAGACATGAAAAGAAGAAAGAAATAAGAAGTTGATAGAAACAGAAAATTAATGATAAAGGTGAAGGAATACGTACGTTGCACTTCATCAAGTGAGTGGATGATGGTCGCCACCAACTACCATCAGGCCCTATTCTGTAAACATGAACAGTACCGGTGTACACCATAACGGTATATGTTACAAGTGTTTATAACCAAGTCATCCGGAAAAAAATTCGTCAATCTATAGACAGCTAGATAAACAGACGAATCACAGATGCCTAATACGGGAATCATGGCAATGAAGCACTAGGCTATGTTATACTGTACCTCCAACTGCATACCGGTAGGTGATAAATAACGTAAGTGGGAAATTATTCAGTTCCTGGAAAACAACTAAATAACCATTCCGGGAAGAACACGAGCACAAGACAAACATCGTAGGCTATATATGCTGTACAAAAATGGAACAATGAAAAGCACAAAACAAATGCCTCAGCTTTCATACAAGTCCTCAGAACAAGCTACAGAGCTACTCAAAAGGTAGTCATCAAAGAATTGGTAAAATAAAACAATCCCAGCCTTAATTCTTCATGCCGATGACGTACCGTATTTTTGTCATTCTTGCTACCGTACTTCTAAACGTTTTAATTCAGCTTCAGGGAGATCTCTTGCACAGGTTAAGTCCATCTACCCCTTTCATTTCAGTTTGCCCTATGCTAAACAAAATCTCCTGTAGCACAAAAGACAAAGTGCAATACCCGGTACGTCATCATAATAATGGATTACTAAAGCACCCTTAGCCATCCACTACGACCTTAAAAAATAATAATACCAAGACGGGATGACTAGTACAGTGCTCACCTGAGAGACAAGTCTGCTCCTTGGCGACCATCACCCTCAGCAACCCATGTCAACACCCAATAGATGGCAGCACTCTCCTCTCCCGCACACCAAGTCCCACAGTTCCGCGCGGGGGTTTTGCTCAGTTCCCTTATCGGTTTAGTTGCTCCGCTCACTGGCAAAAATTTCTGGGGGGACTTTTATGCTTTTATCAGGGTATGCATTAGTTCTGACAGCCACTCTTATTGGTCCGTGGATCGTTTATGAGTCTTGTTCACCTGTGCGCCTGTTGTGTAGCCTGTACCATAATCAGCGCTCTGTTGGGGATTTGCAAGGGAATGATTATAGCCTAAACGGGGAGAAGCCTACCACAAAACGTTGCCACAGTGTCACGTGTACCATCCACAACTTCTCGTGTAAAAAGAAAGCCATATTCTTGTTGGTACAGGATACTTGACAGCACTTTATCCCTAGCGATTTATGTTGCACTGCACATTTGTAAACCTTAATTTTCTTAGATTGTGTGCACATTAAATAACTGAGGAGGAGGTGCTATTTATGAAATATCGTAAACCAACGAAAATACGAGCCCCACACACCAAATCCCACAACAATACCCTGTAAGCTTGACTAAGCTCCATAACTCACAGCGTCGTCAGTAAGTGAATTACATCAGTTCATGTAACAACATTAATTACAAGGTAAACTTTCGAAATAACGACAAGTTCAACACCATAAACTTTACAAGCAAGAACGTTAAGTACGAGGAAGTTTATATCACACATCATTATCTACAGTATACCATACCGGTACAGTATGATGCAAAACAAAAGAATATAACGACGTAACACTCCTTGGAGGTAGGTTATTGACACACACACACATGATATCCGAGCATGTGTACCGGTATATATATATATATATATATATATATATATATATATATATATATATATATATATATATATACTCAAGTTTATTGTAATTATTGTTCATTCTTGCGATATAAATACTCAATATTCTTGAGTGACAAACGTAAGTATTCAATGTCCTCACAAAGTGCCACGTGCATCCAATAATAAAACTCCCGTAGGTAAGATAACGTGCACAGGGCAATCAGACACATGGATTAAAAAGAATAAGGAGTATATTATGCTTTCCAGCTCTGACTCAGTTATATAAATGTTAAGTTCTGTGGATGCCAGTATTAAAATTAGGGCAGCCCATACGCAGAGGCCACAAATAACACAGGAATAGCGAAATGAACCCTCTTATTCACTCTTACGTGCCACTTTTTCTTTCCCTCCCATCTTCTGCAGCTGTTCCCCCGCCGTTCTCTCTCTCTCTCTCTCTCTCTCTCTCTCTCCACATTCTTGTTTCTCCTCTTAGCCTCTCACTTTCCTCTTCGCCACATGTGCAGGGGTTTCAGAGCTTTAAATCTTTGTAAGTTTGTGTCCCTGTGTCTTTGTCTACAAGAGAGAGAGAGAGAGAGAGAGAGAGAGAAACTTCAGTCTCTTATCACCAAGCAACCAACCGTTTCTGCACCTTCCAATGTAATCCATCCGCTGTATAACTATGCACCGCCCTCCCAAACCACCCCTTCTCCCTCAGCCAAACACCCCACCCCTAAAATGCCCCCCTCCCCCCCACACCCCCGGGGACACAAACCACCTCAGTCTCCCGAAAACCTCAAGGAAAGTAAAGTTCTAGTCCACTTTGTACAAGCTTACGTGACTGTCGGTGGTTCCAGGGAGGCGGGGGGGGGGGGAGACACAAGAACGACGGAAAACGAGAGAGAGAGAGAGAGAGAGAGAGAGAGAGAGAGAGAGAGAGAGAGAGAGAGAGACAAAAAAAAAAAGATATGGAAGCAACACGTTATGTACGGAAACATGAGACACACGACAGTGTGTGTGTGTGTGTGTGTGTTGCACTTTCACAACAATGGCAAAAAAAAGTGAATATTGGTTAAAACATAAACACTGAAAGACGTGGTGGGAAATTCCATGGAAAGAAAGCTGGAAAGGTGAGGAAACAATGATGGAAGAACAAATCTATTTACTAGTGTTACGAGAGCCCTTTTTAACCTTTCACTCCCGTTGCCTGTAGGCTATATATTTACCCCAGTACCGGTACCACCAGGCAATTTTTTCGAAGGATCTACAATCTGAGAAAAAAAATAAATTAGTATATATAAAATAGAAATAAAGTTTCACGGTGTTAAAAACAAAATGCGACATTGTACTGGTGGCACGATGACCAGACATTTCGTATCACTGAAAGCCGCGAAAATCGTTCCGCGGCAGCGAGAATATTCAGACAGGACATGTCCACAGCGAAGAGGTCAAGGGGGATGGTTTCAAACACTTTCCCTACGAGATCTCTCTCCTAGGTTATACGTATGTTTAGCCACAATAATAACAACAGCAGCAATAATTTCAAATACGGTCATCAAGTACTGAGGAGGTTCACGAAAAGAACACAAAGCACTTAAACAATGTCAATAGTATAAATTTTCAGTGGTAGTAGTCCTCACAGCTCATCAAAACCGTGTGTTATCCTGACTACACATTAACTTTTTTTTTTTTTTTTTTTGGAACAAAATCGCCTTGCATTAGACTGTATAAATTCGTAAGTAGCCTACATCCACACCAGCAAAAGTTACTCTCAGGCTTCTTTGGCTCGCTCTCGGCTGAATGATATTGTCTGACTTTAGACAGAATGAGTACTTGAGTTTTCCCAATTATAAGAGGGTTAAAGGTGGTAAAATTAACTCTCAGGCTCCAATGACATAATTAGCTGAATAAAATCGTCTGGCGTTACCAAGAATGGAATATTAGATTTGCCCCGACCATAACGGGATTAATACGCAACACAAGACACATCAGCAGCCTGGATACTGATCATGATGCTGTTAGCATTCATATTCATCAGCATGGAGTGCACACGGGGTTCAATTACCCCCCAGTTCATGATATATGCAAACGCGATAACAGCATGACTCCCTCAGATCATACTCTTCTACACTTTTTTCTCTATCACTCTCTTTCTCCGTAATATCAGTGAGCTAGGAAGTGAGTCAGCTCGTAAAATGCCACCTTCAGCTGTGGGAAGTCGGCCGGCTGTTATTTGAATCATAAGAGGCTGTCTGTTTGGGGGAGCAGCGGGGAAAAAAAAAAAAAAAAAAAAAAAGGACGAAGGTCGGATCTCAGGGTGGTCTAAGGCTTTTCCTTTCACACATATATTTGTTTTAATCGTAACTTCCCTTTACCCATTCCTGTGTACTGTACTACAGCGTGAACCTGTTTGTTTCGCTGCCTTTGATTGCTGCTCTGTTGTCTCTAGGACACACTATTCTTGCCAGTTCAAGATTACTTGCCATATTCTACAAACACACACACACACACACACATTTTATATATATATATATATATATATATATATATACTGTATATAAGTATATATATATATATATATATATATATATATACTGTATATAAGTATATATATAAAATCCCCCTTCCTCGTGGTAATTTTTCATGTTAGGAGAAAAATAATAACAGATAAATATCAATACTACGAAAATGTACACTGTGGGTATAATTCACCCACTTGAGTACTCAAGACACTGAAACGCGACACATGGAAAAAGTGGAGCTGGACGGGGATGGTACCTTAGATAAATTTAGTGGCACTGTACTAACGAATGTTATGGCTTTGGCGAGAACTGTATGTGGTGGGTAGATCATGTTTATATGACACCTTAGCTCCCCATCCCCTTCCTTACTCCACTCACAGCCCCCTACAACACCATTCCCCATATCGTGTTGAGCTCTGAAGTGGCTTGACACCTCTCCTTGTGTCTCTGTCTTCCTTCTCCCTTCCCCTTCCTTTCGCCATCTATACCACAGCCTCCCACAAAGCTATCTCCTTGACACCCTTTCCTTCCCTAGATTTTGTATTTCTTTTCCATCTTTCTGGCTCACATTCACAGCCTTCGTTTTGGGTGGCCGCTCAGTAACTACTGCCATAACAACGCATCGCTTCATTACGGAGTGTTTTAATGCAGGCTGTGTGTGATACGGTGAAGATTTTTACGGTGCCGCCTTGACATACGCACCTGGAACTACAGCAACGCACCTCCTCACCGTGGAGTTCCAATGAAGATTCTTTGGGCCCTATTTCTGGCTGGATTCGGAGACTTCACAACGCTTTTTCCTCAGCGACTTGTTTTGCACATCACACCTAAATAATGCTCTTGTAACGGTATGCCAGTGGTACAAATTATGTCACAGTTGAATAGATACATAACATACAAGAGAAACTGTGCTGTAAGATGGAAAATAAATCACTGAAGAGGTACCCTGAATAGGACCATAATGAAGGATTTTATTGTGCCCTTCTTCCCCTTGACACTCCCTGCCCCTACCCAACCTCGCTGCCCAACTACCCCCACCCCCCCGCATTCCCCTGGGGCACCAAAACAACCATGGCCCTCACAACTTATCACTCACTGCCTCTCCCTTCCTCCTCCGCCTCCTGCCGTTCACAACCATAAAATCTTTCACTCAGACTATTCCTTCGCGGACCAGAGTCGCAGGTTCCTCCGCTTTCCGTTATTCTGGCAAGGATTTCTTCGTCGGCACCAAATCCTCACCCATTCTGAACCACCTTGCTGCTTAAATCCCCATGCTTTTTTATTTTTTTCGGTGACACAAAGGAACACGAAATACTAATGCTTCTCACCTCATCCACAACAGTTGATTCGGTCAGAGACTCAACGTAGGGCTCAAGAGTAGACGGGGTCACACACTGCTTTTCACGTACTTAGTCCTCACAGCTAATGGCTCAGTTTGGTTTATGAAATCGGAATGGTTACCGGTTTATCTTCTCCAAATTAATTCCCCTTTACAGCAACTTACATCTTCAGTTACATTCCACGTCAGGTCCGAGAGCAGAGACTGGGTCAAACTCTAATTTAATTTTCACTTTTAATCCTCAGAACTTACAATTCAGTCAAGTTTGTAAAATCGGGAGTTGCTGGTATATTACCCCAAAATTCATTCCCTTCTACATCAACTCTGTATTTAGTCAAGTGCAGAGCAAATGTAATTCCACTATCCAGTCAAGAACGGGACAAGTGTAATTCCCCTGCTTCCGCTTTCTAGTGTACAGTTACAGTCTCTCACTCGAGTAAAAATTTATAATCAGTCACACATTTTGTCTCCGGATCCATGACTCTAAATTTACAAACACAATGACAGTTCAGACTCACTCTCACTTCTCACGTCCTTGTCCACAAGTCCACAACTATATATTCAGTCTCATGGAAATCGGCATGTCACTACCATCCACGTCCTCGTTACGAATTACAGAAAAACTATCGCATGCATTGGTCAACTGTTTACCAATATCACATCACCGAAGACGTGACAGACAAAGTAGTGTTTTGGCAGTAAAATCCAGTCACATGGGGATCGAAACTGTGGTCATTAATTACACTCTTGTCCCGGTTATAGAAAAACCATCCCGATTCTTCAACAACCGACACAGTCACATACGGAGGACGCGACTGACAGGAGTGCTGTGGGTGAGAAGCAGCAGTACACTGAACGGACACAAGCCCGGCACCTCGGGAGCAGCGCACGACGGCAACAACACCTCCCCGCACACGCCAACGCACAACTGAGACCGAAGCCCTCCTCCCTGCCACTCCATCCCTGCCACTCCGCCCGACCCCTCATCCCTTCCCTAGTACCGCCTCCTCTCTCTCCCCTCCACCCCGCCTAGCCTGCCTGCCTGCCGACCTTCCCTCACACCGGTTAATAGCATACACTCTTCTCTTCATTTTTCGCGTTTTCTATCCCTTTAACTGACTACTAGCATAATAATCAGTCTTTAAAGTTAGTCTTTTGTATGACGGCTGAGTCAGCTGGATTGATTTTCTGTGATCAGGTGTTGGCTTTTTAGTCTATTAATAGGGTGGATCCATAGCTTGCTAGCGGGGGACTAATAACAGAGAGGGGGAGCCAGGAGGGAAGGAGGAGCCAGTGAGGGTGGGAGGAAGAGGGTGGAAGGAAGAGAGGTGTGAGGATGAGCGAGGATGGACAGAGGAGGGATGGGGGGAACTATTAGGGTGCGAGGTGAAGGGGGTTGACGGACGAGTGAGGGCAAAAAGGATGATAAGTGTTAGAAGTAGAAGTAGGAGGAAAAGTAAAAGTGAGAGTTACAGAGGGTAAGGAGAGAGAGGAGGGAGGCGCGGAGAGGGAGTAAAGGTTACAGGACGGACGGGACGTGAACAAGGAGGATGGCAGAAGAGACAGAAGGGACGAGTGGAGGGGAGAGTGACCTACGTAGAAGGAGAGAACAAAGTAAAGACGAGGAATGAGAAAAACTGATAGGCCAAATAACGAGAAGCAGAGGGTGGGAAAATAACAGGGTAGAGAGATAACCACAAAAGAGGATGGAGGAAAGTCAGGGAACAAGAGGTGTGAGAGAGAAAAATATAATAAGGCTAAAAGTGGAGGGTAAGAAAATGACGAGGCAGAAAGATATCCACGACAGAGGATGGAAAAAAGTCAGGGAATGAGAGAGAGAGAGAGAGAGAGAGAGAGATAACGCCAAAGAAAGAGTGGATGAGGAAATGACAATGCAGAAAGATAGCCGCTATTGGGGAAGGAAATGAGGAAGGTAAGAAGAATGCGTGGCCACAGGGAGGGAGGTGGCGTAAGAGAATGAGAGGGGCAGAGGTCATCGGGAAGTGTGAAAAAGACTAATGAGGTGAGAGCAAGTAAAGTTGCTTGAGATAAAGGAAAACTGTTGGAATTTTGGGTCAGTGTGAGGCAAATACCAAAAAAGGCAGACAAGAGGGAAGGAATGGGGAGATGTTACGAAAGATAATGGGGTATCCTCCTAGTTAGTATGTCCTTTACACTTTGGGTTCCAAACTTGAAAAACAAATTCTATTCCGTATGATTATATTAACAAGATTTCATTAATTTCTATGGTGAATTCTATGTTACTGTGCTGCTTGAAAACGTAATCTGGACTCTGTAGACTACAATAACAAAGCTCTTATAACCTGACCAACGTACAAACAACACCGTGGTTCTGACATGGGTTCGAGTCGGTGTAAACGAATTATTCAGCACAGTTGTATGTCAGGAAGGAGAATGAAGATGAGAAAGGGAGGGAGTTGATGAGGAGAAAGAGGGACGAAACGTGGAAGAGAGCTAGAGAAGGGAGGTACAGTAAATGGTATGAGAGAAGAGGGCAGGAGGAAACCGAAGAGGGGAGGAATGATAGAGGGAAGCAGCTGGGAGGGGAGGGAGAGGGAGGGAGACCAGGGAAGAGAAATTGAGGGAGGGAGGGAGGTCGAGGGACACCTGTGAGGGCAGCAGAGTGAGAACAGGAAGGGAGAGGATGTGTGGGTGTAAGGCAATTGTTGGAGTGTATGAATGTAATATAATGTAATAAAAGGAAGAGGAGATGAGAAGGGGGCACGGAAGGAGATTGGCTTCAGGATGAACTGGATACAGCGAACGAAGAAAGAAAGGATAAGGAAGTGAGAATAGGGACGGAGAGGAAAAGTGGAGGAGGGGAAGAATAAGAAAGGCGAGTAAGAGTAGAGAGAGAAAGGAAGAGTGGGGAGGAAGAGGAAGATCGGGGAAGGAAAGGAAGTGGGAAAGGAGAGAAAGAGTGAGAAGGGTGAGAAAGAGTGGGGAAGGAGAAGAAGAGTGGGAAAGGAGAAGAGTAGAGAGTGAGAAAAAGGATGGAGAAGGAAAAGAAGAGTGAAGGAAAGGAAGCATGGGAAAGGAGAGGTAAAGTAATGAAGGAGAGGAAGAGTGAGGGAGGAGAGGAAGAATAGGGAAGAAGAGGAAGAGTGGGGAGACAGAGGAGGAGAAGGGTAGGAGAGGACTAGTGGAGGAATGGAAGAGTGAGGAAGAAGACGAAGAGTGAGGAATGAGGGGAGGGAGGAGGATGAGAAAGGAAAAGGAGAGACAAGTAAGGAAACACAAAAGTATGGCAAGAAAAATGGTTAACTATGAGTAAATACAAATACGAGGACGATAATGGAGAGAGAGAGAGAGAGAGAGAGAGAGAGAGAGAGAGAGAGAGAATGTAGGGGTGGGAAAGGAAACACGAGAAAGGAAATGAGGTCAAATAGGAACTGGGAGAGATGGTATTGGAGGAAGATGGAGCGGAGTGATAAGGTGGGGGAGGAGGGAGGAGGGGGGAGAGAGGGTGGTGGGGAGAGAGGAGGGGGAGTGAGGTGTGAGCGAGTGAGCAAGAGAGGTGAGGAATATGAGCAGGAGGCGGAGGAAGTATGATGATAAGCAAGAAAGAGAAACTGGAAAGTGAGGAAATGAGAGATGATGGAGAGAGAGAAACACACACACACACACACACACACACACACACACACACACACACACACACACGGAGAGAGAGAGAGAGAGAGAGAGAGAGAGAGAGAGAGAGAGAGAGAAGATAATTACAGAGGAAGGAACTAAAGAGAATTGCAGGGAAGGAAACAAGAAGGACTGGGAGATGCTGAAGAAAGAAAGTGAGAAGCAGTGGAGGAGTGAGAGAAATGAGAGGGGAAAAAGAAGGTGAAAGAAAGTAGATGGAAAGGAAGAAGGCAGAGGGGGAGGTGTGGGTGGGAATAAGGGACAGTATAGGGAAATTGGATGAGGGATTGAGGGCCGGAGATGATGGGCAAAGGAGAGGGGAGGGGTGGGGAGGGGAGGAGAGATGAAGGGAGGAGAGGGGAAAGGAGGGGACGGGAAGAGAAAGGAAGGGGACAAGGGTAAAACAGGAGGGGAGGGATGTGAACTACGTGAGGGAAGTGGAGGGGAGGGAGGGGGAGGGGAAATGATGGGAGGATGGGGAGAAGAAAGGTAAGAGTAAGATGGGGAAAGGAAGGGAGAGGAGAAGAGGCATGAGGGGAAGAAGGGGAGCCGAAGGAGGGCATGGGAGAAAGGGGAAGGGAAGAAGGGCATCACAGAGAGAGGAGAAGAGACGGGAAAAGGCATAAAGGGAGGCATCTAAGGTAGGTACGAGGGGAAGGACGGATGGGGGAAAAACCCAGATCAAAAGCAGAGGGGAGGGGGAGGAATAAAGTGAAGGGAGGGGATGGAGCAGGCCACAAGGGGGGGGGGGGCATGGAGACAATGAGGGAAGGGGAGTGAAGTGGGGAGAGGGGCGGGAGGGAAGGAGGGGAGGAAAGGTGGGACAGGGGCGTTATTGGATATAGATATAAACACAAAGGTCAGGGAAATGAGAGTACGGAGCAGCTGCCATAACAAAAGGAAGTAAAGAAAACATAAAGAACGATGAAAACAAAATAAATCAGAGTGGAGAACGAAAACAAAGACAAGAAACAGAAGGACACAAGGCAAATGGAAAAGAAAGAAGGCAATGAAAACGGAGACTGGACGCTAAGCAGGGAAAACCGAGGAGGGATACAGAAAAAAAAAAAAAAAACGATGAGGACCAGAAAGCACAGAGAGTAAAAGAGATAATGAGAGAGAAGAAAGGAAAAAGAAATTGAGATAACAAAGAAAGGAGAGAGAAGAATGGAAAGGGAACAATGAGCAAAGAAAACAGAAATGGGACAAAAAGAAAGCAGATGACGGAGAGAGAGAGAGAGAGAGAGAGAGAGAGAGAGAGAGAGAGAGAGAGAGAGAGAGAGAGAGAGAGGGAAGAAAGGAAAACAGAAAAGGAAAAGAGAGAAAGGAAAATGGAAGAGGGCGACAGCCAAAAGAGAGAAATGTAAGAGGAAAGGAAAATAAAGGATAAACGAAAGGCGAAGGCAGGGGATGGAAAGGAAAACAGAGGGATGGAAAACGAAAAAAAAAACAAAGAAATGGAAGTAAGCATAAAAGCACAGAAAAAAAAGAAGGGCAAGAGAAACAGGAGAAAGGTAAAAGGAAGTGGGAAAGAGAAAATTAAGGAACACATAAGAGGGAGAGAATGGAAGGAAGGAAAAAAAGAAGTGTTTTATTGGAAGAAGGGAAGAGCGTGATGAAGGGGCCTGAAGAAAGATAATAATAGGCCCAATGACGGGAGGAAAGAGGTGAAACAAGAGAGGGGAAGGAGGGGAGGTGGTGATGGAGGAAAGCGACCCAGTGAGAGAGAGAGAGAGAGAGAGAGAGAGAGAGAGAGAGAGAGAGAGAGAGAGAGAGAGAGAGAGAGAGAGAGAGAGAGGGGGGGGGTTATATTCATAAACTGTCCTTAGTATAAACTGTGGATAAGACTGCTTGTGTACACGTTTGTCTTCTCTCTTACTGCTACCAAATACTTCACAATCAAATTATGGTGAATATATAAGTCTCTCTCTCTCTCTCTCTCTCTCTCTCTCTCACACACACACACACACACACACACACACACACACACACACACACACACACACACACACACACACACACACACACACACACACACACACACACACACACACACACACACACACACAAACGATCTCTGATAATATATAATTACTATCATTATGCAGACTTCTTATCTTTAAAACTAATGATTCTTTATAAATAAGGACCGAAGGAAAAGTATTAACGTCAGATCTTAACCTTTTTTCTTTTTGCGATAAAAATCTCCAGTGTAGTAATATACTGTCATGTCTTACTTTATTCTGCTGTATTAGTCACTCAATTACTGACTCCAGTTTGGTTGTAAAGTAGCTGGTAGATGTATAAAACGATGTCATACACAAATGAAGCCCAAGAAACTTTATGAATATGGTCCCAGCCTACTAGAGAAGACTAAGGGTGGGTCGGGCAGCGACATTTTGTTTCCCCAGGCTGCTTCTTCCAGCATAACGAGAAAGCCCATCAATCGACTCTGTATCAATAGGAATTCAAATGACACTCGCCATCACGTTGGTATTCGGCTTGGATTTGGTTAGGCTGGGTTAGGCTGGGCTGTGTATGGTTAGGATGGGGTTGGGATGCGTTAGTTTGGCTTAGATTACGATGGGATAGATTGTGTGAAGGGCTAGTTTAGGTCGGAATGGGACAGATTATGTTTCGTAAAGATGGCTTTGGTTAGTCTGGGTTAGGATTGGTTAGGTTACTTTAGATATGGATGAGTTGGGGTAGTTTAGATAAGGATTAGGTTACGATGTGTGGGTTGGGATGCATTACTTAATCAGCATGAGTTACCGGTACGTTAATTCTGATTAGGATGGGCCAGACAAAATAGCTGTCTGAAGGTTTGCGTCGCTCATGATACAACAGGCGTAAACTAGCTGTGGAAAATAACACCAGGGACAAGAAGGGAGGGATGGGGATCAGTTCCATATGACCTCCCTTCCCACCCTGATCGTTCGAGTGTGTGCTGTCAAAACTGGCCTCAGGGCATGAAGGGTCACCGTACGACATGGTCCCCTGCCGCGATCGGGTCGCTGAGGTCAGACCACAAACTCTGTAGTGTGAGGGACTGGACAACTTGGCTATTCTGGTTAGGATACACCAAAGTCTGTGAGGGTAGTGGGGGTATGTACAGGTATGTATCTATTTTAGTAGCAGGTTTACACACGCCTGGCAAGGGCGGGCAGCTCAACTACAACTGATCCACAGGGCCGAGGGACACTCCTTCACGTAAAACCAATATGGTGAACCAGATTAGACCCAAATCTACAAGGTCTCGAGGTTAGAACTAACAGGTCAGTATGACCAGAAGGTGGAAGTGATGGAAAGAAGGCGAGGTCAGGGAGAAGGCAGGGTCAGGGAAACGCCGGGGTGAGGGAGTGAAAGGGCGAGGAGCAGGAGGAAAGGGGTGAGGGGAGGGTCGTATCAGGGCCGCCCATCTCGTTCTTGTTTGTGAGTGACTGTCTGGCGGTGCGTGGGCTGCTCGCTATTTATATCTCGGGTTTCAGTTTTATGTTATCCACCCTGAAATATAACTTGGTCTATTTACAGCCACAAACAAATTTTTCTCGCTATTATCGCCCACGGCCGACGCTTTATATACAAAATTTTCTTCACTATGATTATTTGTGAATGTTTCCAAAGAACACTTTAGTCACAAAGGGATATAGAAATTAGTAAAGTCTAAGCAGAAACCTGACATTAATGGCTAAAATGTCACTAGTTTTCTGAATATTACGCCCCTCAATATAATTAGTTTCTCACAAGCTTGTACGGGGCAAAATAATCATGTTCTCCGAAGTTATTAAAAGTGCTCGAGTATTTATGGCCAAAGTAAAAGGCTAAATGTGGCTGAGAAATCAAGTGATCATCAGTGTGTGGGAAGAACAAACAGTGACGGAAGAAACGTTTATGCCAAACAATCTACGCCTGTATTTATGAGGAAGAGAGCTGTTGCCGAACTTCTTTTTTTTTTTTGTCTGAAACTGTGGGCGTTCTTCACTGATATGCAATTATTATGACCGAAGCCATCATCAACGCCTTCGTCACCATTAACTTCATCATGCAACACCATTCTGGTGGAGTTGGTGGTGATCAACGAGACAGCGGTCAACAGGCGCCTGACAGAAGCATGAACTGGGTGCATAAGGACCGGATGACAGAGTGCACCAGATAGCAGCGAGGCCAGTAGGGGCGTGAGGCGACCAAGGGAGACTGCCATGCCGACACCTCCACTTGCTGATATCTCCAGTGCAAAACTCAGCTATACTGGTAACATTCCTACCAATCTCTTTCAAGCCTATGGCATACATCTAAATGCTTAATCCTTTCACTGCTACTGGCAGACCTGGGTATTTTTTTCGGGCTTACAACAGGATAGATGTCTTGGCAATCAAAGGCCTCAGAAACTGCCTCAAGTATCTAGTCTCTTGATATTTGTACATCTATATATTTTATATAGGCTAACACCAGACGACTTCGTTGATTTGAGAGAAATCCTAGCAGCTATACGGTCTAGAGTCATTTTTCTGGATCATCGCGCTGGGTCCGTCAGTGGTGTAGTTTTGCTTAAAAACATAAAGAATTCCACCTACATGCATCAGCAAGTCGAGTGGGTGAATGAGAGGCCAGATGGTGTCAGCGTCCAGGGCCGTGTGTGTGTGTGTGTGTGTATGTGTGGTGTGTCGCCCTGGAGAGAAATACCGTGACAGAGGAGGGCGGGTGCGGTGGCGTTTTATTTACTCTAATGCCGGTGCTTAGGGTGACGCACGGTTCAAGCACCTGCCATCCACTCCCTTGATTACAGGTGTGGGAAGCTGGCGCCCTCATGCAAGGCACTCGTAAACCAGGCGCACCGCACTAACGATGTCATTGGCTAGCGTCCTCTCCTCGGCCGGGGAATTACTGCTAATTCGGCGATATTTACAAGTCGCTTTCTCCTCGGACATGCAACTCTCTCAGAAAATAATGCAATTTCCTACATCAGTCCTTTAATCTTCATGAATATTTCACATTGGTGCCTTGAAAAAGAATAGGTCGGGTGGAACTGTAAAGGGTGTGGAACGCTCACGGTCAAGCCTTTAACCCCGAGGACGCCATTTTGACGTATCTTTAGAATATTTTATTATGCTGGAGACAGACTTAAAACTGGAGGGGTTAGATAGACCCTACACTGGTGCTCTCATAAGAAGAATAATGGTGTTCTGGGTCAGGGAAGTTCACAGATTGGGTCTATGAATGCTATATCTAACCCGTCCAGCTTCAACAGTCTCCTCTCTTGCCTGAGAATAATCACTTGGTGGCTGCAAAAATAAGATACAAAAGACATGATCGCGTCCTATGGGTTAATACAATGAAGGGTTACGAGGCCTGGCAGAGTGACGGCTTCGATCTACGTGCCGGTGAATTAACCTTTTACTACCACACATCTCCCCTAAGGTGTATGAGTAAGTGGAACATAAAATTGTTACACGGCTGCAAGAATGAAATAAGTCACTAATGCAGAAGCCAGCACCTTAAATCCGTACGGTATGTATTATTTTATTCTTGTTACCTCCAGACGATTTTGTTTTCCGTATGACAGTCAGCTCGCAGTAAGTAGGTTAATGAAGGCTATAGCCAAATCCTCCAGTTCGAGAAGCCTCTCTCATATTGAACAAAATCGTCTGGAACTAAAAATGAATATATAAGGATGTCGCTGAACTGGAGGGATTAATGGAGCTTGTTTTAACCCCTTCATAATGAGACGTGCTCTTAAACCGTCTGGCGGTAGTAAGAACAAGATACAAAAACGTCATGGTAGAGAAAGTGCTAACGTAATGAACAGCTTGACGGTGTGGCGGAGAGTTAACCGTTTCAATCTGAGGACGTCATTCGTGTTTTTATCTTACTGCCATTATTTAATATTAGATGGACAGAGAGAGTCCCCTAACTGAGAAAAAGTTAACAAAAGTTATCTAATCCCTCCAGTTAGACAAATCTATCGTAGGTAATTACATCGTCTGAAGGTGGCAAGGACAAAAGTAACTATAGTAGGTTATCGGAGTGAAGGTATCAATCCCTTCAGTCCCGTGACTTTTTGCAGAGTCTGTTCTTGCAGCTATTCAGATGACTTTACTCGGTTTCTGAAAACGCCTCAGACGTGATGGAATTACTGAAGGCTCTATCCAACACTTCCAGTTGGAAAAATCTCTCTAGAGGTAGCCAGAAAAAAGGAACATACGTGGTGTTAATTCCAGCGGAACATATTGACAAATCCGGCGGAACTCCGTAAATCTTGATACAAATACTTGGGACTTACAGGAAGGCTAGAACGCTTCATACCACCTATTCCTCAGACACTTGTTTTGCATTTTACACCTTTAAGTCTTGTTGTACGTTACTGAGGCAAATTATGTCGGCAAAAGAGTATATATACTGTGTATATATATATATATATATATATATATATATATATATATATATATATATAGCTATATATAAAATGAAAAAGAGAGTCTCAGGGTGTAAAATACAACAGCAGTAAGTGGGGGGACGCTCCCCACCATCCGCTCACTCAGCTTACTGCTGCCTTCAGGCGACTACACTGAGTGACATATCAGATAAGTTCTTGTTGTCCAGGAAACGTTTCAGTACGCTAGATACTAACCAAATAACTTAATGGACATCTGGAGGTCTAACAGGTTAATGCTCTACAAATGGATATAGTCTATATGGCTTTACAAGCAACGATCACTCTTGTCTTATATGCATGGATTAACAGACTGGCCCTGGACCCCTACGCTCCTGATGGGACAAAAATGAACTGGATGATATGTAGATATAAAGAGAATATGCAAAATAAATTGCCAAGAAGCGAGGTGCAACAGAGTCCTCTCTGCCAACCGGAATTTGGCTCAAAGACAAATCGACTGAAACCCTGTAAATTCTGATACCTCAACAAAGCGGGTGGCGGCGAATTACAGGCAGGCAGTGCGGCATACCGGAAGTATAGTGAAACGGGAGGCAGGTCTGTAATCTGGCGTGAGGGAACTGTAATAAGCCCTACGACGACCACTAAGAGCATCTACACTGACGCCTGGGTTACCTTTCATCTGTAGCACACACTTGCCAGGTTTCATGACTCAGTATTTTCTTTACAGAATTTGAGAATATTCATACTTTAGGGATTTGCTCTACACAAAATTTCAACTATGATTTATTACTATATTCTGAACATATGTGAACGATTTTACTTAGCAAAAAGAAAACCTTGGCAGCCACAGTGCAGGGTCAACTGGACCGGAAAGGTCTTATTTAATATAAAGTCATAAGAAAAAAGTTAATAAGTTCCCGTACTAATGGGGCTAACATAGGCGACCCAGATGAGCCTGGTTTGCCTTAATTATGCTAACCATTACTTACACAGTCCATTCAATGAATCGCAATAAAACACACCTAACCAACCTGACCTAACCTAACGAAGCCTAACCTTGCCTAATCTACACAACCCTACCCTACCCTACCCTCTCTTAACCTAACCTAACCTAACCTAACCTAACCAAATCTAACCCTCCCTCACCTAAATTAACGTAGTCCCGCGCGGAGTGCGTCGGGGTGGAGAGAATTGGTGGTGGTGTAAGAAGGTGGTGTGGACGGGGCCGATACCAGCTCTCCCGTGTGATCATCGCTTTCCAATACCAGACCCGGGTGTGAGGTCCCAAGCATTCTACAGTACACCCCGCCCCACCCCACCCCACTCCACCCTGCCCCGCTCTCCTTTCCTTCGCCCTCTTCCACTTTACTTTACCCCCTCTTCTTCGCCCTCCCGTCTTTGCCTCACCTCACTCCACCCCAGAGCAGTGGATATACCCATGGCTCTGCTCCACCCAACCCTGTCCAACCCTGCTTTGTTCTATCCCCCCCTCCCCGTTTCACCCCACACTTCCACGCCCTGTCTTGTCTTGTTCCACTCTGCTTCACCTTGTTACACCCTGCTTCAATGCCTTACCCAGTCTAGTCATTCCCAGTCCTTTCCTACACTACTTCACTGTGTTCCACCTTGCCCTAACCTGCTTCAAACTATCGCGTCTCGCTCTCCTCTGTCTCCTCACCTTGACCAGCCTCACCATTCTTTCTCTGCTCCACTCTTCTCCACCCCGCCCTATTCCGCTCTGTTTCACCTTGATCCTCACTGCCCTCTCTGCTTCACCCTACTCCATCCTACAGGTACCCTACTCTCATTGTGTCACCTTGCCTGCCCTACCCTCATCACTCTGCTTCTCCCTCTTCCCCTTCTGCTTAATCTTTCATTACTCACCTTCACATCCCTGCCCCACCCTTCCATCCCTGAATAATCCCACCACACCCCACCTCCCTTCTCTGCCTCACCCTGACCCCGCCCCATCTTCCTTCCCTGTTCCACACTGTCCCACTCCATCCTCCCTTTCCTGCTGCCGCACCCTATCCCGCCCCACCTCCCCTTCCCTGTTCAATCCTCCATTCCCTGCCTCACCCTGTCCCACCTCACCCTCTCCTTCCCTGTGCTCCACCCCACCCTACCTTCTACCTCATCCTGCACCATCCCACCATCCATTTCCTGCCTCTCTCTGCTCCACTGAACCCTACCTTGCCCTGCCCAGCCACACTCTCTCCTCTCTGCCTCAAGTGCTCCATACCACCAGCACAAATATATATATATATATATATATATATATATATATATATATATATATATATATATATATATATATATATATATATACAGAGAGAGAGAGAGAGAGAGAGAGAGAGAGAGAGAGAGAGAGAGAACCGCACAAGCTGTCCAGTCCATTCTTTGTAATCACCATTGTATCTTCCCTTCCCTGCAGCAGCAACAATTCAATACCGCCAATGCAGCAATAATCTAACCTACCTTCTTTGTAACCATATCTTTATACCTTAGCAACCAGTCCTGCCCTACCTTTGCAACCACAGCCTGACCCTACCTTTGAAACCAGTCCTCCCCTACCTTTGCAACCACAGCCTTACCCTACCTTTGCAACCACAGACTTACCCTACCTTTTCAACCAGTCCCACCCTACCTTTGCAACCAGTCCCACCCTACCTTTGCAACTACAGTCCCACCCTACCTTTGCAACTACAGTCCCACCCTACCTTTGCAACCACAGCCCTGCCCTACCTTTGCAATTAGTCTTAATCTACTTTTGAAACTACACTCCTACTGTACGTTTGCAACCACATTCCTACACTACCTTTGCAAGAAATTTTACCATACCATCTTAGCAACCAGTCTGTACTTTCCGTGCAACAACAGTCACACACCACACTCCTGGCAGCCATCCCTATCATACCTTAGCAACCACAGTCTTTCACTCCTTCCTCACCTTTGCAACCACAACTCTTCCCTTGTCTTGCAACCCCCGCCCTTATTTTGCAAAGCCTCCACCCTTTTCCGGCTCAGTTTTCTCTTAATTTCGCCTTTAAGTACTAAGCGTCTTGGCCTCAGTTTTCCCCGGTTCCCGTGAAAAGCTTATCGATATCCAAATCTGCTCGTAACTCGTCTCCTCCTCCTCCTCGCCCTGCCCCGCCCTCTCACACGCGTACATCACACTCTCTCTGGCTCTTTAGCATACACTGGTCAGTTCCGCCATTCTGGTTTTACGGGTTCACCCAGGTTTGAAATTTTTGGGGTGCAGATTAACTCATTTTCGTTAGCTGGTCCCAAATTCGATTGGTGCAGCCATTTCTCCTCGACAGATTCATTATTTTAAACTTTATTGTTCCATAAAGTAACCTCACGATATTATCTATAATTCCGTACATTTGTCTTATCCCACTATATCAACGGAGGCGATATGCTCAGCTCTATAAGGTGTGTCGTAGCTGTAAATTCCTATACTACAGTGTTACAAAGGTGCCTTGGTTGCAGCACCGAATTACCTCATGTTAGAAATATTAATGTGATATGGGTCATAACAACGAATTTTAGTCTGACTACTTTGTTTTTTCCTTTGTACAGTAGAGTCAAGGTGTCACTGTCTTTGTCTCAGGACTTCGGTTTCCACCCACCCACCCTCACACACACACACACACACACACACACACACACACACACACACACACACACACACACACACACACACACCCACACACACACACACACACACACACACACACACACACACACACACACACACTCACACACACACACAAGCGGTCTGCTCTTTGGAATCCAGCGAAATCGATCTCCACCTGCGACTGAGAACATTTTGGTGATTTGAATTCTGTTACGACAAACTTTCTGACCCTCCAAAAGATCTATCTATTTGTCATAAAATCCCCCCTGTTGATATTACCACACTAGTCCTGAATATGACAGCCTTAGCATGTATTCAGTACGGACTGTGGGTATTAGTGCACGAGGCAACATAAGGTGTGTGAGGCCATTTGTTACAACTAGGACCACTGGACTTCAAAAAACGAACCATCTCTAGTTTATGCCCAGAGTCGGATACATATAATACGTGTGTGTGTGTGTGTGTGTGAGAGAGAGAGAGAGAGAGAGAGAGAGAGAGAGAGAGAGAGAGAGAGAGAGAGACCCATATCAGTAAAATACAACATACAGTCCAAATGTCGTGCTTCCCTCTCTAATATTTACTCACACTCCGAGCCTCACCTCCCTGGCCTCCTCCCATACAGTACACACATATGGCACACGCCCTCCACCCATATCTGCTTTAACCTCCGCCTCATCCCCGCCTGCTCCAACACGCACAATATGGCCAACACCTAAACAATAACAACAGCCGTAAACAAATAAATATCTAAAACGGAGCGCAGTTCAAATAAGTAATTTTTCTCAAGCCACAGTTTTTCCACCTTTTCCCCCCTCCACCCACGAGTCTCCCCCCCCCCCCCTCTCTCTCTCTCTCTCTCTCTCTCTCTCTCTCTCTCTCTCTCTCTCTCATCACTGTTTTTCCACGAACACTGTTGAATATAAGCCCTGTCAGCTGCTAGGGGCTTAACTCTAATATCTACGCTGGTATAAACTAAGGCCAGGATATAGTAGAATTGTCGACTGGCATATTATCCTGTCCTCTCACAATTTTCATCCAATACCACGTCTCTCACCTTCGAGTACCGATTGTCCTCTGCTTCCCATCTTCTGTTTACTCCGTGAATACCCTTTTTTTTTTTAAATTATATTCTTGCTACTTGCAGACTACTATACTTTCCATCTGAGAATCACCTTGTAGTGAAAAGGGTTAATGAATGCGGTATCTAAATAATCCGGTTTTAAAAAATCTCTCCTAAAATCATCTTGGGAGAGATAATAATAATAATAATAATAATAATAATAATAATAATAATAATAATAATTATAATAATAATAATAATAATAATAATAATAATAATAATAATAATACCCGTCATCTATGAGCCAGGTAGACTGTAATAACACTGTCTGATGAAAACTTGACTATTTCCAGTATGTACCCATCCTGGATGACTCCCAGTGCTGGTTAAGTGACATGTGAACTTAGGTTGTGACTCTAAACAACTTTTATTAATAACTCTTCCTTCAACAAACAATACTCTCTGAAATTTGAGTTTTCGACACAGACACACACAGATACATTTCATACAAAAATAATGATCATCGACTTCGTCTACCTAGCTTAAAAACAACAACAACAATAACAATAATAATAATAATAATGTCAGGACTCCATATTATAATGATACAAATCATAATAGATAGGAACACAAATGTGTAGTCTTCAAGGTAACATGATAGTCAAGCTAGGTGTGGGAAAGGAAATGTGTTTGCAAATTTCAGTAAAGGAATGACAGATGTGCACCAGAAACGCTACATACACACAGATACACACAAGCTTCTAGAACCCGCACATACGTCCCATACTCGTGACGCAAACTCTCCTACACAAGAAAGGAGGAATTAGACAGTCAGAGGGAGGCTAGCGACAGGGGCGAGAGGTTGGAGAGAGAGAGACAGAGAGAGAGAAGAGGGGTCTAGCGAGACAGTCTGGGAGGTAACAGCAGGACTCTATACTTCACTCGTGTGTGAGAGACTTTAGTTAATTTTTTCAAGACAATAAAATCATAAATAGTCCCATACTCATCTTTACCTTTCCTGTCATTACATGACAAAAGGGAACTAAGATTATCTACTTACAAACGTAATCACGTATAAACTGCAGCTCGTCCACGAGCACAAAATATACATAACTGATCTACAAAACCCACTACAAGAAGCAAAGAAATTACTACAAAAGATGGTAGCAGCGGTGGGATCATCGTTGGTATTTTGTAGTAACTGTAGTTACTACAATATTAAGGCAATTAATACAGTTATATATCGACAAATGATTGCATTACTGCAGTTATGTTACAGTTGCTACATTTATGTGACTACAAACGATATATAACAATTACAATACAATACACTTATGTACAATAAAAATGCAGTTATGTAACAATTATAATAAAAATAAAAATAATAATAATAATTATCATTGTAAATGGACTGAAGGTGTCATAAAGACTTTGTAGTTAATTGTAGAGAAGTATATTTTAGACTTGTGGTCGAGCGGCTTTTATATCTTGTAGTAGTTTCCCCACCAGATGTCATGTAGTGACGGGAGAGGTAAAGAATAGTATGGGACTATTTTTATTTGTCTTGGAAATATTAAACAGGTATAATAGTATAAGTCCTGGGTAGCTACCTCCCTGTCTCGCTATCTCTCTCTCTCTCTCTGTTCTCAAGCTAATCTCCGTCTCGACCTCTCTATAGGGTCGCTTGTCTCCTTCTGTCTAGCCTGTTCGGTGGCTAATCTAGGTCTGAGCTCTCTTTCCTAAATTCTGGTATAGCAGGGGTGTGTCACATGTGTTCCTCGTGGGTGGACTAGATCTTTCTCACGAGAGGACTGCTGACAGCTAACTGAATCATCTCCTTACTGGCCGCTGTCGTCAGCTTTCCCCCGTGTAAGCGTTTAGCGCTGCTCGCTTCTCGCAAACACAACACCTTCTCATCATTTGACTTCCTGCTTCTATCTGTCTCTCTATCTATCTATTTATCTATCTATCTAGTATGATTTGCAATTATAATATGGAGACCTACCACAAAGGGATTAATTCCCGAAAAATATGAACACCTGCTGTACGAAAGGTCTTTCCAGTTAAATGTCAAATTAAAATGATGCCAACCCCACTCTGTTTCCTGGTCTATCTATCTATAGCCATGCGCCTAAATCTCGGAAGGGGTGGCCACAGATGAATTGTCTCTATATCACTCTGCCTTCCGCCATCAGGTTGTCTTCTCTCCAGTTCACACTCCTTTCACTAATATACTTCTTCATCCCATTCCTGTCTCTCATCCTGTCACCCCCATCCCCTCCCTTCCTCCACCTCACTCACAAACACCTCCTAATCAACCTCTCATCCTCCAAACTACTAACCGTGCTATATATAGAAGCGTGTGTTCCGTCCCTATTCATATCTGGAGAGGGTCTAAGTCGGTTAGAAACTGGTGCATCTTCCCCATTAACAACTTTTCCATTTGTCTCTAACTGTTCCATCGATAAAGTCCCTTCCATTTCTAGTCATAAGTGCAGCAAAATACACCTTCTAATGGCTGTGGCTGCCTTCTAAAAAGCGCGTACAGTGACATTTCATTACAAAAGTATGCATCAACGGGACAGACAGGCACGACACCTTACACAAAATGCATTCTGAATCTTTAAGCCGCAAAAATGTTTCTGTAAGGCCGCGTCACTCACCAGGGAAAAGCACAGTGAGGGTCGATGCATCTTTTTAGGACGTGTGGGCAATATTAAACGGCAGGCAAGCTTTGGTGAGGCTCCTACCAGAGACCGTCTTGGAGATAAATCAAAAGATTTTGGTAGTAGATCTGGCATACTTTATTGCATCGGAAAATACGATGAAAGCGAAATAAGATCGAAAACCTATAATGTGAAAGTACCCCTGCGTTCAGAAGCACTTTAAAATATACTCGCATCATGTGTGTGTGTGTGTGTGTGTGTGTGTGTGTGTGTGTGTGTGTGTGTGTGTGTGTGTGTGTGTGTGTGTGTGTGTGTGTGTGTGTGTGTCCGTCCGTCCCTGGGGTGTGTGGGGGAAGGTGACGAAGATAAAAGTTATCCTCATTTCAACACAGCCTTTGGTGAGCCCAGTCGGCACCCAGCAAGTGGTATTCTGTAAAGCCCCGGCCGCTCTGTGTCTGGCGCAAAAGAGAAATTTTAACTGGGTTGAAAATAGGCCAGGGAATCGCTCGTCTCCTGTGGGAGTCTGGGATGGAGTCTGTACTCTCGCTGGCGTGGGAGACTTCATAGCACCTCTTATTCACTACTTTACACTTTATTACGGTGATGGAAAGGGACGCCCTCAGGTGGTGGCACCCATATAACTGGATGGCGGAGCTGTCTGATTATACGAACGTCCTTCATCTCCCTCCCTATCTCTCGAAAGGAGGAGGATGGACTGTAGGAAGAGGGCAGCTTCGCATGCAGTCCACCGGGTTCACATTCAGATGAGGCTGGAGTTGCTACAACTACTACTACTACTACTACTACTACCACCACTACTACTACTACTACTACTACTACTACTCATATTACAACTACTACTTTATTACTACAACACTTTATTATGTCTGCTCTGTATTCTTGTTGGCATGGAAGACTCTCTGGGACTTATTTCGCCGGCGATTTATTCTCTCCCTCACACCTGGTGCGTACTGTTCGTTGGTATGAGACTTCATAGCATTTTTCCTTAGAGATTTATTCATTGCTTTACAATGAAAATATGTCGAGATTAGAAAGACGCAGCAAACACAGAAGCCAGCGTTAACCCTTTATATCAGGTAATACATTTTGCATTTTATTCTTACTACAACCAGTCGATGTAACTCAGCTTTGGAGAAACTTTTCGAAATGAAAGTGTTAAAGAGAGCCACCATTAACCCTCCACTATTAGAGGTCTGTCCAAAGTTTAATATAATCGACAGGTAGTAAGAAGAACAACAAGGAAAAATACGTCATCTGAGAGAAGGGATTAAATATGCACAAAAAATAGCCGAGGAAGAACTGTTCATAAGTGTCCCATTCCAACAAAAATATAACCCTTTTTAGCATAAACGAATGGTCAATTGTCTCGCCCCTTTTGGTTCTATATACACCAGACGGGCCGACGCTCGCACTGATACTGCATGTTTTTCAGCTGGACTGGGTCTCCGCGGGCACCGTGCTGACCTAACCCGAAATTACAATCCTGCAAACATTCAAAACTACAGCGCCAGGCAGTAGCGAAATGGGTTTATCTAGAATCAAAATGGTAGAGCTGCCTGGCTTTTTATACTACGTGGTCTCTTGGGTAGGGAGTAAGGGAGGGTAGGGGTGCTCAGGGAGAGGGGGTGTGGGGGTGAACAGGGAGAGGAGGAGTGTGGGTGAGTAGGGAGAGGGGGAATGGGGATGAGTGGGAGGAGGAGACCGGGGGTGAGGAGGGAGGGAAGTGCTTGGTGTAAAAAAAATGGTTTTGTCTGCAGTAAAACGAGACAGCCTGAACAAAAACCAGTTTCAGGGGTGAAAAAAAGGTGTCGCGGCCTGAGGTAAAAAGGACACCCGTGTTCCACTGAAGCTGCTTTGAGTGCTGCGTGGAGCTGCCCTGCACTGCTTTCCTCTGCTACACTTGCACGCCTCCCCCGCCACAGTGCTCTGTTCTGCTTTGCTTAGCTCAAGTATTGGTAAGGAATATAAACGGGACACCGATGTTAGTTTTTATGTACCTAACTATGGACGGAAGCTACAGATTTTATAAAACAAAAGTCATATAGTCCATTCCTTAAACAAAATAGTCCTCGTACGCATATCGTGTACCGTATACACCTTTACAGGTCACCCTTTGGGCACTGATACCGCATAATTAATACTGAAACATACTGGACCTATCTCATATAAGGATGGTATTAGGATATTTGCAAGTCTTTTTTTATGGAGGTTGTTCTTGAAAAAAAAAAAAAAAAAAAAAGTTAAGACCCTTTTAACCAAATTTCAACTCCCAACTGGGTCGCTGCTCCAGACGGGTATCGATCTCCAGACCCTTCGATCAACGGTCCAGTTTTCTACCACCCATCACCATACGAAGCAGCTTAAGTGCATGTCATTGGTGCCCATCATCATCATCATCATCATCATCATCATCATCACCATCATCATCATCATCATCATCATCATCATCATCACCATCATCATCATCAGAGGAAGAAGCACAAGAATAGCAGCAGGCGTACGTAATTGGTGCCCCCGATTAGTCCCATCGTCCTCACCATCATTTTCTGACCCCACCAATCTTCGTAAATTTCTATAACGCGGATACAAACAGCGATATGAATTAAAAAAAAAAACCAGAATGGCAGTCATCACTTTCATAAACATCATTTCCTAATCCCAGTTTTCCATTTTTTTTACATATCCATAGCAACGTCTAATGAATACCAACAATACTAAAAAAAATACTGGTAGGTAACAACACTAATGACGACAACCATATTTATATAATCACCCATTCCTAACCTCATCAGACAATTGCTGCACCACGACAGCCTCTCCCGGTTTCCTTCTTCCTGATCTGTGTGTGTGTGTGTGTGTGTGTGTGTGTGTGTGTGTGTGTGTGTGTGTGTGTGTGTGTGTGTGTGTGAAATGTAGCAGCTCCAAAACCTACAGTACACACGCAAAAGGATACCCATAAATACAACAAAGGAGAGAGAAAAAGTACACACACTCACACACACACACACACACACACACACACACACACACACACACACACACACACACACACACACACACACACACACACACACACACACACACACACACACACACACACACACACTATAAAAAAAAGAATTCCGCCTACACCTAGGAATACTGGAAGCAGGTAGAGCGGGGAGGTAAGAGGATAAAGTGGAAAAGAGGATGGCAAAGAGGCTAAATGCAACCTCGCCATTTCGAAATGTCTGTAAGCTGAAGAAAATGTCTGGTGGAGGCTAATATAATATGTAAAAATTATCCTACTCATTGTTACTGTTACTTAACCCGGTCTGTCTGGTGACCTGATCGGTGTACCAAACTTATGCAACTGCTTCTGTGGGGCCGTCCTACAGGAACAGTGAGGTACATTACCGTACAAGAACCAGTGCCCCCTCTGGTAGACCGCGTCTCTCCAGGATTGGACCAAGGTCCTTCTTACGGCTAGGTACACGGAAATGTGAGAAGGTTTGACTCCCGGGAGGATATCGCAGCTTCTTCGCTCCACCGAGGGTGCATAGCACTACCACATGTAGGTTCCTCGTCAGCGCCGTACCGGTATTATCATACTGAAGGGGTTAAGTGAAATGGCAGTAAATTGGACAAAGTGGAGAGCAGGAGCTGGTAAAGAGGAGGGCAGAACCACACTGATGATGTGAGAGGAGAGGTGGAGGACCGTAGGAAAAGTGGAAAGGTAGAAATGATACATAAAAGGACAGCGGTGGGGAAGTGGATAGTGTAGAAGATAAAGAGGATGAGAGAAAACTGGAGAAGAAAAATGGAGAAGTGAAAAGTATGATTTTCTCTCTCTCTCTCTCTCTCTCTCTCTCTCCCTCCCTCCCTCTCTCATGCGGCGAGGGAAAGGAAATGAATGGCTGAAGTGAAGAAAATGATAAATTATTGGACATGGTAGCAAGGAAGGGAAAGGGTAGAATAAACTGAAGAGGAGTAAAAAATAAGTTGTTGCTGTAGAGATCGAATGAAGTAAGGGAGCATTTAATTGACTAATCAGCAAAGACAGGGAACGATAGCAAAAAGTAAAGAGAATCGTACGTGAACTGATGAACTACAGAAAAGAAGCGGAAGAGCCAGATGTGACAGGAGGACTGAGGAGGTCTGGGCTGATTCATAAACAAACATGCAATTAATTCCGTCATAAATAAGACACTTTGGCAGAATAGATCAAGAAAAAAAATAAGTGTAAAATCTTTCCATGTTTCTCTCCATAAAAAAAAAAAGAAATATATATATAAATGAATGAGAAATGATTGTAGGTGTGTCTGTGAGTATCTATCAACATCTGTGAGTGTATAAATTAGGTGTGGTAGGGAAGAGTTGTGAAAAGAAAGTGGATGAATTAAGTGTACGAGGGAAATATTATTAACTGCAGGTATATGACTTAGGAATGGGTGAGATGAGTTGTGAACTTCCTAAGTATAAATTAGGTATGGGAGGAAACGGTTTTGAACTGTAGGTGTATGACTTAAGCGTGGGGGGGAAGGAAAGGTTAGAAGTTATACGTGGACATGTAAAACAGAGGAGAGGAAGCCGCAGCAGTAGGTGGACAGATGGTGGGAACGCACGTGGGCGGGGTACGTGGACGGCCAGGGTGGTGCAATATGTATCAGAGGCATGGCGTGGGAAGGAATGAGGTAAGACTAAAAAAAAAAAAAAAAAAAAAAAAAAAAAGGACAGTTTTTCTCTCTCAGCCAGGGATATCTCACTTCAACGGAATACAATCGATAGGGAATTGATCAAAATAAATTTAAAGTGAACCACTCCAGGTGAAGGGATTAAAGGGAGAATATATTTTAACCCGCTGTGTCCATCTCATAAGTTCCGTGAAATATTCAGATGGTTGCATGAAGTCATACAAAATACGTCTAGGACAGAAGAGACTATGGGTGGATTGTGGGGTTACTGAGATAAATTTTTCGAGATATAGCGTCGGTCAGGCAAAGGGACAATGATACAGAATACATCTTCGTATTCTTCAGCACTGCTCACTCATCTTTTCGAGTCACTTGTGAAATATACCTGTTCACCCCTTAAGCATGATGACGTATCTTTTATAGCATGGTTGTGGTTCATATCACTAGGCATGCTGCTGACAGTTCTCCCACACTGTACTTTCATCGTTTCTCTGTCATACCTCACCCCAAATTTAGGCGAGAAAGAGGGCTAAGGTAATGCTGCTGCTGATGAGGATGGTAGGCAGAGGGCCAGAGAGCAGCAATGCACATGAGAGGCTAGGCGTGGAGTTGAATGATTTAACAATGAAAGAGGGAAAAAAAATTACAGAATTCTATATTTTATTCTTTCTATTACCAGACAATCATACTCAGCTTAGGGATGACTTTTACAAATGGAGTGGTTAGATACAACCTTCACCGACCCCTTCATTGAATGACATCATTCCGAAGTTGGATGAAATAGTCCGAAGGTAGTAAGAATAAACAAGAGTACATCATCGTAGTGAAGAGGTCAGAGGTTTCTTAACTAACTCGGGCTATGGAGTCACTTTAACGGAAGGGCAGTGCTAACGGCTGATAAATTTAAACAGCATCTCGATCACTTTATCACTCAACCTCTTCCCTTGGCATTACTTTATTAACCCTTTTCCTACAGAAGAAACACTTTCCTATGTCGAATAAAACAATTTGATGGTAGCAAAAATACATTAATAAACAGTCAACGTGGATGCGATTAATGGAGACTTAACACTTTCACTATAAGGGATTTCTCCTAAATCAAATTATATCGTTCAGCGACAGGAAGAATAAAATAAAAAAGACGTTATTGCCAAGAAGGGAGCTAAGCTATTCTAACACACCAAGTAAGATCGCTGATGGAAATAATGTATCCCATGGAAAAAAAAAAAATCCGCTTTTACTTTCTAATACTGTAATAGTTTATCACCCTCACGTTTTGCAATCCCCCTCTGTATATTTTATCATTCATTTTCTGCAGTAATCCTCTATATCATCTGTCATCCTCACGTTCTCCAGTACTCCATGAATATTTTTTAAATAAATCATGTCCTCTACGTATTTTATCATTCTTACGGTCTGCAATCCCGCTTCTATCACTCAGGTTCCATAGTCCAACTTTCACGTTCCTTCACTTTCACGTTCTCTGCATTTTCTATCTCTCACATTCTGCAAACCTCATCCTCAAAAGTTGCATAATCCTAATGTTCTACACTCACATATCTCTATTCTATCACCTCATGTTTTCTACATTCTAGATCACTCACATTCTACAATCCCACATCTTTATTTTCATCACATTTACCACATGTATATTGTTCAGTCTCTATATTCTGTTAACCTCACGTTCTGTAGCCCCACCTTTATCTCACGCTTTCCTGCCTATATATTTCTGACTCACTTTCATTTTATTTCTGTCACCCTAACGTTCTGCAGTCTCTATTCCATCCCTCACTCTCATGCCTCTGTACTGTCTACCACTCACACGTTCTACACTTCTACATCTCTATTTTGATCATTCTCACGTTCCCAGCATTTCCTATCATCCTCACGTTCTGTAGCGCCGCCACTGAACAAGCAACCGGCCGGCCCATACAAAAGTTACGTTCAATTCAAACTTTTCCCATCATCCCGCTTCATAATTGTCCCTCGCTACACCACCAAAATTTCATCTCGTGTAATTTTTCCCTGGCATCTAATTATCTGCTATTATACTGTTTATCCGGGGATGGGGCTCAATTCATCACAATTATAGGTTATTTTTTGTTGTGTGTGGGTCTTCTCTAACGGATCCTCAGTGGCGGCTTCCTTCTATGGCTCAATTATGTTTTGGGGGATGGAGGAGGAGAGAGGCCAGGCTACGTATTAATTTAGCCTATCTACTTCCTGACGCCGCATCCTGTGAGAGGTGGCCACGACTTAACTGTTACTTCTTATAAACGGTTCCTCTTCCTATCTCTTACTATAATCTCCAATACCAGATCTCTCCAGCTTCCTATAGCATACCACCCTCCTTCATATTCTCTCCTATCTCTTCACTTCTTCACTTTCCCACTGTTCACCACTCTCCCTCATATTCTCTCCTACCTTATCTCTCTGCCCTCCCATGACATACCAACCTACCTCATCCTATTACCTTATCACTCCTCCTTCCTGGACACACCAGTCTTCCTCATATAATCTCCTACCTTATCTTTTTACCATGTTTCTTGGTTTTCCTTCCTTCTTCCCACCAGCCTGACAACAACAACTTTCTCATTCTCACCAACTACAGCCCATGCTCAGTAACCACTAAATTACCTTAACTCCCTAATTCGCACCATCATCAATCACATCGCTAGACTTACATAACAACCGCCCCTAATCACTTCACTAACTACACCACCACACCCGACACAAATTACCATCCACTCCACATCGATCTCACAACAGTCATCGTCGCAACACATCTTCTTCATCATCATCATCATCATCATCATCATCATCTTCACTTCCTTCATCATCATCATCATCACTTACCAATTCCACAATTAACTCAACCAACGCAACACTACCCCATGATCCCACACTTCAGAACCGAACCATCCGTACCATCACAACAACCATCCCAGCCTACAAAACAGCCAGCAACACCACCCACAACCGAACAACTACCTCCACCACCACCACAACTACATCTTCAAACACAACTACCTCACCTTAAATATTATCATCTCAACATCACCAAAATCATCCTTAACAAAACCATCGCCACCTGCCAACCATCGAGGCAGCAGCAGCAGGCCCCAGCAGCACTATCAGTCGGCCAGTTAGCCAGTCACCTCAGCGATAATTAAACACGCGATAGGGCCATTAGAGTGAGAGGGGCCGTGCGTGTGTCCCCTCTCAGCACCCAGGGCCGTAGTCTTGTTGGCATTAGACGCTTCGTAACACCCTTTTCTCAGCCATTTATTATACCTATCACACCCTGAGAGTCTCTAGTATGTTATTTATAAGTTTACAGTACCGTCATTATTCTCCTCAGTAATATACAGGGGAATAAAAAAGGTGTAAAACTCCAAATACATCGCAGACTCCCAATCCAGCTGGAATACCGTCTCCTAGGCTCAGGACGTGATCCCCACAATCACCTCCTCGGGCCTGATGAGCCACTACCCCGCCCCGTCCTCAGTCAGTGGGTAAAATAAAACTGAAGGAGCTAAAAATGACCGTGCTTTTCAAAACAGCTGGGAGTATATTAAGAAACAAAAATGGGTTAGTCCTTTTCAAACTAGTTGTGTGTGTATTCAGCGGGATAATGCGAGTGTACTTTACTTATATGATTACATTCATTTTAGTGAGGGTGAATTTGTATGTCTTAGTCTTAATAATGATGAACATAACATGGGCATATACTCAAAGTGATAATGAACAGTACCAACTTAAGAAGGAAGGCCAGGTCTTATTCTAGGTTGGTACGGACAACTATTGAAAAAAAGAGGTAACCCTATATGAGAGTATATTTAATACTGTGTTTTCTCGCAGCTTGTAAAATCACAACCAAAGAAATAAAGAAAGGTAAGGACGGTCGAGCAGACCCATCAACCTCAAGCATAAAAAGGCCCCTGCAGGGCCATTCCGTGCAATGAACCGATGTTTCTATGTAGCTGATATGTTTCCCTGCAGCTGACAGCGCCTCACCACAGCGAGGCGGATTAGTGACGAGATTTGGCTCCTGGATGGACGCAGCCATTGCGTCTCTCCAACCAGTTAGATTAGTGACACCATAGTAAGCTCTATTTCACCCCGTAATTTGGTTATATGATTACCACCCAGCGCTGTAAATGGTTTCCTGGGTTACAGGAAACCATTAGGCTTGCCACTCAGTGGAGAGCCACCTGAAGTGGAAGGGAGAGTAACAAAAAGTGACACGAAGGAAAAGGGAGAAGCAGGAAGAGGGCAGACACACAGATCGAATGAGAAAGGGGGAAGAGAGAAGTAGGCAGCACAACATCAAGTGAGTGTATGATGGTCGCCACACCTGTCACCACAAAGAAGTTTGCATTCAGAAGTACTGGGATCATAGCGATGAGACGTAGTTTAGTACAAAGGTAGACTTTTAGTCTCGGATAACTCATTTTAATTTACGGCATACACCAAGGAGCAACATTCTGATTGTACAGTGACGTGTTGATGGTGTTGTTGTGCTATATCACTGTTTGCTTTGACTAAGCAAGTGTCGTAGTTAGGTGGACTTCATACATTTACTTAGTCTGACACACACAAAAAAAAGGGAGATTTCAATTTGAAAAGTATGTTTGACTTAGGTTGGAATAAATGTTCCATATAAGGTGTGTGAAATGAGAGGGACAAAACGGGATATTTGCAGGTCAGGAGGGGCTCTAAAAACACCCCGTGGCGAATGGGACGAAGGGACTAAATGATGACAAATGAGGTTTCTCAGCACAGTCGTAACAGGATTATGACAGGTTAATGAGTTGAGGCGAAGCGTGTCATATGCTGCGGGGTCGTACAATAAGAGGACTTGGTCGTTACGAAGAAAATTGTATTAAATTGCATTTCGTCTCGCACAGCGGTGCGAACTCGTATGTGAGAATAATATTTCAAAAAAGGAATAATGTGATAAGTTTATCCATAACTCCCTGTAAGGTAGTAGGATACTTTGGTATTTTCGTCTAATTGTAGTTTGACCAACAAAGAGTAAACATACTATATGAAGTGGTGGAAGATGACACATTCTACTAATGAAACTTGATTACAATCTATATACTCGACGCATTTCCCGTATTGTATTGTAAGAACTTAAGTCTGACACATTTATGGAGATTATGGAGTATTTTGTAGAACATGTGTTGCGGAAAGAGACCATATCAATGAGATGTAAGGTACGCCAGTATTATGACGGGCTGGGTGGAGAAGAAGGGGGGGGGGGAATGACAGTAGTAGCTATGCAGGCTCTCTCCGTAAGTAATTACTTCAAGACCGAATGCTGATCAATTTGTGATGTTGACTGAGAGGAAGTGCAAGCAATAGAAAAAGAGCACAAAACAGCTGCTTCATACTGTTAAAAAAAAAAGAAAAAAAAAAAAGAAAAAAAGGTTGCCTAGCTGTTTGGACTAACGAGATGCTGAGGTTATAGAAATGTGTTACTAATTACGAGTATGGCTCTTCTATTATTAAAAGAATATAGCTGTTTGCATGATAAGTCATCGTGTCTGATTTCCTGATTCGACTCACGCAATTAACATACAAACAGTTCCTCATAATCATTTGTAGATCATCAAATTAATTATAGATGGACCATTATCACCTGTGCTATGTCACTCACCTCCGGATTATTTACAATCAAGACGGAAGTAGAACATGCATGAACGCTTACACCATTAAGTTATATGACTGACATCATAACGCATACTTTTTCAGCAAGACATTCCTCTACTATCTATGATGATCCCCATTTATATAGACTTTCCAATGAGTTCCGCACATATTGATTAAAAAGGGAACTGTTATAAAATTCTTTTTATATCTAATGTCAAACATTACCTCAGTTTCTGTAGGGCTGGCAACCACACAGAACTGGTCGACTCTTCAAGATGACGATGCCAACACCTTAACGTCTTTTACACAGTCCCAGAAAGTTCTCCCCCCACACACTTATTTTAAATTAGCCGGCTTTGTGGTGGAATGTTGAAATATTATCAGTGAACACAGGCAAACTGAAGAGAATTTCCCCACTGCCTTCCCCCACACCCTGAAAGACACAACTGGCGGCGAGAGTGGCTGAGGCGCAGAACTGGAAGGGACAGTGGCGGTAACATGTCCTCATAATCTGACTTCCGTTCACGCCTCCCCACCACCTGATTGGAAGGGGCGTAGCTACTTGGTGAAGGACCCACACACAATACATATACAAACAAACATGCACACACATACACAAACAAACATACAAATATATATACATATGCACATACACTTACACACATGCACATACACATTCCAATACACATACACACAGCACAGTAACGCACACCTAGTCTTATTTTCTTACCTCTACATATGGCACACACACACACACACACACACACACACACACACACACACTCTCTCTCTCTCTCTCTCTCTCGCTCAATCTACCATCCTAACACCACCCCCCAACTACCAAGCACCCGGAACTAGGAATGGTTAGGAAGCAGCGCCTAGATGGAACAAAAGGAGGGGAAGTGAGGGAGGTTGTTGAGGATAATAACAGATCAAGTGCCTAAGTAATATGACAGGGACAGGCACGGCGAGGGAAGGAGAGAGTGGGAATGATCTTGGGAATAACGGGAGACGGGGTGATAACGGTGGGAATAACAGGTGGGTGGGTATTCTTGATGGTATTAATGATGAGAATAGTATAAAGGGGATGATAATGATGGTGATAATGGTCGGAATAATATGAGTGGGGGTGATAATGATGATGATAATGGTGGGAAAAACATACCTGGCGGTGATATTCGTGGGAAGATCATGAGTGAGGAAGGTACTGGTGATGATAATGGTGGGAAAAACAAGTGTGGAGGTGATGATTATGGTGATTAGCCTGTTATAGGATAAAAAAATATGGTGGTGACTGGTGGGAGTAACATGACTGATGATGATAATGGTGATAATGATGGGACTAACGAGTAAAGAAGGTAATGACGATAATGATGATGAAAATAACATGACTGAAAATGATAAGGGTTGTAATAATGCTGTGAATAACTTGAGTTATGGTGATAAGGCTGGACATATGTAAGTGATGGTGAGAGGGATAGGAATGATGGTAATAATGATGGCGGTAACAGGATTAATAGTGATAATAAGGGGAATAGCGAGATATGATGATGATGATGATGATGATGATGATGATGATGGGCATACCATGATAATACTAAGAATAAGATGAGTAAGGAAGATAATAAGCAGCAAGCAGGGCGTGATAAGGGTAATTACCGGATCAATTGACCATTCTACACAAAGTACTGAGTTAATAACAAGGCAACGCATGACATACTACGACGGAAACATACTGCAGAAAAAATACGGTTGGTAAAAGTTTGAGACAATGATATCATTTAGTCCCTACACTGCGATAGCAAGAGACAATAAAAGGCCGTATTGAATTGAGATTGTTTCTATGCTGTTTACTTTGTTCTCGGGATGAAAATCAATATAATTATCATAATCATCTCCAAATATTTTACAACAGAACACCAATAACTACTAAGTCTTGATAAAGTACAGTAAAATAATACACACACACACACACACACACACACACACACACACACACACACACACACACACACACACACACACACACACACACACTTCCTCCTCTTTCCCTTCCCTCCTTCCCCAGACTCATTCCTTACTTCTTACCCCAAATCTCACCTACACTCCTTTGCTCTTCCCTCACCCATCGACCCTCCCCTTTACTTCATTCCTCTTCTCAAGGCCCCCCTCTCTCCCAGTCCTTCCCTCTTTCCTCCATCCCTCTTCCCCTGTCCCCTCACTCCCCCCTTCACTCCTTTCCTCTTCCCCCACCCTCCCTCTTTCCCTCGGTCTTTTCCACCTCCCCTGCCCCTCCCGACCTATCTGTGAACCGGTCAACCTCCACCTTTAACCGGCCCCCCAACACCCCACCGCTAAATCCCTCCTGATGACACTAGAGCCAACACAATACACTGGCCCGTCGCTCGATGCCTGATCCTGCCACCCACACCCACCCAGCCGCCCCTCTGCCAGCCTTCAACCACTACTGTCTTAAAGATCTTGACATTCTTGCATTCCCTAAGAACACTCAGTCACTACGCTCTATTAGCTCTATATGCCTTTGAATCTTCCTGGAAACCTTCAACCTCTACAATCTTTCATTTCTAGATATTTTTGTATCACCCAGGAACGCTCAGCCACTACGCTTATTTAGCAGTAGATGCCGTTACAGCCTCCTAGAAATCTTCAACCACAACTGTTTTTTTCAGTTCTTGATAGTGTTGCATCCCCTAGAAACCTTCATCCACCACTGTCTTGTAGTTCTAGATATCCTAGCACTCACACGAACCACTGTGCTCTTTTCCTGCTATGGCTCTAAACACCCTTACATTCTGCAGCGATCCACTGCGCTCATTTCTCGCACTCTGAATCACTGCGGTCTTTTCGTTCTAGATACCCCTCTCACGATGGTCTCTTAGTTTTATGTATGTTTGGATTCTCAAACACAAGTCTGTTGTTAGTTCTTGCCACCGTAACTGGAAAATGAGGAAACCTTTCTATTACTACTGTATTATGGTAGGATCGGTTTTAGATTTATATATTACATCAAACACTGGGTGATTAACGCTGGAGATGGCCAGTCAAAGTATGAAAATAATTATGTTGTTGTCGTTCTGAGAAACTAGGGAAATAGAAACTTAAAGGCTACATTTGGACTGAATTACTGTAGTCAACCTACAGTTTGACCAATAATAATAATAATAATAATAATAATAGTAATAATAATAATAATAATAATAATAATAATAATAATAATAATAATGCCTTCATTACGACTTAGCCTATGTCTGATAGGAATATCCTAAGTTGGTATACTCCATCAGGCAAATACAATCATGTGAAGGTAGCCAGTATATAGTACCCCAAGAAAGGGTTAAATACAAGTGGAGGTAAACTGATAAAAAGACTAGTTTGCCATATTTAAGTCTTCGGACGGACCACACAAGTAGAATATTTTAATTGTGCTTACAGATATTTGAGTCTTTTATTTCAGTCATACTGGCCAGCTATCATGCGGGGTTTTTAATCCAGCAAAGTAGCACGACGACCATAAGTTTAACCATCGAGCGCTGCTATTAATCCTTTCACTACATTTAAATCTTTTTATATTCTGCCTCCCTCCAGATGACTGTTGGCAGCTCAGGAAAAAAACTTTTGAACTAGAAGGACTTGATGTAACCTTCATAAACTCCTTCATTGCGAACGGCCTTCAGAAAGTAGAATAACGTCGTTTGGGGACATCAGGAATTAACGTCATTGTACTGAAAGGGTTAATATTTACATCCTACAGGATTACGTAACTTTAAAAAAAGAAAAAAAGAAAACTGGCGTCACTGTCCTTCTCAATCGCCAGTGTCTCCACGATGTATTGGTCAAGTGGTTGGAGACGTGATCTCCTGTCCAATCGGACTCGAGTTCAAGCCTGGTTTGGACCAGGGAAAAATCCGATTTTGTTTTCTTTAAAGTAGACCTCACTGATCATTCATAAGACCTACCAGCATATAAAAACACCACCTCAGTGAGACAGCCCTAGATTGTATTCAGTGTGGACTGTGGACAGTGGTTATTACAACCGAAATGGTAAAATGCCAGTCCTCTTACATGCCAAACAGAGTGGCATGTAAGAGGACTGTTAGGTCTGACGCTGTCAACTTTATACATAGAGTCGGACAAAATATACAACAACAGCACTAAGAATAATTAAAAAAATAAATGAATAAATGACAGTGTTACATTAACCATGGTTAGCATGGTAGGCGGGGCAACATTCGGATGGTGATATTTAAGGATAGTTAAGGCGGTTCTTTTCATTATATTCCTGCTATCACCTGGTGACTTTATTCAACTCAGATTTTATTTCTAACAAAAGAAAATCAGAGACATCCCTCATTAATCCCTGTGCTACCAAGGCCTCTCCTAGGGTGAGCAAAACGTATGTTAGTAGCGTGAATAAAATATGAAAATACGTTATTGCATCGAAGAAAACTGATAAAACTGTGTGACGATAGTAGCAATACAATGGAGATGAGATCACAGTGTACTGAAGGGATGTGCAATACTTGTGGCGTGTTCCTGTAGCGGTTGTCATGCGAGCTCTTCAACCCATCCCAGCGGGCAAGACACACACACACACACACACACACACACACACACACACACACACACACACACACACACACACACACACACACGCACGCACGCAAGCACGCACGCACGCACGCACGCACGCATGCATACACGCGCACACACACACACACACACACACACACACACACACACACACACACACACACACACACGCACGCAAGCACGCACGCACGCACGCATGCACACACGCGCACACACACACACACACACACACACACACACACACACAACTAGATGGATAGACAGACAGACAGACAGACTGAGAGAGAGAGAGAGAGAGAGAGAGAGAGAGAGAGAGAGAGAGAGAGAGAGAGAGAAGGAGACCAATATCGTGTGTTCGGGCGGGATCAAAACCTGGAGTCTGGATGAAAGTCAGCGTGGCCAGCGGGGTGAGGGAGGTAATGTTGTCGCCTTGCTGGGCTCACCTCCGCTGCAGCAATGATTAGATTAGTTCATATGGCATTCATGGTCGTATTTTAAGTGACGCTGGGGATTTCGTAAACCTCTTCTGTAGCGATTTATTCAGCACATTACACTTCACTATCCTCTTGTCCATTACTTATGCAAATTATGTTAATACTGAAACGCTCAAAGTAACATTAGAGAGAGTAATAAGGTGTAATAGAGAAAATAAATTTACCAAGGAATATGTGCTACGAAGCCCCTATGCCCATGGGAATACGACTCAATGTGGTGGCTCTCACTGCTGCATACAAATACCCAAACTGCCGTGCATTGCATACAAACTCATCTCCTCCCCTACCTTATCCAACCTGCCTTCACCTAGAGCCGGTCAGACTGGTGGGGTCAGTCTGTTACCCAGAATTTGAGGAAATCTGGTCACAACGCATCCAAACCCATACTCTTCCTTCCCCTTCTTTGCTGTCCTAATCTCATTCTAGTAGTTCTGTTACTCTTCTAGGAGCTGCCTAGCATGGGCCAACCGCCTACTGCAGTTATCCTCTCTTCATTTGTTCTTTTCCTACCTGCCTTCAGGTACAGCCGGTCAGAAGGACTCAGTATTGTTACCCACCTAGATCCAATTCACCAAAAAGTACTGCTGGGGACCTGGGTGTAAACAGACTAATGCAGGTCGTGCACTAGGGGAACTGTGGGACTTAGAAACAATTGACTATCTGCCTTAACAGAGATGAAATCAGTGTCTTATTATCATCATTATTATTATTATTATTATTATTATTATTACTATTACTATTACTGTTATTAGTACATTACCATTAACTATACCCTGTAATCGTTGATACCGATATTACTGGGACCCTGGATGGCCACTCCCTGTGGGAGAATGCCCGAGCGGTTCCATTTTACCCACTCATCCTGTGTTTCTCCTTGGACCCATTTCCCAAGGGATATATTCCCCATGGCCCTATTCCTACCATGGACCTATTTTTCTCAAAACCGACACCACCCAAACAATCCTGTCCACCCGCCCCACCCGCCATGCCCACCCCAAAAATCCGTACACCCATCCGCCCCGTTGTACCTAATAAAGATTTGGTTGAAGCAAAACCTATACGATAATTGGCTGCCATGTTTCCATCATGCTGACTTATTATTTCAACATACTTGTAATCTTGGCCATCAGAGGCTCCACTTTAGCGACTATAAATTAGTCGTAAAATGTTACCCCTATTAGAGCTGTTTTGAGAGATCCATAAGCATTCCCCTCGATTTCCAGAGGACAGACAGACATACAAACATTCTCCCTATATCTATATTTATATGTATCTATCCATATATATATATATATATATATATATATATATATATATATATATATATATATATATATATATATATATACGGTATATACGGATTATTATTATAACTTCGTTTGTGTCATGTGTATAAGTAACTTGTTAATACTTCATCATTTTTCGTTTTATTTTATTATGTTACACTTAAAACCGTCGAAATATTGTTTTTTAATATAAACAAGAGAGTAAGTAATAGTCCTAAGATACAGCACGTAACAGTTAGTACACATCAACAAATAGCTTCCACAGACTTCAGACGAGGCCTTCAAAAGAGCTAAGAGCTTCAGTACTGCAAAGTAGAGCCAAGGGAATGACGTGAACAAACTGCCTTGGACCCTCGACTTAATATCACTATCATAGCCGGAATGGTGCAAATTGAACACCCAGCCTCCGACAATATATTGGTGGCCGCCATCCCCAGCCACATAAAGAATATTAAAATCTCCAGGAAACACGAGAATAAAGTGCCACTGTTCACGAGGGACACACACACACACACACACACACACACACACACACACACACACACACACACACACACACACACAAATATGTAGCTCGTAGTCATCGAAGCAACCATGAAAGAGTACTGATATAATTTTGGATAAACTGTGACTCTTCTATTCTGCATCTCTGTTTTTTATTTTTTTTTAAACTTTGTTTCAAAAGACAAGAAAAAAAAAACAAAAATAGTACCAGCTAATCCTATTTTACCACCTTCAATGTGTATGTTTCCGAGTTCTGTGTACCTTGCTCTTGTACACAGAGGAGCAGATAAGGCATTACATGATCAAAAAGCCTTCATCACCTCTGTGGGATTGAACTTATGGTATGGTACATCGTCACTTCGACTGGGGCGTACTAACCGCTAGACCACTACAAAAATATCTATTGTACTACCTGACCAACCTCTTGCAACATAACCAAAACACCAGGCAATGGTTGATTCCCCCTCCTGGCTCACACGGTCTCATCTACGGCGTGGTGTTGCGTCAGTCGCTGGCGAAACTCCTCGCTCGTCTTCGAAACCGGTCTGATGATCATAATAAAACGCTGACGACTTCTCATCCGCGCGCTCTCGATTTTCTCTGTCAAAGTCGTAAATTTTTATTGCCGTGAAGCACAGCTGGCTGGGACAGCAGCCGCGAAGAAAACGGGAGTCTGGCCCAATCTCGCTAGCTGGCTGGTTGGCCTGTGTTGCAGTGTGTGTGTGTGTGTGTGTGTGTGTGTGTGTAAGGAATATCATATGCTAACAATAATAATAATAATAAAAAAAAAATAATAATAATAATTCACTCTCATCTTAAATGTCGGGACCAACTGCCTAGCCCCGGGCTCCTACGCTCCTCATGGGGCAATGTAGGATTGGATGATGGATGGATGGATGGATGGAATAATAATAATAATAATAATAATAATAATAATTATATATTTCTTCTGTGTATGGAAGTTGTTTGTAGCATTATATACCCTACATCTATCTGTCTATCTATAATACACACACACACACACACACACACACACACACAGTACCGCCCCCACCCCTATCCCCTGCAGCATCCCGGCCCGGCGCGGCGCCCCCCTAAATAACGCCCTGAGTCACATTAGCTCGGCCCCCTTCCTCATCACGGTACATGACTTAGCCACAAGTTATATGCCACACACTCAATACCACATACATTTATACATACTCAGCCCTAGAGATGTCGGCTGGTGTAATTCGAATCACTAAGAGACGGCTGGTTTTACTCATGCTTAGGGAAGACCTCGAGTACTGAAGAGATAGGAGCATAAAATCGGTGTGTACAACTTGACCAATCTCCTCAACAACAATTTACCCGACGTGTAATACCATTCTATATGAACCAAGTCAAACCTTCGTATTCAGAGAAGCATTCCTTCATGTTTTAAAAATTGTTATCAGCTTTATGTCTTGTATGATGATGGTGGTGATGATAATGGTAGCGGTGGTGGTGGTAATGGATTACAAATACACACGGATAGACAGTAAACACATTCAAAGGTTTGTTTCTGCTCATTAGCATTTCATTATCTCAAGAGAAGTGTAAATAAGAGAGAGAGAGAGAGAGAGAGAGAGAGAGAGAGAGAGAGAGAGAGAGAGAGAGAGAGAGAGAGAGAGAGAGAGAGAGAGAGAGAGAGAGAGAGAGAGAGAGAGAGAGAGAGATCTTAAACTTCTCTTCCATCCCGCCAGCAATACAACACACACAGAGTTCCTTGTTATTAATGCAGTTAATTATACAGTATATAAACCCTGTCAGTGCGATGACATCTTTAATTTAATATTTCGCTCTGGTCGCAGCAAAATTAATATACCAACTTGCGCCCAAACACTTGGTAAATTACAACTCGAGCGTATCTTGTTGCTGGAAAAAACTTCAAAGTAATCTTCACTGCACTCAAATCATTAAGCCGACTGCACCCACCTTCCCCGGGCTTACTTTCACGGCTCCGCCTCACTCCATCACAATTCCAACTCATCTCTTTCACTTCTTTGTAATCCACACAATTTCTTTTGCCCTCGACTAATTCAATTTTGGAGGATACTTTGAAATATACCTTCACGGTACTCACAGAATTAATCCTGCAACACCAATTCCCATAGTGTACGCTTTCCTGCCTCAGCCCCACCGTCCACCAACATCCCAGCCTTTCACACCTATTCCCTTGCTCACCACGCCCAGTTCACTATCCCTACTTTAATGGTTTTACGGCGCGACGCAGGTGATCTACGAATGCGCTTGTTCAATACAGTAGAGGCCTTTCGTAGTGAAGGGGCTTAATCTCTGTCAGTCTCGTTGTCTCCCTGCCTACCTTTTTATAATCGGTTCCATCTGTCAATCTATTTATAACCAGTTTTGTCCGAGTATCTTTATATTTGTCTCTGTCTCTCTATTAAAAGCCAGGCCACCCACACGTTCATTTAATCTCGGACGCTCGTTACAAAAGCACCTCCATGCCTCCCGATTATAGCTCACTGCAACGCCCACTTACCACTCTTAGCTCCCCTCCCTCATCCGCTTCTCCACATACACAATCGTTATCACGACTTTCAACAACAGTTCCTTACCGCTCCCACCCCCACCGCTCCAAGTCATCCTTCTTCATCCACCACTCCAAATCAACAATCTTCACTCACCCTTCCTATTACAGCTTGTCACTACCCCATCCCAACACCCAATTCCCCCACCCATCGCTTCACACAAACAAAAATCGCTATCCAATTTCATCTCACCCCCATTTCCCCTTCTCAGCGATAACATTTTTTGTAATTTCTTCATGCTGGTGGTGGGGAATTTTTTTTCACCTCGAGGGAAACCTTCTGCAGTGAAGTAGGCAATGGACAATGGTTGTAACTCTGTCGCTAAGAAGTCACTTTATTTGAAAAGATGAGAAGACGTCATTTTTCTTCTAGTCTATCTTCAGTGATAATAATAATAATAATAATAATAATAATAATAATAATAACAATAATAATAATAAACCCCCATGATACCTGCAGCACACTAATAACTCTGACAACATATTCATACACAGTGCGGCCCCTCTCCCTCCGCACCCCTTCCCTCACTGGCCAATAGTAATTTAAAATACACCTCTTATAACGAGCACATCACCAGCAACAATAGCACTACTACTATTACTACTACTACTGAAAGTAATAATAATAGTAATAATAATAATAAATAAAAATAATAATAATAATAATAATAATAATAGTAATCATAGTAATAACAAAGCGCCATAACCCTGTGACAACATATTCATTCCCCCCCCTCCCCTCATTGGCCGCCAGTAATGTAAAATAAACCGCTAATAACGAGCACATATTTCCCACCCTAATGGGACGTAAAATGTCAACGGAACACCACCATTTTCACTACGGGTAAATATTCGCTGCCAGGGGAATATCTTAGGAGGGCTGGCTGGTAGGTAGTCTTGATATTATTACAGGTGGTGTGTGCGGGGGCGGACTGTGGAGAAAAGAGAGACGGGTGGGGGAAATATCAAAGAGGGTTATGTAAGTATGCTCGATATTTCTCGTATATCTGAAGATGGGAGAATATTTTGGTAAGTAGGGATCTGTGGAATGGAAGGGTGGAGGAATATCACCGGGTCGAGTGGGAATTCACGCATTCTCAATATCAGCCTCGAAGATAGGGTGAATACTTGAGCAAGAGGGGGATCGTGGAAAGGAGAGGAAGGGTTGCGGAGAAATATCATAGAGGATCAGATAGGTGTTATCGATGTAGGGGAGTAGATTGGGAGTTATGCAGATAGGTAGTTATGCAAGACGGCACACGAGAGGAGTGAAGGTAGAGGAGGTGGCCCATGAGGGTTGGAACTGGAGTATTGAAAGCGACGAGTGGGATCATCATCATCATATTAGATCACTATCATCATAATTATTTTTATAGTTATTGACATTATCAACATTATTATCACTGCTATTCACAATCAACATTCTCATTATCATCATCAAAAGTATCGTAATCATCAAACACACACACACACACACACACACACACACACACACACACACACACACACACACACACAAAGGTTAAAAAAAAAAAATGCCGGAATCATGAAGTAAAAATAGTCGAGGCAAAGATAGCATTACGTCAGGTCTTGGCGGAAAAAATTTGAGCTCATGAAAAATGTCGAATTCATGAGCAAAAAAAAAAAAAAAAAAAAAAAAAAAAAAAGTGGGGGGCGGGATACGGGCGGACATGGGCAAAATTACACACGGAACAACTTGGCTTATTCGATATTTGCTGACGTTTTTCTGCATTTTAATTCACTTTTTTCCTTTCCTTCCAGTGTTTTTTCTTTATTCTTTTTTTTTTTTTTTTTCATTCTCCAAAACTTTTCCACAACTTTCCGGGACTGAATGGTGAGTGAATGGAAGTGTGGGTCATTTTCCCTGGGCTTACTGATGCTGGTTCTTCTACTGTGTGTTTTTTTTGTTTTTCATGTTTCTGGACCCTACTCATCCCATTAGCATATAAGTATAATATGATGATGATGATGATGATGATGATGATGATGAAGAAGAAGATGATGATTTTATTTTTATGTATCCGTCTCTGGGCACAGGCTTAACATTCCATTCCCTAAGGTCCAGCCGTCTCCTACGTGTCACATATCCTCACATGTCACCACTTCATCACCAACATCCGCGGTTTACATTGACTATACGCTAGGGGTGTCTCATTCAGGGCTGTTTGATGGTATTAGCGAGAGCGGTTCTGACATGTCGGCGTAGCAGTAAAAATGTGCTTAAACCCTTTCAATATGGTGACGTCTTTTTGCATTTTATTCTTAGTAACTCCAGACGACTGTAGTAACCTTAGGAAAAATGGCTCTTACTGAAAGGGTTAAAGAAAGTTGTGTCTAAGCCTTCCAGTTCCTAAATTCTAACCTATGCTGAATAAAATCGTCAGGACATAGTTACTTGAAATAAATGTCATCGGTTTGAAGTTCGCGTTTTTTTTCGAACAAGAGATCAATTCCTGACTAAATTAACCTCACTTACTTAATATAATCGGTATCCCAGATCAACGGAAACATAATCATCATAATCTTTCGCTGCTTTCCTTGTCATGTTCATCGTCACCATCAACACAACCCTCTTCTTGCTCCTTCACACATCTCCACCATTACCTTCCCTTCCTCTCCGCTTCCTCTTCATCACGATCATTATTCTTGTCTTCTTTTCTCATTATCATAATCAGCATCATCCATCTTTTAACTCATTGCACACAGACATTTGTCATAATCTCTTCCTATGCAAATACGCAAATGGATGTTGGAGTGGAAATGGTGGTCTTGTGTTTTTGTAGTTTATTCGAGAGAGAGAGAGAGAGAGAGAGAGAGAGAGAGAGAGAGAGAGAGAGAGAGAGAGAGAGAGAGAGAGAGAGAGAGAGAGAGAGAGAAAGAGAGAAAGAGAGAGAGAGAGAGAGAGAGAGAGAGAGAGAGAGAGAGAGAGAGAGAGAGAGAGAGAGAGAGAGAGAGAGAGAGAGAGAGAGAGAGAGAGAGAGAGAGAGAGAGAGAGAGAGAGAGAGAGAGAGAGAGAGAGAGAGAGAGAGAGAGAGAGAGAGAGAGAGAGAACCATGACAAAAGTTTCCCGACTCGATTAAACGCCCCTCTGAAATATCCAAAAGGGGGGTTGGGGTGTGACGCTGTATACTTCCGTGTCCTGTTGATTTACAGTCAGAGTTGTAAAGTTTGACACCATTTTCATTATGTGCAGACCAACTTTATTATCGACCCAGCATTTTCACAGACTCAGTATATTCCTAGGCTTAGCATTTTCCTAGGCACAGTATTTTCCTAGGCGCAGCATTTTCCTAGACGTAGCATTTTCCCTAACGACATTTCCCAAGACGCAGCATTTTCCCACGCCGATATACAGTATACATACGCAAGCAAATAAATAAAAGAAAGTAACGGCAAGCCCCACATTAGCCACTGTAAGATGTATGACCCTAAGGCTACGCTACTGTAGCCTAGAATATAATTATAAAAGAGTAAGAGACCGAAATGCGCCCCTGGTAGCATTACACAGTAGAAACCCCCCCTGGCTGCCCCTGAACGTTTCGAGTCGATGCAAGTGGCACCTGATCATCACTCCAAGCGAATGAGACTAATATACTTCAGTCAAGACATGTATGGATAAAATGAAAGTTTATACCAGCGCCCTAGGCCGTCCGGTGTATGAGGGCAGCACGTGCTTACTGTTCCTCTGGTAGCATGACGAAAACTGATTTAAACATCAAACATCATAAAACTTTCCAAGCTCAGCTTTGCTGCTTTTATTCATCCCGTCTGCTTCCCCACGCGTCACAATCCTAGCCCATCTGGCCCACCCATTTCCCCCCACCCCACCTGGTTTCTGACACCCACATCGGACGTCTAAAGGAAATCTTCCCATTGCCTCTGCCTTCCTTCGTAGGCTACAGCACTCGTCTTCAAAGGGTGTATTAGTCCTGCCCTGCCTCCCATCCACCAGCAGCCCAGGCCGTCGTGCCCACTCTTCTGAACCGACCTGCACTGACCTGATTGGGCCGGAAATAACGTAAAGGATCAAAACGAATCTGAATTAGCCTGAAGTGACCGCAAGAGTAACGTGTTTGGTGGATAATAACGGGCCACTCTGACGAACGAGCTTTTTGTGGAATAAGGGATGTTACTGTGAAAACGGTTACTATTGACTTTTCTACCAGTTCTCTTTGATTACACGTCGCCTGTTACCAAGCTTTTCTCTCCCAATGCTAGCTAGGCTATTTCACGGTGTGTGTGTGTGTGTGTGTGTGTGTGTGTGTGTGTGTGTGTGTGTGTGTGTGTGTGTGCGCTCTACTGCCACCGATCCTAACACTCAGGGAAACAGTCACTGGGGGCCGAAGAGAGATTGCCAAGTGTCATGGGGCACTTGAAGCAGGACTTTTTGAGTCACTCGCTGAAAAGTCCCTCCCCTCCCCCCCCCACCACTTTTTTTTTTTTTTTTTTTTTTTGCAACACTGGGAAGTCCTATTCAGCGATGGGCTGAAAGTCGGCCCTGCCCTCACACCGTGATCCCGTTACATCACCAACCGCACCATGATCGCTGAGTACTTCACGATGTACTTCAACTGTGTACAGAAGTTTCTCTCTTATTCCGTTTACTTCCTCTACTACAGGTCATTAATTGCAAGGCTATATTCGCACATATTAATGCTTTAGACTATATTAAATAATCATGATGTTGGAAATGGTTATATATGCATGCAAAATTTGTAGCAAAAACTGAGAAAATATGAACATAAATACGCACTTCAAGTAAGTTGACATACATGCAGTACTGATAAGATAGTAAGTTCTAATTATTTTTACTGGATCGATGCTACTCATCAGCGGTGGTCCTTTGTCCTTTATTTTTAAGATCACAGGAGAAGTGCACGGTGAGGTAAAGTAACAAACAAATCGTTGTAGTCTGATCATTACCACCAATTTCATATTCAATCACATTACCGAACTATAAGCAAACCTAAATGATCATTTCAGAGGGGGTGGCGGAAAGAATATATAACACACGACACCCTTACCAGTGACGGGTGTCCTGATACAGCCCGTGCAGCTATACCCTGGGGAGTCACTTGGCTGTACACGAATCCATCACGTACAGTTCCTGTCCACTGACGTGTCAGTTACGGCCTTGCTAATGTTCAGCAATTATAACGTTCCTGATTTTTTCCTTTTTAGATACTACTTTAAAGACAATGGTGGGGTGAAGAATTATCCCTGAAAATTGTCTAGTGAAGGAAAAGAAAAAAAAAAGTACTCTGAAGCTAAAAAAATGCTAACATATTCATCTGCATATCCGCATATGTAAATGCATATTTATCTTAGGGCTTCTCATTATAATTCCTTTCTATCATCTTATATTCAGTTATTAACATCCCTCCCCTCAGAAAAAAAAAAAAATTGTAAAGCTGATGTCTACATTACCAATGTTTCATCCACTTATCAGGTTAGTGAATCCACATCATTATCCTGATCATCATCATCACAGTGTATAAACAAAGTGGGTAGGATCCCAAAGAAAGTACAACACGGTTTTAACTCCTCTTCAAGCCTTCGAAATTTTTACTTTTGGTATCCACAGTACAATACCCTGTTAACAATAGCTTCAAATGCATTTATGAACTTACGTTTTCCTAGTTTATAATCAAGAATTGTCCCAAAGTAGTTAATGTAAATTAACTTCTCAGCATCAGTAATGGAGATATAGATTCTTGCTTTACTTTTACAGCTTTTGTTGCTACAAATCCTCAATAGCGGATTTAAAACCGGAGTTATCAGTGTACTACAAGGTCACCATCCGTCTTAAACATTATTCTCATGCTATTAATACTTACTTCTGTGGAATAAATTTTCAAAGCCTGTTCCTTCGTATGCTTAAAGTTACAGCCGCTACAGTAGCCTTTTAGACGCAATGTGTGACCTTCATCAGAGTTTGTATGATGCCAACTGCTGTAATATTAATCGGTAATCCATTTAATTCATTAAACTTTACTTATTTAAAAAATGGGGGGGTCCTTTCAAGGGTGGGGGCTCGAGGCACGTCCCTATCGTGCCTGTTGGATAATCTGGCACTAAATGTGCACACTGCACAAGCATCTAGAAACGAATGGACCTTGTCTGATTTTGTTCATTTTTTGTTTACACATCTTCATAGGAAACAGTTTTAGCAGGCACTGGGCCTTTGGTTCTTTCTGCAAAATAGAAATGTTTTGAGTATCAGATGTTAAACTGAAAGTTACAGGAGTGGTTTCAAGCTACTTTTACACCAGGCTACACTTCTTAGAATAATGAATATTATATAATGTTAGGCAAAATTGAATTCTGTATTGTATGTAAGCGTGTGTTGCTGAGTTATGGGTTATCTCTCCTCAGCTGCACCCTCTCCAGTTATTATTGGTTATGGCTTCTATTATCACAAGAGGGCCACAATATATTGCTTTCCTTCTTTTAGCCTCAGCTCTACTCCTTCGCACACCGTTCATCTCTCTTCACACAGCGTTCCTTTCCCATTCGACAAGTTCCCCAATATCGTATGACGTTCCCCTTCTTCGTACACCGTTTCTCTCTTACCAAGGTGTACAAAGGAAAACAAACAGTAACCGACATGTTGATCCTTTCGAGTCTGTTTGCAAAAGGGAAGGCTTTAACCACGAAAACTAATCTATGAGTTAGGGGTAAGGATAGAATAGCAGGAAGGCTCCCTCCTCCCACCCACCAAACTCTCCAGTCGAAGGCGGCAGGAAATAGTGAGAAGGAGCACCAAGCAACATGGAACTGTCATGTCCTCATGCCGTTCCTCTTTTCACACCGATCCCTTTCTTCTTCTGGGATTCCGGTTCACCTCATATCGTTTCCCTCCTCCTCCTCATGACGTTCCCTTAATCCGCACATCATTCATCCCCTTTATCACACAACCCCTCTCTTCCTCGAACCCTTTCCTTTTTTCTCGTGCCGTTCAGTTCTTCCCATGCTGTTATCCTCCCTCTCATGCCGTTCTCTTTGTTGGCTCGCTGTTTATCTTCCTTCGTAAACCGTTCATTTCCCTTCACATACTGTTTCTCTCATTCAAGTGCCGTTCATCTCCTTCACATACTGTTCTTCTCGTATCGTTTCCCATTCTTATGCACTTCTTTTTCCCGAATCGTTCCTTCTTTCGCACTCCGTTTCTCTCCCTTTATACGTCGTTCCTCTACGTTCCGGTGTCGTTCCTTTCCTTCTGATGCTGTTCCTTACTTTCTAACGCCATTAATTTTCTACTTATGCCGTTCTTTTTCTTATGTCGTCACTCATCTTTGCATGTTACCCGTCACACACCACTCCTCTCTCTCACACACGCCTTTCCTCTTCCTCATACACGCCGTTCCTCTCCCACACACACGCCGTTCCTCTCCCACACACACGCCGTTCCTCTCCCTCACACACGGCATTTCTCTCCCCAACACACGCCGTTCCTCTCCCTCACACACGCCGCTCCTCTCCCTCACACAAGCCGTTCCTCTCCCTCACACACGTCGTTCCTCTCCCACACACATTAGCCGTTTCTCTCCCTCACACTCACCGTTCCCCTCCCTCACACACGCCGTTCCTCTCCCTCACACACGCCGTTCCCCTCCCTCACACACGCCGTTCCTCTCCCTCACACACGCCGTTCCTCTCCCTCACACTCGCCGTTCCTCTCTCTCTCTCTCTCTCTCTCTCACACACACACACACGTCGTTCCTCTCTCTCCGTTCCTCTCCCTGGCGCGACGCTCCATCATTCCGGACGACAAATCATGACAGGAGAGTATGTAGGACGAGGGAGGGGAGGGGAGGAGGTGCAGGGGAATGGCAGACAAAGGTGTGCAAGATGGAGGGAAGGGGGAGGTTGATGGGGGAATGTGCGAGGGAGTTGGGAGGGAGGAGGTGTGGGAAGCAGGGAAGAGGGTAGTGTAGCTGATGGGGGAGGTGGGAGGAAGCAGGTGTGGGGAGGTGGGGAGGATTAAGGGTGGGGGGTTCAAGGTGGTGAAGGAGGTTGTGTGAGAGCAGGTGTGGGGAGGAGGTGTGGGGAGCAGGTGTGGGGAGGAGGTGTGGGGAGGAGGTGTGGGGAGGAGGTGTGGGAGCAGGTGTGGGGGAGGTGGGGAGGAGGTGTGGGAGCAGGTGTGGGGGAGGTGGGGAGGAGGTGTGGGAGCAGGTGTGGGGGAGGTGGGGAGGAGGAGGTGTGGGAGTTGTGTGTAGGGGGGACTAAACAGGGAATACGGACATATTAGCAGGAACAACAGTGCCCTAATTTAATTCTCAAGCAACGAGAAGCCACTCATGAGCTCAGAAAACTCGTCTGGCAGTAGCATTAAAGAAATACCGAAACAGTGGCTACGAGTTTTGTGTGCACCTCTAAGGTTTACACTTTCAACTCATCATTTGATTTTAGTTTGATGAAATTCTGACGCAGTTGGAGGGCTTATATATATAAAAAAAGAAAGAAACAAAGAAAAAAAAAAAGAGCCTATCCTACAGAGATCAACCTGCTGGACTTGGGTTATTGTTAACTGCTTGACTCTGATGATGTATTTCTTATTTCATTCTAGGTACTGAGAGGCTTAGAGAGCACCCTTATAATGAAATGATTAGTAAAGGCTGAACCTAACCCCTCCACACTGAAAAGCCTCTCCTAAACTGAATAAAACAGTCTGAAGATAACAAGGAATAAGTAAAAACGAAGCTCTCTGACAGAAGGTGACTAGTCCACAATGTATCTCTCTTCATTAGGGTAGAAATAAAGCATAACAGGAACAAGGAACGGTACGCTTAAGCCTTTCACGACCATGATGTATTTTATTTGATTCGTATTCAGTCTGGTATGGCGGGTAAGCTACGCGAGACACCCAGACTAATGATGTTGGAGCAGCCGCACAAGCGTTAACACACGAGAAATATAGGTACACAGAAACAAAAATAATTACAACAAAATAAGTGGATCGATGGGCTAAAACAGAAGCCACAGAAGCAACAGAAACAGTAAGAAGCGATAGGAAAAACCGAGCAACGGGAAATGATGCGCAGAAAGAAGAGATAACGGGGAGAAAGGAAAAATAATGAGGGCAATAGAAAATAATGGGGTACAAAGCGACAGGGGAAATGACGTGTATTGAATCGATGAAGAGCAAGACGATGGATGAAACTATATTTTATTCAAGTCTGCCGCTTCCATCCGATGCTGTATTTAATTACGGCTGCCGACAGACGATTTTAGTCAACTTAGAAGAGAATTGTCGAGCTAGAGGAGTTAGATACAGCCTCCATTAACCTCTTCCTTTCGAGAAGTCTCCAAAAAGTTTAATAAAGTCATCTGATAGAATATATATAAAAAAATCTATTGCAAGTGCGAAATGGTATTAAAGGGATAAATACTGGACGATTTTGCTCAGCTGAGAGAAATTCTAGCAGTCAAAGGGTCAAAAATTACTTCCACTGAACTTTTCGTAGCTGAGGACGCACCTGGGAAATACGTTTTAACTAAAAGCAGATTACTGTTCAGCTGAGAGGAACTGTGGTTGTCAAAGGGCTTTAGAAGCGTGGACGAAATGTAAGAAAAAAATGTTTTGCGAGGGAAGATGGATTTAAAAACACCTTAGAAGTTTGAGAGACATGAAATTGTGAGAACACGAAAAAAAGAAGAAAAAAAAAAAAAGGCAAAAATAGATGAGATATAAGATGGCTGAGTGAGGCGTAATGGGAGGTGTGGTCTATTTTCACCACCTAAGGGGCCTAAAGATAGAAAACCTACTTCTGTGTTTGTCAGTTTTCCTATCTCTGGAACCTACGCACCCCATTTAGAACAAGGGAAACTGGGTATGGATGATGCTGATGCTGATGACATGGACTCTGAAAATAACATACTAGTAATGTGATAGAAGTGGAAAGTGAAGAATAATAAAGCTGATGCAAAGGAAGTAAAAATGAGAAACAAAAGAAGAAAGATGTGGGAAGGGGTATGGAAAAGAAAGAGAGGGGTGGCGTGGAGTGCATTAAGCGTAAATGAGATTATCTTAATAATGAACACAGATGAGGATAACAAATGGACAGAGAGAGAGAGAGAGAGAGAGAGAGAGAGAGAGAGAGAGAGAGAGAGAGAGAGAGAGAGAGAGAGGTGAGGGGGAATGAAGAACTGACAAGAGGGAAGCGAGTGAGAGAGAACCTGAGGGGAGGGTAGAGAATGATGGACAAACAGGCGACAAAATACACGACTAAAAGAAGACCGTGAGAAACTGAGGGAAAACATGACTGAAACACACACACACACACACACACACACACACACACACACACACACACACACACACACACACACGTGTTTTAGTTTCCTTCTGTCTATTTAGTTATCCATTTATCAACCATCTGTGTAGTTCTATTCTTCTCTTAACTCTTCTCGCCTGAACTGTAAGTGTACTCGTATTCAGTTGAAGCTTCCTTGACGGGAGGGATGATGACGATGATGCTTTCTCCTTTATATTATGTCCTTTTTATATGCGAGTACGGTATAATTGTTTTGTTTTATATGCACTCTATGGCTGTGCATGTACTGTACGTAATTGGGTAAGGAAACCAATACACAATATATGATGTAGCACTCGGAGTAGTAGTAATAATAGTAAAACTAAAACCCCTGTCTGTCTGGCCTAGTAGACCCATCAACCGCAAGCAAACAATCGGCCGTGCAGGGAACAGTGTAGAGGTTTGATTGCTGATTGGACGCTGCATTTGCGTCTCTCCAACCAGTTAACAGGCTCCACGACACTCCGTTAGTGGGTTATATGGTTACCACCCAGCGTTGTAAACGGTCTTAATACAGGAATCCATTAGGCTTGTCACTCAGTGTAGAGCTACCTAAGGAAAAAACAGGCAGCACTACATCAAGTAAGTGGATGATGGTCGCCACCACCTATCATTAGCACTCTGGGTAATAATGTAAATAGGCAAATTTTATAAGCAATACTCAGAAAAAATCTGCTGCAGTTTGCTCACTTACCATTCCAGTGGTAATCATTCATCTTTCCTCAGTAGTTCCTCAAGCCTCCACTCAAGAATTTCCCTTACCTGTAAAAAAAGAAAAATAAATAAGTTTGTCTCGCCGTGCCATAGACGAAAGATATCAAATAATAATTTATAAAAACAGGACACGATAACATACTAGGAAATGGTACGATTTCACTCTACGAGAAACCATGAAAAATTAAAATGTCAAATTACGTACAAGAGCATCATCACGGATAATGACATCATAGCCTTTATGTACAATGTACTGTATAATCCTACCTCACGAACCTCCATCCAGGTCACTCTAAATATATAGTCAAAAACTTATGATCAGCTTCCACGCGTGACAAAACCAGTCTTTGCAGTAAGGACAAAGGAGAGTGAAGAATCTTCCTCCTATGTCTCTTATTCTTCTTGCAAGGATGAAGCTTATTTACGAGGGTAATTATCCTCGTTATTATTTTGCGACTCAACCCAGGTCTCCCCGACAACAGAGGCGACTGTGAAAGGTGTGCCAAGTATTTCATGTATATCTTGTACTAGACTCTTTCCCCAGCCCACTGGTACAACAAGGCAAGAAGCAGCTCTTCCAGTATGTTCTCCAATAATTACATTTAAACCTCTTAACACGATAGTGCACATTTTCTAGTTTATTATTGTAGCCTATAAGCAAAACTATTTAGTTATGGAAGACCGTCTTGTAAACCATGGCAAAATAACGCCTTTTATACTTCATCCGTGCCATTGTCAGACAATTTTTCTTATTCTACCTTAAGGAGGACCTCTCGTAATTTAGGGCTTAAGCATTGTGTTTACTTTCAATAAGACCGACCTCAAATTTATCCTTCGTTCGATTTCACTCCTGCCAAATATATTTCAGTAACTTCACATTCAAGACACCTATAGTTGCCATCCGATCTTCATCCGCATTCTTCATCATTCTAACTCTCTTTCCATTACAATCATCTTCGTCCTCATCATCCTGACCCCTTTCCCACTACCATCAATTGGGTGAACAAGATCCAAATATAAGTAAAAAGACCAAAGACAGGTCCAGAAACGTGGAAAAGAAAAAAAAAAACACACGAGTAAACTAGTGTCAAAGTGCATACCAAAAATGGATCTGCCTTCCATCCACTCATCCACTGTTCTAAGTTTTCACTTGAGGAATGTTCTCAGTTTTCACTTGGGGAATGAAAAAAAAAAAAAAAAAAAAAAAAAAAAAAAATCTTTGTGGAATCAAACAAGATAACGTTGGAAAAAACAAAGTGTTCAGTATACTTGAGTTACATATATCCGCTCTAGGCGTTCTGTTACAAGAGGCTAGAAGAGCTCAGCCTGTTTTGACTAAGCACTGATGTCTACCTGGAGTCCAAATGTACACATGCTATTATGCTATTTGGCAAATAACAGTAATGAACAGATATGTCATAAACAAGGAAGGATTACATTACTAGAAGCAACTGCTTCTTACAGTTTTTCCATTAAACTTACTGAATTGTATAATCTGTGTTTGTCCTTGTGTCTTTGTTTACCATGAAATGGTGATATACAGTGAAGATGTTACCTGTATAACGTTTTACAGTTCTATGAATACTTGAATAAGAAAGGAGTTGGGATCACATCAGTTATCCGATAAGTTATACGTCCTCTACTTGAACTGCAACTACACTTTGTAACCTGGCCTGAAGGCTCTCTCACCTTCGCTCTTTCGCCATAATGACGTCCTTTTTACTATATTCTTGTTTAGAGAAAATTTTACTCAGTAGAAGAAGAAACCGTTCGTAGTGAAGGGTCTAGAAACAATCCCTTTTAGCCCCTTTGGTACGATGACAACTTCGGTATTTACTCTTATTACCACTGTACAGTTATATAGTCCTTCGGAGAGACCCCCTTGTGACGAAAGAGTCAAGTCAGATACGGCTACGATGAACTCAGTCCTGTACAGTCGGCATCAATAGTCCTGTAGCCTCCTGCTTTCCTCTCCATGGACTACGATATTAGCGTGATGAATCAGCAGCAACCGACACGGGGGACTCTGATTTGTGGCCGAAATAGTCATCAGTGTTGGTTGTTGCGGATTTACTACACTGTTAAGTTCACGGATAGAAACACACAACTACGAAAAGTTTCAGCAGTAATACAGCACGTTAATAAAGCAGTCTTGTACTATGCGTAACAGTGTTGGCTCCTGTATTAGCAAAATTTTTCCGCTTATGCATCCGTACCTCAATTTTTCCAGCCCCTTGGAAAGAAGCAAATATCCATCCTGTTCCTAAAAAGGGGGCAACTTCTGATCCATCAAACTACAGACCAATTGCAATAACTTCCAATCTCGGTAAAGTTTTTGAGACACTAATTAACAAACACATAGTCAAGCATCTAGAAATCAATAAATTGATCAACGATCGGCAGTATGGATTTAGACAGGAACGTTCAACTGTAGATATTCTTTGCCTTCTTACCCATCAGATTAACAAAACAATAGACCAACATGGTGAAACACACACAGTAGCATTTGATATTTCAAAAGCATTTGACAGAGTATGGCACCAGGCCTTATTGTCTAAGATGTCACAGTATGGCCTTGCATCACTGGTTCCTCTAATTTCTTCTTACCTTCATAATAGAAAAATACGGGTCATGGTAGATGGAATTTATTCTGTTTCATTCCATAATTGCTGGCGTACCTCAGGGATCAGTTTTGGCGCCAACCCTCTTTCTGATGACTCGACCCTTCATAGTTCTTTTACATTTAGTTCCTCCTTTACACAATTTCATATTATAAATTCCCAAATAAACACAGCAATTTCTCTGAACCAGGACCTTTCAAAAATTAATCAATGGGGACAAAAAAATCTGGTCTCATCTAATGCTCAGAAAACTAAATACATTAATTTCTCCAGCAGAAAGAATCCCTCAGACTCACACATACTTTTAAATGATGTCAGTATTCCCATATCCACTACAATTGATATCCTAGGTGTTACTCTAAACCCCAACCTAAGCTGGACAGTTTATGTTAAATCCCTTGCTAAAAATGCTTCTTAAGAACTGGGACTTATGTGCAAAGTTTGTGAGTTCTTCGCTGACGAGCAGATGGCCACAATATACAAAAGTCATGTGCGTTCTCAGATCGAATACTGTTCACCACTGTGGAGTGGATGTGGAGCAGTTGCACTGAGGCAGTTGGATAAAATTCAAAATAAAGCCATTAGATTAATCAATAATCCTGCCATAACGCAGAACCTTCCTCCGTTATCAGTACACAGAGATGTTGCTTCTTTAGCACTATTTTATCGATATTTTTACCGTAAGTGCTCTGACGAACTTGCTCCAATTGTGCCTCTCCTTCAAATTTTCCCCCGAAATACTCGGGCAGCTGGGAGCGCCCATGAACTCACACTCTCTCCCCGACAATGCAGACCCTCTGCTTATCAAAATTCATTTATCCCCAGAACTACTACTCTATGGAATTCACTTCCTGGGCGTTGCTTCCCACATACATTTAATCCTCTCGATTTTAAACCCAATTGTTATAAGTATTTTATGAATGGAGGATGCCTTTAGGCACATGGACTTATTTTCTTCCTTTGTTTTTCCTTCCTCCATTCATTATCAACAACAAAAAAAAGTGTCATCAAGTGAAACACTGTTTATGAGCAGAATGAATTTAATGAAGCAGCTGTCACTGAGGGTTAGCGGTGCAGTATTTTAAATGCACAATATCTATATTTTGGATGAATAGTAGCGATAAATATCAAAATCTAGAAGTTATGATGTTTGGTGTTGAATTATTTACGCAAATCAATATCATTAATGAAGTGTAAATATTGGAAGTACAATTTTGTGCTAGTGCAGAGGCGTGCATATGTTATTAGAGAGGCACAGCAATAACTTTATAATTTCATAAAGTGAAATGCAGTGTCAGTGAAGTGCAATGTTCTGTGAAAAATAGTCATCAAACGGAGTGCATGATTATTAAATGAACAGCTTCACATAAAACAAAGTGAAATGACAAGAGAAGTATCTAGGGTACCGTCACGCAACATGGGGGGTTCCTGAAAGACTTGCTCCTCAAAGATTTACTGAAATATTAAATAAGATCAGATATTCTACGTGTCATGTAATGTTCACAGGTGAATCCAGTGTACTGTGCGAGCCAGTATATTCAAATAACTAAAGGTATCGAAACTAACACAGTTATTGTCATGGATCAAATACAGACCTTTTCAAAATGACACTTCTTGCATTGGTCAAATACATCCAGCTGCGTCTAATAATTATTTAGCAACTGAACAAATGCTGCACTGATTTATTTGGCGACACTGTATCATCTGAAAGAGAGAGAGAGAGAGAGAGAGAGAGAGAGAGAGAGAGAGAGAGAGAGAGAGAGAGAGAGAGAGAGAGAGAGAGAGAGAGAGAGAGAGAGAGAGAGAGAGAGAGAGAGAGAGAGAGAGAGAGAGAGAGAGAATGCACAACATGATCTTATTAGCTTTATAACATCGAAATTTCACCCTTCGAAATGCTTAGGAGAGTCATTTAGGTAATAATGGTGGTATTTAAACTTGGCATAAATGTACCGGATCAGAGGTTTACAATGCAACAGTTAATCTGATTAGGTAATGGTCATGCTTCGTGGGTGAATGATTGATGTGGAAGCAGCTTTACTGGCCGAGTCACTGGTGGCATGAGGTCCATTCCTGCGCTGTCCCCTCCAGTGTTCGCTTTTACGCCCGACTGAAAATAGTATTTGCTTCACCACGACAACGCCTTTATTAACTTTGTTCCTGCCGCCTCTTCACGATTTTACTCAGCTTATTTATCCATTTATTTATCTACTGGTTTATTCATTTTCTTTTCGTGTTTGACCTTCGGAGTACAGTAGACTTGACAGCCGGCTCCTTGTGGCCCAGGAGTCTTCCTACATGCCAGACACCTTCAACTGTCACCACTTCGGCATTGACACTCAGTGTCATACAAAATACATGGTAGAACTGTCTCATTCAAGAATGATGTAACGGTATTAGCAGGGGTGTTACTATTAACGATAAATTCAAATGATAATATTGATTCCTGCCACTCGTGCCCTACAAGAATCCTGACTACTTTTATAATGTCTCATTCTAAACGGGCTAATACAATATAACCAAATTTTTGCTCCTGGTGGTTTATTGGGTAATTACGGAGCTCCAATTGGACTGAGCCGGTGAAGGTTTATATCCAAGGGATGGTTGGGGTTTATTGCTCAAGTAATGCCACTCAGGGATGAGTGAGGCTGGTCACTCTCATCTTAAATGTCAGGACCAACTTGCCTAGTCCCGGGTTCCTACGCTCCTCACGGGGCAAAGTAGGATTGGATGATGAATGAATGATATATATATATATATATATATATATATATATATATATATATATATATATATATATATATATATATATATATATATATATATATATATATAATCATCTGGAGATAGCAAGAATAAACTTAGGGCTCCCCAAGCCTGGCCTGGTTGACTAGAGCGCTGCACACCACTACACACATATCATGAAGTATATTTTTGTTTTTCACTTAGGTAACCTGTGTCACTTGAGACATACCTCCTGGACACCCACCAGACTACACAGTTTCATAGAACTACTCATCGCCCTCTGTATGTTCTGTGAATGTTTATCTTTGATACCGATGACTCATTTTTCAAATTCTCTTCTTGTTACTGCAAACCATTCTTTGCAGATTAGGAGAGACGCTTGGACTACAAAAGTTAGATACAGTTTCCTTATAGGCGGCTATATACACTTTAGAACAGACTTTCCGAACAGCAGATGTTAGACATATCTTTCAGTATTCTTAGTTAATTGAATTCCTTCCTAAACTGCTGAATCGTCTGGAGGCAGCAAAAACAAGATTACTACGTCCTCCGGCGGATGGGATTAAATGATGCAAGACAAATGTATCGTCTACTGCGCTGGGTACTGTTGATAGCTGTTAATGTAGGATTAGGTTAATGATGAAGATCACGCGTAGCTCATTTTGCCTTCACGTCTCTCTCTCTCTCTCTCTCTCTCTCTCTCAGTCACCATATGTCCCAGTTCACCCAGTGGAACAGTACAGCTGAGGACATGGATGTAAACTGCGTGTCGTATTTTAGAAGATTTTGAAAAAAAAAAAAAAAAAAGTGTCCGCTGTAATGATTCTCCTGAAATCGATAGGCATTAACTGTAAGCCTCGGCCGCCTTCTTTTCCCAGTGATTACTGAATATTCTCAAACTATCATTGGTGGCGTGGTCAATACCTGGCGGCGTTGGCAAGAAAGAAGAGTCAGAGCCAGTGGACGGTGTGAGGTTTTCTTATTTTCTTCGTTTTCCGGTCTATGTTACGCCTTGTGGTACGCTGACAAAACTGCAGTGTAGCCTAGGTGCATTCTGCAGTGTCCCTACCGCAAGTTTCCGTTCTGCTGTCCATTTCGGCACTTTTCTTTTTGACATGGGGTCTGGGTTATGCTATATTGTGTTAGGTTTGGTTAGGCTATGCTAAGTTATATTAAGTTCATTTAGTCTGACAGGATGTGTTTATGTAAGAAGAGCTTAGCCTGGGTTAGGTTAGATCAGATTATGGTTAAATAATGCATAGTAGGAACGAGCATTCTGATAAAGAAAATTTAGCACGTGCTGCTGACGTGGTTTACAGGACGGAAATATGTCCCCACCACCCTGTACGAAATTCAAGATGAGCAGAACTGAGTGTCCTCCCAAGATAATCCCAGGGCCAAGGACTGATAGTTCGAATAAGCTTTAGAAGAACAGTCTGGAATTAAATGTTCAGATTTTGAAGAACCCTTAAGAAAAGGGTTTAATATTAGAAATAAAACCTTTAAAGGGTTTTCCTTTGCAACGCCTAGAAAACCATTTCCAGACACTCTGAAAGTCCATTATCGTTTAGTACATGCAGCGTTTATGCGTTAAATTACGGGCAGGTTTTATTTATAAACGTAAAATTCTACACACAAAGTTAAGGGAAATTATAGTTACATTAATATACAGCATGTACTTGTAAGTCCCCTCACGGTAATGTTAATGGTAAAATGTAGATAACAATGAAGTGCAGTGCTATTCAGTTAATGAAACAGGGTAAGTACAGCAGAGTCTTGCTATCAGTACAGAGTAGTGTTAAGTAATAATGAAGAAATACAGGTTAGTTATTTGTGGACATTCGTGAAACAAATTTAGCGAATTTAAGCAATCGTCATGAATACCACATGGCAACGTTATTAACCACTTCACTTCAGACAGGTCATCCCCTAAGTTAAATTAAGCAGTTCAACAGAAAAAATAAAAAAAACTATACTATGAGAGTTCAGAGAAGCCAGGTGCTATGCAGCATACTTCAATCAAAGTACTATTATCAAATGAAGATCAGTAGTGACAAATGAAGTGCTGCAATCAAGTGTAGTGCAGTGCGATTCCGTGAAGAACAGCTGCTCATTGTAAAGCTGTGTTACTGAAACTGATGAAAAACGTTGTATTACTCTGAGATACACAGTCGGTCGTAAAACTCTTTACTAAAATAGTACACTACAGAAGAGATTCCCGTGATTAATTCCGTCAAATGTTGCCAGTACTGGGTAAAGCAACCAACCAGAATACCAGATAATCCTGACCATAACGCCCATCTCTTGGATCTACTCCTGACAAATAATCCAGATCAATACAGGACAGAGGTATTGTCACCACTTGGATCCTCTGACCACAATCTCATCAAAGCCTCATTAGTTAGCCCCCCTAAGCCTCCCCGTTCTGAACCTGTCAGGGTGACCCGATGGTACTTTGATAGGGCCAACTGGGATGGATTTAGAAATTATCTTGCTGACATTCCATGGCAGTCTTTCTTCTATAGTGATCCCAATTCTACCCAGTCCCACATTTGTGACTTAATACAAGCTGGTACGGATTTATTCATACCAAGTCAACAGTTCACTAATAGATCGAACTCTCCAAAATGCTTTGATGGCAACTGTGCCAGAACAACAGCCCAAAAGTCATTACCATATAACTCTTACTTAAAATAAAAAATATCTGAATCACTTTTTCAGTTTAAAAATGCTAGAAACCATGCAAAAGCTGTAATAAATGTCGCAAAATCAAACTTTCTTGAAAACCAAGCATCAAAAGTACTTAACAACCCTAATGACAATAGAATATTCTGGTCCACTCTTAATTCTTTCAATAATAACTTTAGCAAGTCATCTTCCATTCCCCCACTAAAATCTTCAGATGGCAACATTACAAATGACCTGCGTGGGAAAGCGGATATTTTTGCCAGTACATTTGCCAGAAATTCTGCCATAGACGATACCAGCCAGAATGTCTCAGTACTAGAACTAGACTCTCCCGAAATTGTTCCACTTAAAATACAGACAAGATACGTAAAATTCATCCTAGACAATTTACCTACCAACAAAGCTCCAGGCCCAGATGAAATTCCGCCAATTGTTTTGAAAACGTGTTCACCAGAACTTGCCTCTGTTCTAGCTTAATTATTCAGACTATGCATACGTACTTCTTCATTCCCTAAATCATGGAAAGTAGCCAATATCCACCCAATTTCAAAGAAAGGAAGTTCCTCTGACCCCTCTGATTACAGACCAATAGCTGTCACTTCTTCTCTTGGTAAGGTATTTGAAACTTTAATTAATAAGAACATAGTTAAACATCTTGAATCCAACAACTTAATTAGTGATAGACAATATGGTTTTCGCCACGAAAGATCCACCACTGACATACTCAATCTACTGACTCATACCATCCATCAATCAACTGACCTACATGAAGAAACTCCTGCAGTAGCCCTTGATATTTCTAAAGCTTTCGACAGAGTATGGCATCGTTCCCTGTTGTCTACACTCCCTTGCTATAGACTAAAGTCTTTTGTTCCTTTGATTTCCTCATAACTCAGAGACAGAAAAACAAGAGTAAAAGTAGATGATGTATAATCCAATTTCCACTCAGTTAACGCTGGCGTGCCACAGGGATCAGTTCTTGCGCCAACCCTGTTCCTGGTTCATATTAATGATCTCTTATCTATCACCCACAATCCCATCCATTCATATGCAGATGACTCAACACTTCATAGTTCATTCACACTCAGACACCCATTTACAAAGTCTAATATCTCTAACTCTCAACTTAGTACAACCACCTCCATAAATCATGACTTGTCTACAATCAGTGAATGGGGACAAAACAACATTGTCTCATTTAACGCTAGTAAAACTAAATACAGGTATATACAATTTACTAATAGACTGGTATTACCAGATTCGTATACAGTATTACCTTCAATGGTACAAATATTCCCATCTCCAAAAGTACTGATATTCTCGGTGTCTCACTTAACAATGCCCTCAGCTGGACCTCTCATGTCAGATCACTTGCTAAAACCGCCTCAAAGAAATTTGGAGTTCGTAACTTCTTCACTGACGAGCAGTTACCTATAATTTATAAGAGTTATGTGCGCTCTCAACTTGAATACTGCTCACCCTTGTGGAATGGATGTGGAGAGGTTGCATTAAAACAACTAGACAAAATTCAGAACAAAGCTGTTAGAATTATTAATAATCCTGCTATTACTAATAAACTACCTCCCCTACAAGTAAGAAGGAATGTTGCCTCCCTTGCATTGTTTTACAGATATTTTTATAGCAAATGCTCAGATGAAGTTGCGTCCATTGTGCCACCTCTCCATGCCTTCCCTCGTGCTACACGGGCATCTGGTAGCGCTCATGACTGGAATGTCACTCAGCCATATTGCAGAACTTCTACCTATGAGAATTCTTTTATTCCCCGAACTGCATATCTCTGGAACTCGCTTCCTCAGAGTTTTTTCCCTCAAAACTTCAACCTAGAGCTGTTCAAGTCTAACTGTTACAGATACTTTATGAACAGAGGATACAAGTAATCTGGTGTGTGGATTAGTTTTTTTTATTTATTTGTTTTTCCTTCCTCTGTTGTTAAAAAAAAAAAAATGAAACCTATACCACATTATCTAAGTCGGTAACAGAGTGCAGCACGTTTAGATATTCCCAATACACGACAAAACAGTATCCAACACAACCCTAATGATGCAGCACAACATTTGGATGAGTTATAAGCTTGTAACTTACACTATTTTTTTTAAGTGTCCAACTTTTTCTGTGCTGCAGCTAGCTCATGTTGGAAAAACAATTGTAAATTTTTACCATTATTTAACTTCCGTACACTCATGGAATCTCAGGAGTTTTGGATATGCAATCAACAGATCTGAATAATCTGAGAAACATTCCCTCTACGGCCGCTACTTTTTGCTGCAAATGAATAACAGTGATGGGTACTGTTACTGAACATTTTAATTTCACTTAGGGGTTGTTGGACTTCAATCAGTGACGGCTCAGCATAGGTCTCACGGATGAATCTGAATTAGGCTCGTTCAAAACGGCAAGTCTGTGCCATGGACGTGTTACCTAATACTATACTGTTCTCACTTTAATTTGGTCTAATATTGCGTTGCTGCATCTTGGATGTTGAGTTGTAACACTAGATTAATGTTAGATTATGATGCTTGTCACAAATCAGTGCTATGGAGAGGATATACTGTAGAGCCGCAGTTTGGTCTTTTTTCTGTCGCTGAGGTACGTGAAATAAGTTGCAAAATGACGAAACTCTGGGTCAAGTTAGAGTAAGAAGAGTGGCCTATAGTCTGCAACATCAAGGTTTTATGGGAACTGTTATGAAGTCTTTCGCTTCTGAATAAGGAAAGCAATTAGGACGGTTCTGCTCAGTTTGGGACCGAAGTATGCCCAGGTAAGTTCAGGTTATGGCCATTTCAGGATCAAAGTATGCCCACTTAAAATCTAGGTCATGGTAGGTTGACTATGGGCAGATTAGGACAAAAGAATACTCAGGTAAGGCTGAAAATATGTTTTCTTAATTTTCTAAAAGAAATGGGAAGATTTTTCTTTCCATTGGAAAATATGAACTTCAGAGAAGTGGGCTACCATCACAGAAACGTGCGACAGCCGATATAAATAAAGATCAAATAAGTAATAAAAAATCGAGAAACCTTAGTAAAATGCACTGAGGACCAGAAATTCTCTGGCTGCACGGAAATAAAAATCTAAAAGTTTCTGAAAATTTTGCAAAGGATTATCATACTAATAAATTATAGAAACACCAAATGTATTCTGGAAAGGTGGAGGATGGAACACTTGACTCTATCCACGCTTTTCTGTGTTGCAACTTTATTACTACTGTGTATTATCCTCTAATATTCCGTGCTTATCAAAAAATTACATCATCCTAGGCCAGGAAAAACATCACATTTTTATTTTGATTCCCCGATTTCCTGTACTCAGACCGACAGAATTGCAAAACATAATCACCACCTGCGGTAAAGTGGATAAAACAAAGCTTTTCTATCATCTCAGCATTTAAGTTTTCAGTGTTATCCTTGTACATGAAACCAATTACTGCATGCACCGTTAAACAAAGGATACTGCTTACACGAGGAAAAGCTCAGAAACATGACAGGGGAATTATGCCACCAATGATCTCCTTTGCTTTACAGAATAAATTGAACAAACAAACAAGTTAATAACCTGTGCATCAAGGCCCCCTCCTAGTGTACACAGACACTGACTAAGAAATAATTACCAACCCCTTCAGCTCGATGACACTTCCTCCATTGTACCTCTATCATCGAACCAGCCAGCTCAGGGGACTCTCGTAGGGATGGGGTGAGAAGTGTCTGTTAAGTCTTTCAGTAAGATGACGTTCTATTTTATTCTTCAATCCGCCCAACATTTTCGTTTAGGAGGGACCAATCATAATGAGAGGGTTAACAGCTGTAGAGACATAATAATAATAATAATAATAATAATAATAATAATAATAATAATAATAATAATAATAATATCAAGTAGATGTACCAAAAATGAATAATAAGGTTCCTCCTGAATGCACCCTGTCACTGATACAAGCATACAAGAAATCATTAACCCTTCAGTTCGATGACTTTCTTTTAAACCTCGAGCAGCAGACGGCATTTCTTAGCAGAGGAGGGACCCATGCAGATAACATACAAATATCGATGTATCACGGCCACTTCCTTGGTTTGAAGTCATTGCAAAAGTACGCAAGAATTCCTTAACCCTTTTCAGTTCAATTATTGTTTCTTTTATATTTCTACCATACGGGATCCATCGCTGTGAAAAGATTAACACTTAAAGAGAAAGTACACACAAGAATTCATTAACATTCGAAGCGACAGGGTGTTCATTATGCATTTATAAGGCCATGGGGGAACAATGTATATAAATAAATGCGTATCAAGGTCCCTCCCACGGTTTACACAGTCACTGCTAAAAGTACACAAGAATTCATTAACACTCGGCGAGATAGTGTGTTTATTATGTACCCTTCCTGCCCGGCTCAAGCGTTCCCGGGGCTGGTAAACAGTGCAGGAGGAGGCTATGAATATTCTTCACGCGTCATCCTCCACTTCGCCACCCCACTCGCCAGAACCTGTTTTCTCCCCTCTGCTGACTTTCCATCTTCTAAATCTTCTTCTTCCCCTTATCCCATCGCCTCACTTACTCTCTGCCTCTCCCCCCCCCCCGAATCAACATCTCTTGAACTGCACCATTTTTTCCCCCTCCTCTCCTCCTCCTCTTCTACTTCATTGGCATTCAAATCTAAGCATGAGGCAAGAGCGTGCGATGCCTTTACAAATTCGCTTATTCTATCAAGGTACTTTTCTGCATCTTTTCCAGAACTCAGGCTTTAACTGTTTTATCATTCTTCCTCACAGTGCGTAATATTTCTCTTTACATCACTTCCTCTTTTCCAGTTAACATCCCAAAGAAATCATTTGCCTTACATCTTCATCTCCGGACCACTAAGAATCCCACATATTCATTTTCCTCTTCCACAGGGAACATCATCCTTCTCATTACGTTCTCTTCTCCACATGGACGTAAAAAGTTTCACCGTGTTTCTTAGTCTTACCCCTTCTGTGTCTCTTTCCCAGCACGAAATCTCTACCATTTCTTCTCCATCGCGAAAACCTTTGCAGTATCTCCTCACACTCCCTTCTTCTTCCTCACCTTCCTCTTCCTCTTACTCCTCTTCTTCATTGCAAAAATCTCGTCATGTCTGCTTACATTTTCTCTTCTTTCGCTGCTCCTACTCCTCTTCTTTGTGAAACCTCTCCATATCCTCCTTACAGTTCCTTCCTCCTCCTCCTCCTCCTCTAGATAAAACCTCGCCATATCTTCTTACACTCTTTCCTCCTCCTCCTGCTGCTGCTCCTCCTCCTCTTCTCCATCGATATTCAAATCTAGGCAAGAAGCAGAGTGTGTGGTAGCGTCATAAATCCAGCTCAGGGTCCCGTGACAGCTGGGGGGACCTCATACATTACCCGTCTCACCTGCTGCTGCGCCTCCTTCCTGCTACACTCCCTCCTCACCCTTCTTCCCCTCACCCCCTTCTCTCCCATTCCTTCTTGCTATCCTGCCTCCCCCTCTTTGCTTTCTTCCTACACCTTCCCCCTCTCACCACCCCTGCCTGGCTCTATCTCACACTTCATTTTCCCTCCCCTCCCCACCCCCTTCTTCTCTCTCATACCTCCCTCTCTTCCCCAGTCCTCTTTGCCTCCCTCCTATTACCCCACCCTGTTTTCATCACTATCCCCTCCCATCCCCTCTTCGAACATCTCCCTCCCTCTTCCCCTCCCCTCCTTGCCTTTTGCCTCCCCTCTTAAGTCTCCCTCCCATTCTTGATTCTCTCTCACACCTCCTCCCTGCCATCCTTGGCTCCTTTTAAACCTTTCCTCCTCCATTCTCATCCTTGCCTTCCTTCTTCTCCTCCTTTTCTCTCCTTCTTGCATTTTCCTCTTCTTCACACCACTCCTTATCTCCTTCCTACAGCCCTAACTTCCTTGCCTCCTTCATACCCTTCCTCTTTCCAGCACCTACCCCCTCTTCCCTACCTCTCCTTGCTTCTCTCCTACACTCTCCATCCTTCCTTGTCTTTTCTCTCCTCCTTCCCCTCCGTCTTACAAATTACCTCCTTTCCTATCTCTCTCTGCACCCTCTTTACATTCCCCATTTCCTCCCCACCCATCCTTCTCTCCTTTCTATTTACATCGCCCTCTTCTTTCTACCCATCCCTGCTTCTTTCTTACACGGTACCTTCTCCTCTCTTCCCATCCCACCAGCCTACACCTTCTCCACTCCTCTTCTACTTCCTACACTCCCCCTCCCTCTCTCTCTTTTCAATTTGCCTCCAACCCATTCCCCATTCCTCCTTCCTGCCCCTTCCCCCATATTCTCCACCCTTCCGTACTCCTTCATACACCTTGCCCTTCTCTCCTTACCTCCTTTTACACCTTCTCTCTCCCTCTTACTCTCCCTTTCTTCTTACAGTTTCCCCCACCCTTCACTCCCTCCTTCCTCAACCTCGCCTCCTTCTCCCCCACCCCTCCTTGCCTCCTTTGTGCCCCTCTCTCTCCTCTTCTCCCTTGCCCTCTTTGCCCCGTCTCTACACCCCCCTCTTTCACAAACTCTAATTCCTACTATGTCTCCCTCCTCCTTCCTTCCCCCCTCCTCGTCTCCTTCCTGCACTCTGCCTCACTCTTCACCCCTCTCTGCCTCTTTCCTACACACCCTCCCTTCCCCTTCTCTCATTGCTTCCTTGCAGCTACATCTCCCCCATCTCTTTCCACCCCTCCTTGTCTCCTTGCAACATCTCTCCTCTTCCTATTCCCTTCCTTCCTAACTCCCCCATCCCTTATTTTATTCTAACACCCTCCATCGGGCTCCAAACACCTTCTTCACTCCTTTCACATCTCCCTGCCAACTTCTTACACTTCCCCCCCCCCCTCACTGTCCTTGCATCTCTCCTCCACCCCGTTGCGCCTCCCACTTCCTACACCTCCCCCTTCTTCTCACCTCTCCTTGTCGCCTTCCGACACCTTCCCCCACGTTCCACCTTTTTCTCCCCTCCCCTCCCCTCCCCTCTCCTTTCCTCCCATCCCCTCCTCTCCCCCTCCCTCCCATTCCCTTCCCTCTCACCCCCCCCTCTCCTCTTCCCTTCCCTCCCTTCCCTTCCCCAGTGTTTAGTGGTTTTGTGTCTTTTACTCTGAATTCATTTACTTTATTATGTCTGCTTTTTACTCATTTTATTTTTTTTACTTGTCCGGCGGCATATGACCCAGACAGTTACGCTACCAGTTTTTATGTAGGTCAATCTGACAATTAATCAACCCTCCTCTCCCTTCCTCTCCTCTCCTCTCCTCTCATCTCTTCTCTCCTCCTCTCCTCTCTTCTCCCGCCAGTTGGAGGAGCGCCTGTCTTAAGTTTGGGCAATCCGTTTTCCCCAGTGTCGTATTCTATTCGTCAGGATCTGTTTGGGTCAGTCGTGCGTCTTCGTCTGGCTTTGATACGTTACAGGCTGTGTGATCTCGCTGGGTCTAGTGCCGACCCTGAGCCAACTATATAAGTATATGTAGGCTTGGTGTTCCTGGAAGCTAACTTGGCCTTTGCCCAGCCTACCACAAGCAGATTGCTATGGTTTGCCTTTCTGTTTTCCAACTAAACTGATACGGCCAGATTGACCTGATTTTATTTGAATGCGCTTTGTTTACTTACCTATCAGGTATTAAGTACAGTTAGTTAGCCCCTTCACCATTAGACACAACGACTACTCTTTGTATTCTTGTAGCTTCCTTTAAATGAATTACTCAGTTTATAAGGGACTCCATGGACTGAAGAGGTTAGCTCTACTTTAGCCAGGGCAATACATCGATAAGATTTTATAGTATAGTTTTACTATCACCACAAGACTAACTTTCTGCATAGGGATGATCTTTCAAACAGTTCATTCTCAGCACTGAAAACACCGTTCGCAGTAAAAGGGCTTTCGTAGGATGATATTTTTTTTTGTCATAATTGGACCATCAGATGATTTTGCTCGGCTGAAGAAACACCCTTTGGAGTGACGGGGTTAGAAGTAATTCCAGTTAATCCCTTATTGATTAATTCTTGCATCGTCCAGACAATTTTACTCAGTCTACAGAGGAGAAAACCCGTAGTCATACAAATCTGCATGAGGTGAAGCAGACCAGGCAACCAAGAGTCGTTCCCTCTCCTTCACGCGACCTCTAATCTCTCCCTCTCGCCCCGACCCAACTTTTGCCTGCTTCCCCGACCCTCGTATCTTCTTCCCGAATTCATTGCCGTCTTGCCTCCTCCTCTTCCCCTCGACACGGTACCGAGTTTTCTGCCCTCGCCGTCAGCACCCCATTACCGCCTCCCCTCCCATGCCACTCTCGTCTTACCCTTACTTTAATCACTTCTCTCGGTTAACGCATTTTATACTTTTTCAATTTTAGTCTTTCTATATCCAGGCGATTCTGTTAAATTTTCTAGAACCCCCTGCTGATGGAGAAGTTAATGAAGGCTGTATCTAATCCATCCTGTTCGATCAGTCAATACAAGGGAGAATAAAATCGTCTGGAAATACCAAGAATGAAATGGAAAATACGTCCCCTGGTTGAAGTGGTTAATCTGACCCAGCAAGCGGGCAGTATTTTCCCGTGTTGTAATTTGCCCTGACAAGCCAAGTTCTACACAAGTTCGTAGGGGGAAGCAGTTAATTCGAGGGTGATCTGAATCCATCACGCTATAATGGTTCGACTAATTGTCTTGGTTTAGAAGTGGTTATGTACTCCAAACGTTTTTCTTTTACCAACTAATTTCGATAATGTTCACTCCTTTGTTAAGCAGTTCTTAATTATATGAGTTTTTATACTTCAACCTGATGTTTTATATACAGAATATTATGCATGAATAAGTTCAACAATACTAACAACGACATATAATAGCAGTGTTTTCAACGCAATTCTCACTGCTTCTGCGGGAAAAACTACACTGCATTACTCTTGATCTTCCTCCCAGCCAAGACTTCCAGTATCTCTTGCCCATTACAATAAAACTATTGTATATTGTGCTCTTTCGTCTGGCAGGAAAGGCAACAATAATGTGGTGTTGTGTATACTTGGGAAATTTATCTGCATATGAGTAATTATCATAATACGTTTCATGAACTTGGAAATGTGTTTGGATGCGTTTATATCTATATCTGTCTATTTATCTATCCGTCCATCTATACACACACACACAAACACACACACACACACACACACACACACACATATATATATATATATATATATATATATATATATATATATATATATATATATATATATATATATATATATATACTGTATACAGAATGACAATTTGCAATGTACCACCAGATCGAAGTGGCTACGAGGCCTCGTTCTTAGAGGTATTTAATCGACCCGGTGGTATATTACATACATCATCATCATCACCATCATCATCAGCCGTTGAGGTCCACTGCAGGACCGGCCTATCCCTACCGAAGCAGGGACGATACAGCCAATGTATCTCTACCCAGTGGCTTAGGCTGTCTGGTAGAGACTGTATGTAGGGTGAGAAGTGCTTGTAAGTGTAACTGTAGTGTTAGAGTGGCTTTGGATATGTGTGTAGTCTGTGAACCAAGTGTAATCGGCCCGCCTTAAGCCGACTGGGTGCAAGCATACTAGTATGGGACACTGGTTCAACCACAGCACCCTTATGTCAGCCAAAGTAGCAAGTGGCTCGGTGAACGATTCCCAAAGTTTTTACAACTCTGGTGGGAGGCGAACCCTCGTCCACCAGCGTGCGAAACGCACAATACCCTACCACTGTACCACAGAGGCTATATATATATAGTGTATATACTTTTATACATAAGTATATTATGGCGCCCAGTGGTAAAAGAAAAAGAAAAACGTTCTGAGATAAAGGACGGTGCTGTGTACTGCTGCTTACGTTGGATATTATCTCTCTATCGCAGTATAAGTTTTTTGCCGGTGAACCATTATTATAATTGTGTTCTAAGGGACGTTTCTATTCCCGGCCTCGGCTCACCCTCCTCCCTGCTACCCTCACCACCACTTCAAGTTATTGCTCCTTCCCGCCCCCTCTCCAGCTTCTGTCTTCAGTATTATGTTCTGTCCCCTCCCACTCCCCTGCTGGCCTCTCGCCCTTTCCCCCTCCAGCTCCCCCCCTCATTCCTGCTCCCTCACCCCTTCCCATGATAATACTTACTTGCTCCTTTCCTAACACTTTCAGTTCCCCTCCTAACACCTTCAACTTTCCTCCTAATACCCATAGCTGCCTTTCTAACAGCTTCACAAAACCATACACTCCTAGCACCTACCTCCCCGCTTCAACAGTTCTCATAACACCTCCAACTTACCTCCAAACACCTTCACTTTTAACAGTTCCACTCCTAACACCTTTGGCTCCCCTCCATACACGTTCATCTCCTCTCGTCTCACTTTCACTCCCAGAACCTACTCTCTCCTAGCAACTTCAGTTCTACCACCTACAGCTCACCTCCTAGCACCCTCGACTCCCCTCCAACACCCTCTGCTCACCTGTCACTGAAGAAAAGATCGTAATTATTAAGCCTAGATCACAGACAGACGAGAAATCAACTCTAACCATAACTAACCAGATTGTTTGCGTTTCCCCAGTGTGCAACCTCTTCATTACCTGCTACATCCAGACGGTTTTATTCAGCTTAGGAGGGACATTCAGAGCTGGAGGGGTTAGATACACACTCCACCAAGCCTCTCATGCCAGGGGAAATCTAAAAATGAACAAGAGGTCCTGAGGGTGAAGGGGTTAGCGCTGAACAAAAGAGCCTCAGTGTGTAGACGAGGCCAGGACCGTGTGACCTCCAGGCAGACCACCCATCAGCCCTGATCAGACCCTCAACAGTAATCGCCCCCACAGACAGATAGATAGATAGATAGATAGATGGATAGATGGAGAGACAGATAGACAGACAGGCAGATACAGATGGATAGAGAGATAACAGAGAGATACAGATGGATGGATAGATAGATAAATAGATAGGTAAGCTGATATTGATAGATGCGACAGACAGACAGGTGGATAGACATAGACAGATAGATAGATAGACAGATAGGCAAATAGATATGGATAGATAGATAGACAGATAGACAAATGGATAGATACCTAGATACAGATCGATCGATTGATAGATAGACAGGTATATATACTGTAGAGGAAAAGAGAGAGAAAACTGAGACAGATAGACAGACAGGTAGATACAGATAGACAGAGACAATAAATAGATACAGATGGATAGACAGATAGATAGATAGGTAAACAGATATTGATAGATAGATACTGACATAGATACAGATCGATCGATCGATTTAAAGATAGATAGACAAAGATAGATATAGAGAGACAGATAGAAAGACAGACAGACAGACATAAACCAACAAGTGTAGATGGATAGATACAAACAGACAGGCAGACAGATAAAGTCAGTCAGACAGATGGGGAGAGAGAGAGAGAGAGAGAGAGAGAGAGAGAGAGAGAGAGAGAGAGAGAGAGAGAGAGAGAGAGAGAGAGAGAGAGAGAGAGAGAGAGAGAGAGAGAGAGAGAGAGAGAGAGAGAGAGAGAGAGAGAGAGAGAGAGAGAGAGAGAGAGACAGACAGACAGACAGACAGACAGATGGAGAGAGAGACAGATAGACGCAGACAGACAGACAGATGGATAAAGAGATAGGTGGATATAGACAGATAGGCAGACAAGTAGTCAGCCAGCCAGCCAGAGGGAATGGTGGACAGGCAGATAGATAGATGGATAGAGACAGATAAAGATCGATTAACGGGCAGATGGACTAACAGGTAGACAAACAGACAGACAGACAGATGAAGAGACAGACAGATAAGCAAGTACAGGGATAAAGAGATTGACAGGTACTACCTTTTTCACCTCACGGTATCCTCTCACCTCCCTACATCATCTTCTTCCTCTCAGGGGTAACACAATGCCTCCTCCCCGGCGGCCATCCCCTACACGCATTTGTCTATTCCCTGCGCACCGCCCCACTCCCAGTTCTACACTACAAAAAAATACTCTCTTCACTACATAAAACCTATCTTCACACCTACGCATGAAATAAAAACTTCTCTCCATTCCCTATCTCCCTACCTCTGCATTACATAAAAAGTTCCCTCCACATACGTCCTCCACGGTGTTACACTTATGGAAACCTCCCTTAACTTGCTCCTTCTTCACCTTCATTCTTATAATAACTTATCTCGCTTCTTTCCCTCCACATTTCTATCTTCGCAAATCCTCTCTCCACTCCCTCCCTCCACACCTCTGCACTACCTAAAAGTTCCTTCCACTCCTTCCCTCCACACTTCTACTCCGCTAAAATTCTTGTCCCCATACCTCTTCACTACATGAAAACTTCTACCCCCTCCTCTCCACCATCCAACCTCATTCACTCCTGCCTCCAACTCCAAATAGCTTCCTTTCACACATTAACACTCCATTGTAGCCTCTATTCACACTAATACACTCTAAATAAACACGTCTTTCCAATCCCTCCATACATTCACACTCCAAATACACCTCCCTCCACACCTTTAACACTTCATGAACACCTTTCAAATCCTTATAAAACTCTCTCCAACCCTCTCATACCTGTGCACCTCAACCATATCTCTTCCATTTCTTTCTCATAGCAACACCTCTCAAAAATACATAAAAACCTGTTGCACTCTCTGCTTCCACCTCATATCCGCACCTACAGTATATACACCACAACAAAAATCTACCTCCACTCCCTCCATACTTCTGCATTCTGTAACTACCTTTGGAAACCTTGCAAAAACTTCTACTGCCTTCCTTCACCTCTGTCCACACCTGCATATTCCATAACAAAAACCCATCTCCAATCCATGCCTGTACAGTCCATTTAAAAAACTCATAAAAACCCCACCTTTGACTACAGATCTCTCTCCATCTTACCGTGCCGGCCCTCCAGAGCAGCGGCAACGAGTGTAACAGAATAGGAGCGACGCTGTTCTCCCCGGCAGTGTGTCCTGGAGTACCTGCTGACCTCACACTGCAGGATACCAGGATACGATGCCTGCTGGTGTTTTTATACTGGCTTATACACTTCATGTTCTGATATGCCACGATTACACACACACACACACACACACACACACACACACACACACACACACACACACACACACACAATACTAGTGTAAATCAATTAACACCATTAATTTTAGAAATCTACTGTTGTTCACTGAACCAGAAATACTCTTCTAAACCAAATCTATTCCGGTTGCCGGAACACAATATCCAAACTCAGAATAATTAAACTGCCTGTCTATCTATTTATCTAACTATCAATAAAATAGACACAGACCGACAGACAGATAGCTAGGTAGACAGTTAGATAGCCAGTTAGATAATAGGAGATACAAACCTCATTCATATATATATATATATATATATATATATATATATATATATATATATATATATATATATATATATATATATACATGTGTGTGTGTGTGTGTGTGTGTTAACTTTCCATAAATAAATACAACCTCTTTTTCAACCATTCATTGATATAACACGTATACCTGATGCAAGTACCACTGCTTGTGCACATCCCAACTCTTGCCAAACGACCAACATAGTCTTATATGAATAACATCACTTCAGTATCTCCAGTCAACTTTAAGTGGTCACATATTTCCACCTCAGAACCAAACTCAGCGATCTCTGCTTACCCTATACGAGTGCCACTGAAATGCTGAATGAACAGTAACACTTAATTTTACAAATGATAGTAAAACCAGTCTTTACCCAACGAGCGGCTTGGCGTGAATGCCAGAGTGCTGCAGTGAGGTGAGGTGAGGTGAGGCAGGGGGTGACTAGTACCTGCTTCACCTAATGGGTAATCGATGCTCGTTGATGGAGACAAAGTGAGTAGCCGCACCACCCCGGCTGCCACGCTGACCTCACCCACCCTTCCTGCTGACCACACACACACACACACACACACACACACACACACACACACACACACACACACACACACACACAATCATCTCTTAGCATCTTCACTTCGGTCACGTATTAGTTTAGTTCCTTCTCGGTACTTCCAGCCGATTGTATTAGCCTCAACCACGACCTCTTATAATGAATGGGATAATGAAGGCTACAGCTAACCCGTTCAGTTCGGGAAATATCTTTAAAAAAAAATCGTCTGGAGTTACCACTAAATTAAAATGAAACATGTAACTGGACTGAAAGGTTACACTATAAAAACATTATCATTGTCATTATTATCAGTTCATATCTGGTACACTTTAAGTTTAAATCTCTCCACTAAGAAAATGATAAGCCAGTCCTCACCACATCGACTTAAGAACTGATTTTCCGGGAAGCTGGCATTTACAGAGAAGGACCCGAGGTCTTCAGTTCAATTACCCCGCCGAGACTCAATCCCTGGATCCTGTGATTACGAAGCGGGTAGTTTACCGACCTGGGTAAAACTGGTGAACCTTTGCACGAAGGAAGGTTTCCCTGTGACGAGTAAAATCGTCAGGTGTTGGCCAGATTAAAATACATAAGTTGTTTGCTACAATTTCAAAGTAAACGTTACATTCTGATGATGCAAAAGAACCTGACTTGCAATACTCTCCCAAAACATGCGTATTGCCTCACCACAAACGACAACATTCGACAGACTGGAGGTTGCCAGGAAGTTGAAGAATGACCTGGTGTGTGAAAGGACGCGGATTCGATCCTTGGCTTGGGCAGGGAACTGCTGTACTTCGTGAGTTGATTTTCATTAAACAAACTTCACCGATCTGTCAAAGACCCAGTTACATGTAAAAAAAAAAAAAAAAAAAAAACTTCTGCTAATAACATCACATCAGTTCTGAAGGAAACAGTCTAAGCATGTATTCAGTACGGACGGTGGGCACGCGCCAGGAGGAAAGGCCTCATGTATAGAACTAGTGAATGAAGGCAAAATCTAACCCTCTCATTCAAAATGCGTGCCATAAACTAAATTTAATTGCGTGGAGATATTAAAAATAACAAATACGTCGTCGGACTGAACGATTATCTTCTCACTAAGCCAGCCGCTGTGAGAGATATTTAGCCCCCTGTATCCAGCAGCGACTTTATTGGCTTACTCTTCCTCTCTCACGATGACGTTTTTCATCCTATGGGAGTTCTAATCATGTGAAGGGAAAACTCAAAGTTATATCTCACTTTCCCAGTATAAAAGGTCTCTCCTGAGCTGAGTAAAATCGTCTGATGGTTGCAAGAATAAAGTGTTAAAGACGCCCTCGTAGTGAAGGAGTTAATGGTTACAGATGCAACAAAATTTCCTTGACAGGCAACACAATTCGTGTATTATAAATGGAACTTCTAGTGATACATAAAACAGCAGTATGATTGATGGTTCCTTTGTTGCTTAATAACGTGTTCTCATGATTGATGACACACATAAAATGGATAAAAAGTAATGGGAGCCTTCACTTCTTTCAAGCATTTTTTTTTTTGCAAGGTCACCGTTTTATATTATATGTAATCAACTCAGTCATAGACTAGACAATTTGTTCTATGAAGTCCAGCAGTCCTCTTACGCACCATCTGTTAACAACACCACACGCCCTCATATGACACCGGCAGGACACTACCAATGAATCATCCAAACTGAATACATTAGGGTTACTTCCTTCACAACGACATGGTATACTGGCATCACAGTGTCTTGTGGATAGTAATTTTATACGTTTTCTTAACTATTCAAACCTTCAAATGTTCCTTGCTTTAACTGGAAACTGAACACTGACCTCACAACCACCAGTCCACTCCTTTGCCACTTAACCACTATCCGTACCTCTATCAATTAATAAATTTCTGACAAGCACATTAATCGTAAGATATACAACTCCACTATAGGTGAAGTTTCCTGCGAAGCTTTTAAACACAGAGAACGCTGGATACGATCGATCACTTCAGTGTTACCGTATCATAAGTGCGTGAGTTTAATGTCGCTAACATAAAAACATAACGCCAAAAACAGCATAGATTCTTCAACACACGAACGGGAAGTTAGTACAAACAGTAGGTAGACAGTTGGCTGCAAAAGTTCCGTTGCTTTTCCTTTCCATCAGTTGCTCATAACATTATATTAGTTTTGGTAGTTACAAGAGACATTTAAAAGTAACTGTTTAACTAGCCAGACAGAGTATGCGTTAGTAATTACATGCAACTTTACCCCAAGTAACATGATACTATAAAATACTGAAGGTCAGGAGGGGGAATGGTATTTCTGCCGGGGCCGGTGGATATAGCAAACTTCTCTGACTATTGGCAATTTTCTCGTCGGCTTAGGAGGCTTTCTAGCACCTCTTCCTTAGTGATTAACTTGGCTTATTACACTTCAGTATTCTTTTATGTTATTCATATCTTGCTAATTTTACAGATTTCATAAATAACATACAAGGCAATATTAGCGTCCCACACAATGAAATGAACTAGTGAGGAAGATGTGGTGGGATGCCCCCTTATCCGATGAAAATTTGATCGTAGGGGTAGACAGGCGTGACTGGCCAGGTGGAGCAATGGAAAGGGAGGAGAAGGAAGAGAAGAATAATGAGAGAAACTAACATATTAGTGATGATAAGTAAGAGAGACAGAAGGCTGACTGGTTGCAACATGGATACAGAGGGACAGCGGGAGTGATGAGGCAAAGACAAAAAATAGGACAAGTTGAAATGGAAAACAAAAGGGAAAAAAATAAAAACGGAAGCTAGCATGTTCGTGAGGAAGAGTAAGCGAGGAAAAAGATAGGAAAACAGGATGTGTGGAAGACGGAGAAGGCCGAAGAGAGTGAAAGGGTTGGGGAAGAAAACAAGACAAGATTGCAAGTGGGAAACAGAAGTGAATGAAAGAATGAAGAGAATGAAGGAGAGAGGCCTTCCGTGTCGTACCTCACGCGACAATCACCCCATCGCCTCAGTCCTCCCTTCCTTCAGCCACAACCCAGTACCTCCACCCCACCTGCTCAACCCGCCAATACAATATTTCTTTCTTACACAACCACTTTCAGTCTAGTACCTCGAAGTCATCTCTACCTTAATTTTTTAAAATACAAAATTTTCTCAATCTAGTTACTCTACAGGTATCACACCTTTCTCACACAACTACTTACAAGCCAGTATTCCCCCCCCCCATCCCCTCCTCAGTATAATACTTCCATCCACCCGTCTCACATTTTCACTGGTGCTTCCATCCATCCACTTCTCACAACATTTTTCAATATAGTACTTCCAGTTCCACCAACCATTCTCACGCGGCAACATTCAATTTAGCACTTCCAAAGTCCCTCAGCCTTCTTTTCTCACTCGACTATTTTCAATCTAACCTAATACTTCCTCGTCAGCCTAGCTTCTCGTATACAGCCACTCCCAGTCTAACACCTCAATGCCCACTCCACCCACTTTCTCACTTGTCTACCTTTAGGCAAATACCGCCAATCTAAAAGTGCCTTCATCCTTTCTTCATCTCGCAGTCACTTTCGCTCCACCATTCCAGCTCCGACATTCTACATCTCTAAATACAATACCGTGTACAAGGTAGTACTTCCATTCTTACAAAGAAGCAAAAAGAAAAGAAAACAGCAAGTGACCTATTGGTCCTTTCAAGGCTGTTTATTATTGTGTAGGTTATAACTAGCGTAACTACTCTATGAATCAAAGGCAAACTCTCCTCCATTCCACTATCTACCAGTATATGACTGCCCTCAATATATTATTTCCACTTCATCAGGTCTAACCTAGCACCTCCACCCATCCAACTCATTTCAGTCTCCTCTCTACCTGTCTAAATGCACCCTTCCTTCGTCCTCTACCCCCACTTCCCCCTCTTTAACCCCTCCACACCCATCTTCCCTTACGCAGTCCAACAACCCCTCAGGCACTTCCCTCAGAGAGTTCCTTCCTTCCTTCCTTCCTGGCTTCCTAAATTACTTGGGACTGAGTCGGCCACATGAACCACAAACTCCGTCTCGTCCGCTATTTAAGTACATCAAACTCTGTATTAACATTTTTAGCACTCGACGCAGGTCATATTCACGGTGACCTGGGGGAGTGTTTAGCCCCCCTCGTCAAGATGAAGGCTTAACTGGTATATCATGGTTACTGTCAGATGATTTTGTTCAACTTAGGAGTGATCTCTCGCGTGCGAGGATTAAAATCGTCTCTCCCTCTCTCTCTCTCTCTCTCTCTCTCTCTTTCTGTGTGTGTGTGTGTGTGTGTGTGTGTGTGTGTGTGTGTGTGTGTGTGTGTGTGTGTGTGTGTTGTGGGTAGTTTAGTTGGACCTGCTGTGGGTAAACTGGCACAAGAAGCCACGGCAGCCAATGCAAACTTTGTGGGTAAATCTTAACATGGGGAGATTAGCTGCCTGGGTCTGGCCGGCTGCTCTTGTTGCTGGGAAAGAGTTTCTCGGTACATGTTTACAAAATTATACTTTATAATCAGTGCCAGCAGCTGTAATTACTGGGATATGTCCGCTGTATTCTCGTTGCCATGGCAATTTACTCTCCATCCCACACCTTACTTTCCCTTCTATGTTATGTATACCGTTTTAATGCTGACACAGTTGGCATCAGTATACAGGATTACCATTAAGGTGTGATGTGTAAAATGAGTCGATGATGGTAAATAAACCGCTGAGGATGAGGCATTACAGAACCTTCGAAGACAACTAAAAACACAGCCCAGTCATGGAATCTAATTAGAATTTGAAATCCTAAGTTATGCAAAATTAATCCGGCAATAAATTAATAAATATTAGTGACACGAGAAAAATAATGAGATTGATCTGGCAATCTGTGATATATACATATCAGACCATACATAACAATCAGCACAAATAATGTAAACATATATTTAAATGTTTTGTGTAAAATGCATGCCAATTTATTATAATCATTACGGTACATCCATGGGACCAGGGGAGATGGGATACTGCCTACCTGTCCCCTGTATATAAAAAAGGTGATGAAAATGGCCGGAGCTGCAACTCGGAAACCCCTCCTCTTCGTACTGGCGTCCCCACCACCCATCACTTGTGTTGCAAATACCCCGCTACCTCCCACGGCACAGGAAGCATGGAGGGAGGGGGGGTTGTGCCTTATGACTTCCTCATTTCATTCACACACACACACACACACACACACACACACACACACACACACACACACACACACACAACCTGGCATGAGCTGGTATTAACCTTTCAATCCGATGACGTGTTTTGTATTATGTTCTTGCCACCGATCGACTGTTACATAGACTTTAGGGGACGCTTTAGGAAATGAAGAGGAAATGAAGGAGTTAGATACAGCCTTCACTAACCCTTCCACTAGGATGGTGTTCTGAGTAGAGTAAGGTCGTCTGGTGGCTTCCTGAATAAATGAGTAAAAGGTCATTGGACTGAAGGAGTTAATGTTTCGGATCACGGCTTTGCAATGGAAGTAAAGCGACCGCCCAACTGCGACAAAGTACTATACTCTTTTTATTTAATGCAAGGAAAAGGAGCCAAAGGTTTGAGGACTACAAAACTGTTCCCCCCCAAAAAAAAAAAAAAAAAAAAAAATGGAGAGCCAAATTCAGGATCCGTTCATTTCAAGATGCTTGGACACAGTGCGTTTACAAGACTGGAGGCCATAGGAAAAGGGAAATACTGAGAGAAAAAGCCAATTCCATAGCTAACCTGTTGCATACATGAACGTCTGGGGGCCAGATGAGTACCACGCAAATGGCCTAAAATTGTCATCTCTCCATTTTGAATGCTGAGCTGTACCAGAATATTAACACTAGAATATGATGCTGGTCAAGAAGAAGTGTTATCGAGAGAATGTAGAGCCACAGCAGTCTTACTGTGCCACTCAGCTAAGTAAAATAAGCTGCAAAAAGGTAAAATTCTGGGCCAAGTTAAGGTAAAAAAGGTAGAATGCAATACAGATGTGTTGAAAACTTGTAGGATGCTTAATGGAAATAAATATAAATTCTGCCAAAGTACTGAATGGGTTGACAAGTCTAAAAAAAAAGCGTCCATTACAGACGATTTGAAGGAGTGTGACATTAGCTCAAACAACGTCCATCTCAAACTGACCAGCATTCCATAGTCCGTGAAAACTTGGTGACGATGACGTTCATAAGAAAAGAAAAAAAATATATAACGAAAATATCAATCAGTAAAAGCAAGTGAAAGTATCAGTTAGTGAAAATCAGCGAAAGTACTATTCAGTGAACAGTAGTGAAAATACCAGGGCCAGTCAAAACATGCTAAGGTACCAGACTCGGCGAAAACCAGCAAACGTACTAACACATGTCAAAGTTCACCGACCATTCCCTGCCAGCATTGTTTCCAAGCACTTGTCATTCCTTCCTGAACGTCAGAGAGCATCCTTCCTCATACTCTTCTGTTGTGTACATCGCACTGCAACCTGTCCTATACATATTTCTTTTAATAACACCTTACATCGCCACACCTGCCAGAGAAGTGTCGCCTAACTTTTGCTCGTGACACTACCAGTTACTGAATATTAGCAAAAGTACCTGTCAATGAAATCCAGCGAAAGTACCCCCCCAAAAAAAAAAAAAAAAAAATGAAAACCAATGTAAGTACCAGTCACCAAAAACTAGTCCAAGTACCAGTCAGTGAAAATCAGTCAAAAAAGCCATGGTCTGTGAAAACTTGAAGTGGGGGCTTCAGGAGGAGCGGCGGCCAGGGCGGCGATGGTGGCAGGGTGTGGACATGGCTGAGTGGCGGGGACTCAATAGGGACACGACGCAACATGGTGGGACCTAAGAATTATTGAGGCCAGAACCACCGCCACACCCTATACACCCACTGGCGCATCCAAGGGGGGCAGGGGGTCCAGGGATCCGGAACACCCTCCCCTTTTTTTTTAACATAGGCAATTTTCCCTGCAACAAGCATCCAGAATTATTGAATAAAAAGCAGCAACACATGTTTAAAAACTGCTTATCGTATGAAGTTAGTTCAGGTAGTGTGGCTCCCCCTCCCTTCTCATTTTTATTTTTGACATTTTTTCGTCCAACAAGCATACCGAATTGGTGAATGAAATTACAGCAATACACGCCGGAAATTTCACGATCGCATGAATTCAGCCCTATTGAATAAGCTTTTGTAATTTATGGTTTTAAAATACTGTATCAGGCACGGATTTAGGAGGGTGTGGGGGACGAACACACATTCCTTCCCCAACTCCCTGCTAATTTTCGGCAGACCATGGATCACTGATAATAAAACAATGTTATTTACCATAACCCTTTTTGTGATAAGAACTTTTGGAAAAAGAATTCTTGGGTCAGTGGTCATGATTACATTCTGATATTTATACTGTCTATCTATCTATCTATCTATCTATAGCCCGACGCCCTAATCCCGCAAAGGGTGGCCGCAGACAAAACGCCTCCAAGTCACTCTGTCACCCACCATTTGACTCCCCTCCCCCCAACTCACCCCCCCCTCCCTCATATACCTCTCAACTCCATCCCTCCACCTCATCTTCGGTCTACCCCTCCCTCTCCCTCCCTCCACCTCACCTACATACACCCTCTTAGTCAGTCTTTCATTCTCCATTCTCTCCACATGTCCAAACCACCTCAGTGTATTTCTCCTAATCTTTTCAACCACATCCACATCTACCCCACAACGTTCCTTCACTTCTTCATTCGTCAACCTGTCCCTCCACGTCACTCCACATGCTCCTCTCAAGTAACTCATTTCCACTGCTCTCACTCTTGACTTGTTCCCCTCTTGCAAGGTCCACGCCTCGCTTCCATACGTCAGGGTAGGGATCACAATACCATCCTGCAGTGACTTCTTAACTTCCATACTCACCTCCCTATTTCTCATCACTGCTTTCAGTGTACTGTACTTGCCTATAATATTGTATTCGTATGATTAAAACAAGTAAATGTGCATTTGAGTTGATTGTTTAAATGGAGTAAAGGTAAGTGGTATGCGCTAGGAATAACGTCCCCTCCCCTTTTTCCAAAATGCTGGATCGGACCCCGGCCCTGCTGTGGCAATGCATATAAGTATTTTTTTGTTACTACTATAATTTCATATACACTTCTGTCATCAATCAGTCCCTAACAGAAAGAAAGGAAGTGCCGGACCACCTCTTTAAACCCCTTCATTCCAGGCAAGCAATGCCATTTATTATTTCATCCTTACTGCAACAAGACGATTATATTCAATTAAAGAGTAACGCGGTTTTGGAGAGGTTAGAGATACTCTTAGTTAGATCTCTTCACTGTCACAGTTAACTAAAACAATTGAATACAGTCATGCAGAGGTAGCCTTATACACGCAAATGCGTCATGGTACTGAAGGGATTAACAAATGGTGAATGGACCCTCTGCCATTTGCCCCGTGGCGTGAGTCATGCAGCAGACGGGGAAGTGCACCAAAATATTTTGTATTCTGACGTGTGTTAACGCAGTGTACACCTAATGCTGTAATTTCTGGTAGTGATCACGTAGTGCAGGGTACTATATATATAGTTTATTTGTGTCACTATGATGGCGTATTCTTTTTATTGCATTCAGCCTATCACCAGACGATTTTATTCGTTTGGAAGATTCTCTAAGAGTAAAATGGTCTATTAAGGCTATGTTTAAATCCTTCTGTGTAAAATATCTGCCAAATGTTCTAACGAAATCGTCTACTGAAAGGATGATATAAATGGGACGTCATCTGAGTGAAGGAGTTAAAATACAACATATGACCATGACAACACCCAGCCGCCCTCATCAGGTACGCCATCGAGTACGTACAGGTAAGTGTACAAGCTGCTCTCTCTCTCTCTCTCTTTTAGTACGAGTCTCCTACCTAGTCAGGGTGATAAAACAATCTCTACTTAACTCTTGCTACATGCAGATTATTTTGTTCAGTCAAGGAGAGATTTTTCAAAATTGAGGGTTAGATACATCTTTTATGAACCTTGCACACGAAAAAAGCCTCCCATGAAGTTAATATAGTTTTCTTGGGGTAGCAATAATAAGCCATTTTAATATCACCAGATTCATGAGGTAAATGACATCGTCTAATGTTAATAAGAATGAAATATATTTGGCGTCACCGTACTGAAGGGATTAATGGTTACTCAAGCAAACTCCTTTACCACGACAGGTCCCATCATAAGCATAACATGCTCGCCTGGAGGTGTTAAGATGAACAAAAATATAACAGGACTGAAGAGGTTAAGGTAATGGCAACACCCTCCAGCACAGAATATACTTCCTTCGATTCTACGGCCAATTGTGAAATAATTTCCAAATTTCCTTACACTTTTTAACGATAATGAGGTGGACGGTAAGACGATAATGATGATGATGATGATGATAATGTTTGTGTAGTGACGCCCTTTGGATTTCGGAGCAGGATCCAGGACAGGTCATTTACTTAACGTCGGGACTGATGGTTCCCTGATGGTATACTCACGGCTTTTCGTCTCTTACCTCCTTCTTATCATTTGTTTGTTTTTTTCCTCCTCTTACCTCTTTCTTAATACCTCCAGACGATTTTAGATTTTGGAATGATATCTAGCAGTGTGTTATACATTACCTCCCCAGTTCGAAAATTCACCCCCCCGTGGAGCATAGTTGCGTGACATTAGCATGACTATAAAATACAAAATACACCATGTGGCTGAAGGGGTTAATAAAGCATTTCGTCTTTAAAAATATGGGACTTTCTTCAAACCTTTCCTGACAAATCTTGACACTATACTCCCAGCACTGTCAACTTTTCCAATACGATTTCTATATTCTTCCAAGTTTCCACGACTCTCTCTCTCTCTCTCTCTCTCTCTCTCTCTCTCTCTCTCTCTCTCTCTCTCCGTTTCATTTCGCTCCTCTGTACCTATTCTCTCCCCTGATTTCTTTTCAAACTTCTTCTCCTTCTCTGTTTTGTTTTCTTCTATCTTTTTTTCGCCCGACCCCTTCTCCAACTCCCACGGCTCTCCTCTTTCCGTCCTCTCTGGCTTCCAGCCTTGCTCTGTCCCTGTCTCTCGACATCTATCGTCCATTCTTCAGAGTTTCTCCACCTGTGTTCTCTTTCCTCTGACATCTTCTATTCCTGTCCTTCCACTCTCCTCCGCCTGTCTTTCCCCTTTATCCTCTAGCTCCCTCTTCTCTTACGCTTTCCTCTTATCTTCCACATTTCTTTCCTCTTTTTCCAGCTTACTGTGTCCGTTTCTTTCTTTGCTCCCTTTTTCTCCTCAACTGACTGGTGTCCTGAAACTTACATATATTCGTGTATAATGATTCGCGTATAATAATATGATACGAAATCGGGGGCACTGTTAACTGGTAGGTTGCCAAGGTACAATAATGACACCTTCAGACTCGTCAACTGTCTTCTCTTCAATTCCTTATTCTCTAACTTAATGTTTCTCATTCTTATAACTTTGTATCAGTTCCTAACGTTTTTCTCTTCTTTATTCTTTATTTCTCTACGTTTTTCTCTTTATTTTTTATTTTATTTTATTTTTTTTCTCTCTCTCTCTGTCTGTCTCTCTCTCCAGTTTCTATCTTCACTGCCCACCACTTTCTCCCATTCTTCCAACTTCCGTGCCTGCTATTTCTGTTCTTACTTAGAGCTTCTCAGAATCATCTTCACTAATACTATTCATTTTTTTTTTTTTTTTCATATTTGTGTTTCACTTCCTCGGTTCTCTTTTCCTTCTTCAGCTTTGTCTCCGCGGTTTCCTTTTTCTTCTATTCCTTCTACTCTAGCTTTCCTCCTGCTCTGCTCATTCCTCCTCTTCCATCACTCCTCCTCTGTTCTCCTCTTCACATCTGACACTTCTCCTTTTCCTCTTCCTCCTCCTCCTCCTCCTCCTCCTCCTCCTCCTCCTCCCCTTCTTCCTCCTTCTCCTCCTCCTCCTCCTCCTGCGCAGTGTGTAGTTTCCACGTTATGTCCAAAGACTTCCCATTGACTCAATATACCGGCTTATAATGTCATGCCGTAACTATCAGTTTATTTGATTACTTTCTCTCTCAGGTTACTCAAACGGGTAGCTATAGACAAAGTATTATAGAATGTGACTTTTCCTTTCCAGTATTTCCTATGAAATTTCCATGTCAGTTTTTCCATGCTGCATGGTGGTTTTTCTCACTTTTTCCTGGAGGGTTTGGTGGTGGGGGGAGCCTTCTTGCTTTACTATCCTTATCCTTCAGCATGTCTATCTATCTATCTATATACCTAGGCTGCTTCCTCCAAGGAAAGGGAGGTAGCCGAGACAGGACGACTCACTCTCCATTTACTCATCCATTCAAACACATTCATTCGCATCTTAGCCCCAAAGGGGAGAACGGACAGATCCTCACTGCATCACACCGCACAAGGGTCAACTGCGCAATGCAATCAGTGACATCCACAGCAGGGCTCGACAGCAGAACTGGTTTACCCCTGCCACATCATAACAGACCCATCCCCTTACCCGCACCTGACCTGACTAGCTGATCAGACCAAATGCGGGAGAATATCCCCTCAGGGCTGCGTCATCACTTATTCATTCACAATTTCTCTCCATTTATTTCTGTCACGCACAGCCACTCTTCCTTGCTCAACAGACATCCCTCTCGCATCCAGCGCTCTCTTCACACTGTCCATCCATCCTATTCGTGGTCTTCCTCTCAGCCTTATACCTCTCACATCAGATCTAGTTATCTTTTTCACCAATCGCTCATAGTTTTCTTTGTAACAAGCAGCCTCGAAAGAACCATAAGGTCTGTTGCTGTTTTCTTTCCTATGTAATCCTATGTAATCCTCCTCCTCCTCCTCCTCCTCCTCCTCCTCCTCTTCCTCCTCCTCACGTCTCTCTCGAAATCCACCCTTCAATCCTCTTTCCACTCGCTCTCTCAGCCGCCTCCAAGCTGTAATCAAGAAGGGGACCATCCATCTCTCGGCTCATTTGTTATCAGGTAATCCTTTGATGCCGTTAATGAGGGTATGTTGGCGACACAATACAAATGAGGTGCGTGGCTGTGGCAGGGGGTGTGGGGGAAGAGGTGTGTTGCTGAATGTGTGTGTGAGGGAGGGAGGGGGGATGAGAAGTGTGTTGCTGAGTGTGTGTGTGTGGGGGGGGGGAAGGAGAAGTGTGTTGCTAAGTGTGTGTGTGTGTGTGTGTGTGCGTGTGTGTGAGAGAGAGAGAGAGAGAGAGAGAGAGAGAGAGAGGGGGGGGTGGATGGGCAGGGAAAGCAAGACGAGTGAGGAGAGAAGAAACTTGTAACTGAAAGTAAGGCTAACGAGATACCAAAGAAAGGAGAGGAAATGAGAGAAGAGGAGGCAGAGGGAGGGAAAATGGAGAAGTGACAGGCAATGGAAAGGAGACAGACATATGATAAGGAGACAGGATGGACGAGTAGCGAGGAGGATGAGGATATGGTATACTGGTGTGAAGGATGGTATGTTAGGGAAGAAATATGAAGACACAAAGAAGGATTAGAGTGGAGGAGTAAAGGGAAGAAAGATAGTAAAAAGAACTAGTGTAAATGGAAGGGGAAAAAAAAAACAATATTTGTTAGGGAGTGAAGGAAGATGAAAAAAAGAAAAAAAAGAAATGTAAGTGGCGGCGGAAGGAAGAATTAAATAAGGAACTGGACTGATAGAAGGAAGGAAGGTGCGGAAAGAAAACCACATACATACGTGTGAAAGGTAAAGAGGATGATAAATGGAGGGTGGCATGACAGGCATAAACAAGGTACTGAAAGGACGGGAAAGTAGTAGGTATTAGGAAAAAACGAAGAAATGGAAAAGCTATAGTGTGAGGGAAAGGGAATGGAAGGAAAAGGACGAGGAGTGGAAGAGAACGGAAGGTGATATGCACCTCAAAAGTCTACTAACGGTGCTGCATTACTGATGAATACTAGGGGATTAGTTTATTCACTCGAGTTATAATGAAATTTAATTTATAGTGATTATTTTTTGCGCATCATTGCACTATATGGGTAGGGAACAACATTTCTTCCTCCTTTGAGGCTGGTTTTGCCGCTATATTTCAATGAACAAATGCCAGGGAGAGTGATGACTGGCTGTGATCACCATGTTTGAACGCTTGCCTCAATCTATAAGGTTTTAAGTAAAAAATTGCTAAATATAAGATTATCTGCAATACAGTCCAGATACTTCAGTATGGTTCAGCCAAAGGCCATGATCCGGGATCTAATAATTCCCAGTCTGAGATATCAATGTGACGGACAAACTGATTTACAGCTACAGTCACATGGGTTTTCGTTTTTACATCTAGTTTGTCCATATATTATGAATCTCAAGCAAACTAACCGTCTCTCATATGTTATTCACCTGTGAGAATCAGAACTACAGCTATATTTTCTTCTCTAGTCAGTCAACTGGAGAGAATGATGATAACTATTCCCACGAAAAGGGAGTTCAGAAACCTGACTGTAGCTACAAATCATCCAATTTCAGAAGTTCACTGGAGAATAAGTTACGCGACTCAATTGCTTTTCATGGGTTTAGCTTCGTAACGACTTGAATGGTAAGAGCTGAACTGAAAACCTGTATGCATGTGGCAATAAATCAACAAAATTCAACAGCTCTTACGAATATTACAGATATCAGGCAGCTGGAATTCCTGTCTTTCGGTTGGTATCAACATGACATATGAGGGAATAATTAAAACCTGTATGGCTGGACTCCTGTAACACCTTCAAGCAGAGAACGCATTTTTTTTTTTTTTTGCTATGTCCAGACTATTTTTCTTTCAGCTCAGGATATACTTTTGGTACTGGTGGGGTTATATACAGCTTTCACTGATCGTTTTACCATTACAGCCTCCCCTATGCTGAATAAAATCGTCTGGTAATAGCAAGAAATACATCTTCACGTTGAAGTGGTTAAATCATTCAAACTCAGTAGCCCTTATGAAAATCTTGTGTGAAAGATAGCTGCGTTTCCTGGCGTTTTGTTTCTGTTTCATATATCACTGTGAAAACGCTGGCTAGCCACGACTAGCAGAACTGCTGACTAACGTGGATCCATTTTTTTTCTCGTTGAACATTTATGAAACTCTTACGCAATTTTCTGAGACGTTATTTGGCTTCAGTACTCGCAATTCTGGGTTTTGAAGGTCACTGCTCAATGCCTCGATATTTATCGTTATGAAATGAATTGGTATTTATGTCCGCATTTGCATAGCTCAGTTATGCACATAACCAACACAAAATAAATCTCCTGTGAGTGTGAGTACTGACTGCATGAACGCTTTGAGACTGGACGCAGCTTATCACCACTCGTTCATGGCTGCAGGTGTTAAGATCCATTCAAGCACAGGGTGTAGTTTTATACCATTATTGCTGCCTCCCGACGATTTGGTGCAAGTTAGAACAGATCCTTTGTACTGGGCAGGTTAATGGAGGCTCTAGGTAACCCTTCGTATTCAAAGGTCTAGGTTAATTCACATGTGTCAAGAGTTGCAATGTGAAGGATTTTGCTGGAAGGGTACTGAGCGCAATGCCCTCCGTTTCTCGGCTTATGGTCGCAGAGCTCATAGGTCTCTGGGTTCCTCCACCTTGATTAACCTTCGAAAATATTCAGTTCTGGTTCATTTAAGGGACGCTGGGCACATGTGGGTTAAAGGGAATAAACTTGTCTGGGGGTAGCAGAAATAAACGAAGAAATAGGTCACCATAGTGAAGTCTCATGGTCAGGACAACTTCCAAGTCACGTCAGACGATTGCATTTTGCTTAGAGTGAGTCATAGGAGCCAGGGAGTGTTAAGTGCTACGATTATGTGGATTGAAGGTTGGGTGACTGCTGGGTGCCGGTCATAAGCTCTGCCCTGTGTTCAGTGACTCGCCTGGCCAACATTTAGCGCATTACCGTGAACCTTATCTTTATTCCATGATTGTCAAATTCCAGGCCAGAGGAATGTGCGAATAATGGTGGTGGTGGTGGTGGATAAAAATGAGGCCAGGTTAAATTGCTCCTCTACTATAAACCTTTTGTCTTACCTTGGCCCAGATTTTTGTCCGGTTGTACTTGTTTCATGTGGCTTAGCGGCAGAATGAGATGATACTGTAGCTCCATAACAATTTCATGGCACTCCCTTATGACTAGCACCATATTCTAGTGTTCATCTCTTGCTATAACTCAACATTTAAGATGGACAGACGACAGTTTTAGGCCAAGTTAGAGTAAAAAGAGTATATCGCTGCTTTCTCCGGCACTATCACAGTTTCCGAGTAAGGAATTTTCCCGCTAGAACAAATCCCGTATTTTCCTGGGTTTATGCCGTATTTTTGAGTTTACCCCATATTTTCGTGGACTTAGTAATCTCGTGGGTTTATGTTGTATTTTCGTGAGTTTAGACCATTATATTCTTTGGTTTAGACCGTGTTCTGGTGGGTTTATGCCGTATTTTCGTGAGTTCAGACCATATTTTCGTGGGCTTAGACAGTATTCTCGTGGGTTTATGCCGTATTTTCGTGAGTTTAGACCATATTTTCGTGGGTTTAGACTGTATTCTCTTAGGTTTATGCCGTATTTTCGTGAGTTTAGGCCATTTTTTCCCATATTCTCGTGGGTTTATACCGTATTTTCGTGAGTTCAGACCATATTCTCCTGGGTTTAAGCTGTCCTCGTCGTTTAAGTCGTATGCTCGTCAACCTTTATAGCACCTCTCCCTGACTAGATTTGTTCTGCATTTGGCACATCAATAATCTGTATGTACGGTAATTTATGCAGTCTGTGTTGATGTCACAAAGGCTGAGACAATATACAAGAGAACAGTAAGGTGTAATAAGCAAGATAAGCCGCTAAGGAAGAGTTGCTAAAACCTTCCTTGTCTGATCAAAACATGGATGTAAGAGATAATCACTTCTATTTAGCTGCAGTTTTCAGTCACTACCATCAAGAGCTTTATAAATTTTCTAGAGATTCTTGAAAGTTTTTGACATACAGGTGTGTGTGTAATTCACCGGGTCACCGGGTAATTCACCGGGTCGGTCATGATCACTTGATGGTCGTGATCGTCAGCTTTTTACCCTCCCGGAAGGGAGCTGAGCTCATATAGTCCGATCTAAGGGCAAGGCTGTGACCTTCACACATTCACACACCCGTCCTCTTGCTCAAGGGGGACAGTTACCACCCACTTCGTCAGAGAAACTTTTCGCAACCTGAGCGAGGCGCGAACTCCCGTCCACCAGTTGGCAAGCGAGAACGTTACCACTGCACCAGCGAGCGGTGTGTGTGTGTGTGTGTGTGTGTGTGTGTGTGTGTGTGTGTGTAGGATCATTCTGTTAAATTTTGAGACCAAGTTTAGTAATATTTTCGAGTCTGGATTTGGTAACTCTGAAAATGGTAGATTAAGAGGGGATTGAGTTCCAGCGAATCCAAATCTATTTTTTAATCTGCGCAACATTTCATTTTCCTGGAACAAGTATACTGAATGAAAACCAGCAATACGCTTTTTAAGATTCTTTTATCGTATGAACTGGATGCTCATGAAGAAATATTGTAGCTAATGGTTAGAAAATAAACCGTGATAATGCATATGAATATCTTTAGCTAGAACTATAAAATTTTAATGCATGGTTGTCATTAACGAGTGATAAAAGGAAGATGTTTTGTCCCATTCACTCTTCGTTACGTTGACTTATACTCTATTTCATTTCTTTTCTGTCTCCTGAAAATGTATTCAACTCATGGAAGAATTGTCGAAGCAAAGGGGTCAGATACAGTTTTCGTTAATCCTTTCAGTATGAGTGATCTGTCCTGAACTGAGTAAAATCATAAGAAATTCAAAAGACGAAACTAAGCAAAAACGGCCTCGTAGCGGAATGTGGAGGTCAACCACTTGCCTCCAATGCCGTATTATCTATTTTGTTCTTGCTCCCTTCAGACGGTTTTTTACAGCTCAGAGAAAGCCCAGTTTGGGAAAGGGTTAACGAAAACTCTATAGAAGGCCTCCCCAAAATGTAACAAAATAGTCTTGATGTAGCGAAAACAAGCTAAATACACACACACACACACACACACACACACACACACACACACACACACACACACACACACACACACACACACACACACACACACACACCACAGGCCTGAATGGATTAACAAACGCTGGATTCGCCCCTGCTCATGTATTACCCCGTTAGGATAGGTCGCAGGGGCAGGAGGGTGGCCAAAACAATGGTGAAGGTTGGAGTGATACAGGTTGTCTGATTCCCTCTGGCCCAGCCCTTATCGCATTCTTTATTTACACACAACTTTAATGCCGGCGTTTAACCCTGGAGTCCTGATAAGCAAGCCATTACGGGGTGGCAGGCAGAGGGGAGGGTGCGTGACGATGGGGGTAGTGGTGGTGATGGTGGTGGTGGGTGTGGTAGTCAGAAGAACGGGGGGAGTGTGGTACTAAGTGCAATGCCTCAATGTGGTGCTAAGTGGAATGGGTGACTGTGTTAGTAAGCGGAAGAGGGTGTCTGGGGTGGGCAAGCTAAATTTTAGAGTAGAAGAGTGGGTGTGGTGCTAAGTGAAATGGGTGAATGTCGTGATAAGTGGATGGGGGTAGGCGAGTAAGGATGTCTGGGGTGAATGTGGTATAGTGGTGGCTGGTGGGTGTGATAAGGGGTGGGGTAGTCAGTGAATTGGGTGAATGTGGTACTTAGTAAATGGTGACTTTGTGCCAAGTGGATGAGTGAATGTGTTAGTAAATGGATGGAGAGAGGTAAAAAAAGGTGTCTGGGATCGGTGTGGGAGTAAGTAAAGTGGGTGTGGTACTAAGTGGAAGTAGAAAGGTGACACAGAGTGTCTAGGATGGGTGTGGTAGTCAGCAGCATGGGTGAATGTGGTACTTTGTGGAATGGAACAGTTGGAAGAGGGTTTTGGGTGGGTGTGGTAATGGGATTAGAATGGAGGGTGTGGTAGTTAGTGGAATGGGTGAATGTGGTGGTAAGTGGAAGGGAAGAGTAGTGGACGTTGGTGTTTGGGGTGTGTGTGGTAGTCATGAAAATGGGTAATTGTGGTACAAGTGGAAATAGAGTCTGCAGAATATTACAACAGGGTGTTGAGAGTGATGTTTTAAGTGAAGGAAGTAATATGGGAGAGGGTGTTAAGGTTAGGTGTGTTAGCAAGTGGCTAGCGTGATATGGAATAGGTTGTTAGGAGTGGTAGTACATGGAGGTGGAGGGATAAAGAAGAATGTTAGGGATGGGTGACCTTTGAAGTGGAATAAGTAAGAATTGTAGTGAATGTGAAAGGGATGAAGAGAGTGTCAAGAGAATAAACGGGGAGAGAAGTAGACGAATGTGATAGGGGTGGGTGTGATCTTAAGTGGAGGAGATGAATGTGGTACTAAGTGGATGAAGTATGAACGTGGAGTGGAATTAAGTGGAAGGGAATAAGAGGAAGGCGGATTAAATGGTATTTGTAGTAGTAAGTGTATGGGGTGGTTTGGCTGAGAATGGAATGCCAGGTTTGTGTGAGAAGACGGAAAGGTGGGTATACTCGTAACTAGCAGTAGTAGGGTAACCCCGGGCTGTCTGGCCAAGCAGACCAGTCAACCTCGGGCAAGTAATCACCCCTCCAGGGGCATCCCGTGTTGTGAAACCACGTTCCCATGCGGTGAATAACACCTAGCCACAATGAGGCACGGGGAAGGGTGTGGAGGTCTGGAACCTACATGGTGTCCCTGGTTAACAGGGGCACCATAGTAAGCTCCACATCACCCCGTTATTTGGCTACATGATTACCACCCAGCGCTGTAAATGGCTTCCTGGGTGTAGGAAACCATTAGGCTTGACACTCACTATAAAGCCACCTAAAGATGAAGGTAGCACTACATCAAGTGCGTGGATGATAGCTGCCACTACCTACCACTCACACAAGTAAGTGGATGGAATACATGAGGCTGTGGGTGAGGATGGCTGCGGAAGTGGATGGAAAAGTGGGTAAGGAAGTGGGTAGAAAGGTGGGTATGGAAGTGGGTGAGAAGGTGGGCATGGAAGTGGGTGGAAATGTGGGTGTGAGGGTAGGGGTGGGTGTGGGATTGGGTTGAGGGGTGGGAGTGGAAGTGGGTGGGGGTGAGTGGAAGTGGATGGGAGAGAGGGTGTGGAAGCTGGTGAGAGGGTGAGTAGATGGGAGGGCAGGTTCGCTGGTGTGTTTAACAGGACTGAAAATTAGGTATATACGTAGGTGAAACGACTGAGTGCGAATGGGTGGGAGGGTGGGTGTGTAGGGGGGCGAAAGGGGAGAGTAGAAGTGAATGGGAGGGTGCAAAAATTGGTGGCAGAACTGAGTGTGTAAACTGGTCACAGTAATTCAGACAAATGGACAAAGTAAGGGTGAGTGCAGGTGGTAGTAGGGAGTGATTATGGTAAATGAGTGTGACGAGGGTGCATGTGACGCAGAAGGTAGGGGACAAGGGGTTTTAGGGTGGCACTGGCGTGTTTTTCAAGTATATGATCGAAAACGGAAATTAGTTAAGTCGTTAAGTGTAAGGGTGGTTATGAGAAGAAAGATAAAGGTAGAGGGGTGGAGGGTGAGTGAAAGGATTTATGGCAGTTTTGCGTGGACCTAGACTGGTATTAAGTTTGGTTTTAGATAGACTGGTATTTTAAATGAAGGAGAATGAGGTGAAAGACGTGGATGATGGGGGAGTATGGTTTAAGATGTGTTTCCGAATGGATGTGGAAGAATAGTAAAACATCAAAGCTGGTAGTAAGTGCAGTTATTTGGTGGAAGGGAGGTGATGTGGAACTAGATGAGGGTGAGTGGTGCTCCTGACTCTGGTGATAATGGTAGTGTTGATGTAAATGGAAGATGATGGCGGTTGTAGTAACGTTTAACATATGAGTAGTGTTTTTTCAGTGTATTCTCAGTGTTTTGACTACTCCACCTTGATCTTGGTCTGCATCTCGGTCCAAACACCCCACTTTCAGTATCTCACTTTCATTTGGGTTTAAATGACACAACTATCTGAAATATTTCTTCATTCTTTTCTCCACAGCTTCCACGTCCACACCACATTCTTCATTATTCAGTTCACTTGCCCATCTCCCCCTCCATGTCATTTCACAGGATCAATTCAATCAGTCTGTTGCATAGCTCTCACTCGTGTCCTTTGCTCCTAACGTGCTGTTGTTCGTTGACAACCCTGCCTAAATATTTATAAGCCCTCATATTCTCCAGTCCACTACTATTAGTTTCCACAACACATTGCATTCCCATGCTTCTTTCAAACCTATATCTATTTGCTGTTGTCCACATTCATCCATAAACTACGTCTACGAAACAGTACTGACTCAGTTCCTCTCTACCAGATTGTAACTTTTACTCGCTACCTGGCATCAGCACTGCGTCATCTGCAAACGGAAGCGCAAGTATTTCCCACCAACCACCTCCATATCTCAAAAGTTCTCCATCCCAAATGTCTTCGCTATCACCTCTCTCAGCACTCCCTCCACAGACACACTGAACAGCCACAGTGAAATGACACAGCCGTGTTTTAGGCCAACATTCATGTCGAACCTATCACTCAACGCACCATCCACTCTCACAGCTGCTATTGCTCTATTGTACATAACATAAACTCTATTGGCTTACTCAATGTCAGTCAGTCTACTTTATCACATGCCTCGTCTAGATCTATAAACACTGCAAATATTGACCTGTTTACTGTCAAAACGTCCCTGTCAGATGCTTTAATGTAATTACCAGCTCAACAGATCCTCTAATTTGTATGAAATCACCACATCATATTTTCATTCACACGTTTCCATATCTATTCACCCAATCAGTCAACATAAGCTACCACAAACTGTTCTACTCTTAAGAATATTCTCATGTAGTTTCTGCGTCTTCTCGTCATCCCTTCCTTTTTATACTTGGTCAGTATGAAGAAAGGTTCATTTTGATTATCATTCTCCACATCAAGGAAGAGTCTGATACTGCGGTGGACCTCACACGGAATGATGCATAAAACACATCACTTCCACTCCTCAGGTACGGTACTCCCCATGACATCCAGGCTATGCTATACATTTCCGAGTCTAATTTACTACACTCCTGCCTCCCCAAATAATTTTCCACTCAGACCGTAGACATATGTTGCCTTTCCTTTCCTAATATTATTCAATGGCAAGCACACTTTCCACCTACTGATCTCTTTCTGCATTCTCACACTTCCATACAGTAAAAAAAAAAAAAAAAATGAAAAAGGTAAACTGCTATGCGTCGTATTCTGCCTTATTCGTGGAAGCTCAAAGCGTTTTGGACAATCAGAGTCTGGAGAAATAAAACTGAATAAGAAGGTAAAGAGACTGTGGAGCAACTATAAATCGCAGGTCACAATTCATGACGTGAAGAAACCGGGAATATTATGAGTAATGATAATTTGGGTAATACATAGCTTAATCACTCAGTTAATTACTTTAATCTTATGAGAACATGCGACTAGCAAGGAAAGAAGGTGTGGCTGCAATGAAGGTGTGGCTATGGGCGTGGGAGGTGTGGCTTGAGGGGTGTGGTCAGTCACGCACACACCCACTCCCCTAATGTTTGCACTTCACATACACTTGCCGTCAACATAAACATCATAAACGCTGCCCTGCTACTATTATTACAGCTACTACTACCAGCCAACTACTCTCTGTTCCCCCGCCCTACGTCACCGTAATTCACCCAAATCCTGCGGCAAAAACTAGAAATGCAATTCTTACACAATTCTGGAGTGTGATAAGGCGTTCGTGAGTAGTCTCAACTTCCCTACCTGCTGTCAGCATTTTTCTTTCCATTCCCAACGTGGAAAAAATTAAAAGGAAATGTCTTTTGGTTGTGTATCGATGTGCGTAAATGTGTTCGTGTGTGCTATCGCTTCAAGTCACTCGGGGCTCTGTAATCTACTATATTACCCCCGCCCTGCTGTGACCTGACCTGCCTTGTTCTGCCAAGCGCAGGCCCTGCCCTGCGCTAATCTGCTCTGACCTTTAGTGCATTGCCCTGATCTTCCCTGTCCTGTCCTGGCATGTTTCGTTCTTCTCGTCCTTCCCCTGCTCTGCCCTACCTGCTTTACCATAATAAATCCCTGCTTTGCGCTGATTTGCTTTGTTCTTACCTGCATTTCCTACCTGCCATGTACTGTGCACTTCCTATTTCTCACCCCCAACCCTACTTTTCACAGCCATGCTTTGTTCTAACCATCCATCCTGTCCTACCATTGTAATTTTTCTTGTAATGACTTTCTGTCCATGCCATGTCTTTTCCACCCAGTCATGCCTTTCACCCACCTTGGCTTTGCTTTTCTCTTATTCTGCCTTTTCCACTGAGTACTGGCCTGCCTTATCCAAAATTAGTACTACCAATCCAATCTTGCACTGCCTTTCCTAATGGCATGCCTCTTCCACTCCGTCCTGCCTTTCCCACGTAGTTCTATTTCACTTGCCCTGCTTATACCATCGTGCTTTGTCACTTCCATGTAGTTATTGCCAATCTTCCTGCCCTTCTTGCTTTATTCAGTTCTCTTCCAATCTGACCTGTATGTTCCATCTTATTCCGCCCGTCCCATCTTAAGTCCGCTTTATCTTCTGTCTGTCTCTCTTCTTGATTTCTCACCCATTCCCGTCACTCTTGTCCTTCCTCTTCCATCCTGCACTGCCTGTCCCATTTTCCCCGACCCTGTCTGTTCCTTCTTTCCCTGCCTTGCCCATCTAGTTTCGTTATGCATGCTGTGCCTCTCCCATCTTGCTATCCTTTTTCTATCTTGTCCTAACTTAACCATCTACTTTTGTTCCACTCTGTCTTGCCTGTCTCATCTTGCCCAGCTATTTTTATAATGTCCTGTCTTTCACACGTACCTGTCCTCCACTTTGTCCTACCTTTTCCATACAGTCCTGATACCTCCTGCCGTGCCCTATGGTGCCTTAGTCTGCACAACCCCATCCAATGCTATTCGTTCCCGGCTCAGTCTTCATTACACATTACTTGCAGTGACCTCGTCTATGAACGTCATCTGCACAAACTTTATTTTTACTACTCCCCAGACTGGCATAGAGGCTCACAAATCATAAATGGTAACAGTGATATAATACCTGAAGTACGCGATGTCTCCTTAAAAGTTGACAAAAAAACATAATGGTACCAGGGGAAAACTTTAAAGACCCTAGAGTCAGACCGCCGGTAACAAGGCAAAACAAACACTTAAAACACATTATGGTCTCGCAGGGACGGGTGGACATTTATCAAGCTTTTTCGCTAAGAGAGGTATTCCCCAGTGTATAATTAAAATGTCAGACTGCAACAACTACACAATATACATACCTGGTACATGTCATCGGACAGAATAAAAGCAAGGTTTTAAGCTAAAATTTGTCCCACGCTCTGTGAAAATTATATGCAAATATATTCCCCTATTTACCTAGTGTATTACGCCCACAGTCAATTGAGATTAGTGCAGATAGGACAACATTGCAGTCCAGAGCTGCAGTGAGGATAATTATTGCGTTTGCATGCTTGCGTGGGAAGGGTGGCAAAAGTGCTTTTAACCCCCTCACCATGACGGGGGAAATTTTTTTTCTAATTTCCAGATGATTTATATTAAACTTGGGAAAAATCCCTTGTAATAAAGTGGTTAATAAAGGCTTTATGTGACCCCGCAGTTCGATGAGCCCTAGACTAAAGAGAATAGTCTGAGGATAACGAACAAAATTCCTACGTCACCGGAATGAAATGGTTATTAGTTTTTCAGCATTATGAGGGGTTAGTTTTGTTACCTTACTACCACCAAACGATTTTAGTACACCTGAGAGGCCCCTCATAGTAAAGGAAGTTAGAAATCATCCATCATGAGGCACTGAAAATACCTCCACCGTTCCTAATTTTCGTCTAGGAGATTTCGATGGCTTAAGAGCTTATTTTCGAACGGTATTCCACAGGGAGATTAGCTATTTGAGGGAATGCCAGGTCAGTAGGGAAACCCAGGTCATAGGTCAGGCGCAGGAAATACGTGGGAATGTCCGTCAGGTGTCTGTGAGGGGGGAGGTGGTAGATAGGAATGTAGTCCAGGTCACGGAAATTAGCTCAGCTCCAGTACCAATCAGACGTTCGACCAGTGAGAAGTATAACGAGTTAATTAATATAATACACGAAGGCCAAGATAGATATATTCCTTCAAAACCGTTTAGAACTAACAATTCAGAACCAAGATGGTTAAAATCTCTCACAGGCCAAAGGAAAGGAATATATAGAAAAATAAAACGTGGAGAGGAACACTTACGTAACCGATACACGATTTTAAATAGAGAAGTAAAGAGGGAGATAAGAAAAGCAAAGAGAAGTTATGAAATTAAGGTTGCAAGTGAATCAAAAGAAAACCCCAAGGGTTTTTATCAAATGTACCGTACGAAAAATAAAGATAGGATAGAACCACTCAGAACAGAATCAGGTGACATTACCAGTGAAGATAAAGAAATGTGCTCCATCCTAAATAATTATTTCATATCAGTATTCACCAAGGAAAATCTAGGCCTGGTCCCTCAAGCAGCAAATATTTACCATGAGAATACGGAAAATATTCTTAGTAAAATAACTATTAGTAAGGAGGACGTACTGAAAGAAATTAATAAGTTAAAACCTCAAAAATCGCCAGGTCCGGACGATATATATGCAAAAATTATTAAAGAAACCAAAGAAGAATAATGTCAGCCACTTTTAACGTTATTTAATGACTCTTTTAAGTTCAGGAGAAGTTCCCGAGGCGTGGAAGACCGCAAACGTAGTGCCCATCTTTAAAGGGTGATAAATCAGCTGCGTCGAAATATCGTCCGATAAGTCTAACGTCAATAGTAGGAAAAATGTTAGAGTCAATTTTGGCAAATAAGATTAGAGAACACTTAGAAAGATTTAAACTTATAAACGAAAGTCAGCACGGATTCAGGCAAGGACGATCCTGCCTCACAAACTTCTTGTCATTCTACTCGGAGGTCTATGAGGCTGTAGATAGCGATTAAGCTTACGATGTTATTTATCTGGACTTTAGTAAAGCTTTTGATAGGGTCCCACACGAAAGGTTAGTTAGAAAGGTTCGAGCACACGGTATAGACGGCGATATCTTAAAATGGATAGAATCCTGGCTGAAAGGACGAAAGCAGAGAGTATTAATAAATGGAACTAAGTCGGACTGGGGATTAGTAACTAGCGGTGTACCACAGGGTTCAGTACTCGGTCCCTTATTATTTATCATATATATAAATGATCTAGACTTAGGAGTCAATAGCAGCATCAGCAAATTTGCCGACGATACAAAAATAGGGCGTATCATTAACTCGACTGACGATTGCCATAACTTACAAAAAGACCTCGATACATTGTCCAAATGGCCTAAAACTTGGCAAATGGAATTTAACGTTGAAAAATGTAAAGTACTTAACGTAGGTAAGACCATTGGAGATACTAAATACAGCTTAGGTAAAGAAATTAGCAAATCGGAATGCGAGAGAGATCTAGGAGTTATGATTAGTAACGACCTTAAACCAAGGCAACAGTGTATTAATGCGAGAAATAAAGCAAATAGGGTCCTAGGATTTATTTCGAGAAGCGTGAGCAATAGATCATCTAAAGTAATACTGAAACACTATCTAGCATTAGTAAGGCCACATTTAGACTACGCAGTACAATTTTGGTGTCCTTACTATAGAATGGTTATTAATTCGTTAGAAAATGTACAGAGAAGAATGACAAAAATGATACATGACGTCCGGAACCTGTCATATGAAGACAGACTGAAAAGACTAAGTCTGCATTCGCTAGAGAGGCGTAGAGTAAGGGGAGACTTAATTGAGGTGTTTAAGTGGATGAATGGTATAAATAAGGGAGATATTAGCAAGGTACTTAAAGTGAGCATACAGGATAGAACTAGAAATAATGGTTTCAAACTAGAAAAATTCCGTTTCAGTAAGGAAATAGATAGAAATTGGTTTGGTAATAGAGTAGTAGACGAATGGAATAAGCTACCTAGTAAAGTAGTTGCTGCCTCTTCCATTGAGAGTTTCAAGCATAGGCTAGATAAGCATATGACAAATAAGGGGTGGATATAGAATAAAGAAAATCTTATAACCAATACTAATTCATAATTTTTTTCTTTTCAGGTTACACTATGATAGTCTCTATTCTCCTTTCACACTTTACTGTAAAATGTCCACGCCAGTTTTTCTATGCGGCGTGGTGTTCTTTCTGAATTTTTCCTGCCGGCTTCGGCTGGAGGGTTTGGAGGGCGGGGTAGAGGCTTCTTCTTTGCTATCCTTATCTCATTCTATTAGTTCAGTTACTCTTCTAGGAGCTGCCTAGCATGGACCAACCGGCCTACTGCAGTTATCCTCTCTTCTTATGTTCTTATGTTCATTATTCTCGCTACCACCAGACGATTTTATTCATCCTAGGGGAGATCTCTCGTGGTCATGAGGTTATGAACAATCTCCAATAATCCCTTCACTTTACGATGCCATGTTTATTTTAGTCCTTCTGGCGACAAGCGATTTATTTCCAGGTAAGAAAATACCCCCTTGTGGTGTAAGTGTCAGTATGAGTGCGTGTGAATTTACATATCCACCTCATTCAATCGTGTTAATCCCTGACGCACAGGATTTAATTTACTGAGCATGATCGTACTGCAGTGTTGAGTGTGCCGGACTCTATTTCAAACCATGACATAACCTGTGTGTTCTCAGATGCTCAGTGTATCTATTTCGAGCAAGTTATTCAGTAGATACAAAAGGCTACGCCAAGGTTTGAAATTCTATTGACTGTAGTGGAAAGTAGAAAAGGGTGAAGTGTAAGACAGGTCTATAGTCAGGTCACCTTTCCGGCAAAATTAGACGGTCGTTGTGAGCGGGACATGTGTGCTTGTATGGGTGGAGGGAGGCAAATGGGTAGGGTGGCATGGGTATAAGAAACACACACACACACACACACACACACACACACACACACACACACACACACACACACACACACTATTAAGAATCTGATTACTGAAGTTAACATGGGTTACAGTCATAATCTCTACCCACACAGCGTAGTGGTCAGGAACAGCATGGAACAAAAAAACGTATTACTTAACCCTTTGAATCGGATAACTTTTTTTTTCTTTCTGCAAATGGCTTTGTTCATCCAAGAAAATGTCCTCAAGCAGTGAAGGGGTTAGTGAAGGCTGTACTTAACCCCTTCAGTCCGAAAATCTATCCTGATCTGAATAAAATCGGCTGGAGATAGCAAGAATGAATGATGTCAGAAGTACAGTAGGTCAACGCACTGAAGGGGAACACACTGTGCATTAAATGTTGTCAATAACGTGTGGGCGATGGTGCTTAGAAGCCGGACACTTTCTTTCCACAGTCTGTTTACATGAGGGAGATTATCGTTGTGGTTTTTCAGACTTGTGTTTTCATTTCATCAGTTACCAAAAATGCAGTTTAGAACGTACCAAATTACTATACCGTGTGTGTGTGTGTGTGTGTGTGTGTGTGTGTGTGTGTGTGTGTGTGTGGATGAGCATTTTGGTGTGTGTCGTCCTGTCTTGGCTACCCCCCCGTTAGAGTGGAAACAGCGTAGGTATACAGACAGACAGATTGAGTTCTGTGACTGCTTGGGATTTTCCGCTGCAGATTAAAACCGTCCAGGCGATATGGTCAGAGAAAAATAGAGAAGTGCGACATTAGCCTGGAAATCAGAATTTAAATGTGAAAGATAACACTAAGTAAAAATGCACACAGTTTACTTAAATATTAATCTGAACCATTTAATATGTACAACGTATTTATCATATCACGTAGTGTGCTCGCAGAAAAGAAAAAGTCGGGACATTTTTGTATTCTGCGATATTAAATATTTTATGAGCACTATGATTTCTCATTAGTAATTTTTCTAGGTATAGTCAGCTGCTACACACTACAGTATGTATATTTTCAATTTTTTAATTATCTCACTCTGAAACTGCACGACCAGCTACATCCACATCAGAACAAGGAATAAATACAGTAGAGACAACATTAGCATGGCACTAGTAGCACAGATTCAAGTTACCGTGCAGCTTTGTTTCACATTATCAAAATCTCGGATCTAGATATTTGATTTTATATCTGATGTAGGCAGGGACAGAGGAGGCAGCAAAAAGATGACACTATAGCGGGATGGATGAAGGTGGGGTAAGTGGGGGGGAGTAGAAGAGAGTGGACGGAGAGGGGAAGGGCGGAAGGTGGAGGAGGAAAGGAGGCAGGAGGAGGAGCGGGTTGTCTGTAAGAAATAATTATGCAGGAGGTGGATAAGAATGAATCTTAGGAACGTGGATAGGGTAGAGATTACTGCTGGGATGGGCGGTGCGTAAACAGAACAGGTGAGATGATAGGTAAGTTGTTAATGTAGGAGAAAGTGAGGGTGGGAGAGGAGGAAGGCAGGTAGGGAATGAGGTAGGAGAGGCAGGGCAGGGAGAGGTGAGGATGGAAAAGTTGGGAGACAGGGAGGGGGGAAGGTGAAGGAGGATGGTATTGTGGGAGGCAAGAAGGGTGGGAGGTGGGAGGGAGGTTAGAGGAGGGAGACAGGGAGGGGAGCGAGGTGGGGAAAATGAGTGTGGTGATGCGCGAAGCAACGAGGGAAGGAGGTAAGAAAAGAGGGAGGGTATGGGTAGGTGAGGAAGGTCGAGAAAGGAGACAAGGTAGCCTGGGAGACATGGTAAGGAAAAGGTGTGTTGACAGACAAAAGAGTAGGCAGGGAAGGAGAGAGCCGGGGGAGGAGGCAGGACTGGGAAAGGTGAAGGTGGCAGAGAAAGTGACAGGCAGGATAGGAGGAGGCAGAGTAAATGGGAGTAAGGATGGCAGAGAAGGTGGTAGCAGAGAAGGTGATGGCAGAGAAGGTGGGAGTGAGGGGTGCACATTTTGGTTAGGTGAGGGTGGGAAAGAAAGATGAGAAAAGCAAGACGAAAGGTGAAGATGGGGAAGCGGTAGAAGGCTTAGATTCCTGTTAATGGAGTAAACGAGGGTCATTAAAGCAGAAAGTATATCTTCGCTACTTCCCATTCTTCGCCTCTAACACGATCCGCACTAGTCGGTTTACATCCAGTTCTCTAATTATGCTACTGAGTGAAGAGGGACAAGGGCGATACAAACTGAGCCCACCAGTATGACCGGCCTGGGGTAAGGACGAGAGAGAGGGGAGCAGGGTTGAGGAAGGCAAGGAGGGAGGTGAGGGAGTTAAGAGGGGGTGTGGGAGGCTGTGTCGACCGAGCACTACAAGACTCCAGCATCTGAGCGAGGAGACCTGCGGAGTCTCAAGGGTATCCCGACACTGGCACATCTCTTCTCAAAACCTTGGCTATATTCTCAGATTCTGTTATAATTCACGCAGTGGCATCAGTGCCACCATCAACCAGAAACAAAATTAATACCTCTTCAAATTTCTCCATTGTGGTATAAAGGTTCTTATATGTTTCTTATTCTCTAGTGAACTAATGAATTTATTTCTTTATGTAGTTTTAATCACAGCTCTTTGGTGTCCTGTTCCTATGCCTATTATGTGCCTCTACAAGAGTTTACCTTCCGCCAACACGTTAGTTTAGTGAATATAATGATGCTGTTAAAATATAAAACTTACTCCATCTATGGGCTTTAATGTTACCTTACTTTATCTGTTTCTTGCCCCACGAAGGGTCATGACCTGCTGGAGCCCATTTCTGCTTTTTAACTGTAGTGATGTTAATGGTAGGGTGGCTGTAAATATGCTGGTCGCCAGGCGTTGATGAGGTGTGTGTAAAAATGATACAATGCTTCAGAGGGAGTATAACGAACTCAGAATGAGGTATGCCTGAGAGCTTGGAAACGTTTATCTGTACCAGTGGCGTGGAAAAAGAAGAAGATGAAGAAGAAGAAGAAGAAGAAGAAGAAGAGGAAGAAGAAGAAGAAGTATAATAATAATAAGAAGATGAAGCGTGGAAAAGAAGAAGAAGAAGAAGAAGAAGAAGAAGAAGTCGAGACGAAGAAGAAGACGAGACGAAGAAGAAGAACACGAAGAAGAGGAAACCATTATCATACTTTTCCCTTAAAGTATACAGGAGTAAAAATTCAGGTCTCGGCATCCACGAAACTGCCAAGGAAATTCATCATCATCATCATCATCATCATCGCCCTACATCCCACTAAGGAACAAAGGAGGTGGGGTGCGCATGCAAAATAAAACGACCATAAATAACAAGAACTTAGATTGCTTTAACTGCCAACGCTTTATCAGACAGAGGCATGCGAGGTAAATTACAAAATAATGGCTATAGTAACTGTCAGTGGAATCATGACATACGGCTGTTGCTTCAAATTCTCTCCTTCAATGCTGGCCTGCGTTGCTCAAGAAAATTGTACAAAGGAGATGGACTTAGTTCCACTTATTTGGAGGTAACTGAGATTTTCTTAACAATTTGGCATTACTATTATTATTATTGTTATTATTATTATTATTATTATTATTATTATTATTATTATTATTATTATGATTTCTATTTTTACTACTACTGCTATTGCTTCTGCTACTACTACTACTACTATTACTACCACTACTTGTACTGTTAGTTATCATTATTATTATTATCATTATTATTATTATTAGTGGGTGGGGGCGCCCACTATTCCACTCACTCGATGTAGTGCTGCTATGAGTGTCTGCCCTTTCCTCTCTTCCTTCCTTCCTCTTCTGTCTTTTTCTTCTTCATTCTTTCCTCTTTCTTCTGCCTACGGGTGACTTTACACTCCCTCTTCTGTCTTTCTGTCCTTCATTTTTTCCTCTTCCTTCTGCCTATGGGTGACTCTACACTGAGTGACAAGCTAAATGGTTTCCTGTACAGCAGGAAACCATTTACTACGCTGGGTGGTAACCATATAACCGAAGTATGGCACCTGGTGGTTTAGTTGGTAATTAAGGCGCTCCAATCGGACTGAGCCTGAAGGGGTGGTTGGGGTTTATTGCACACGTAATGCCACTTAGGGATGAGTGAGGCTGGTCACTAATCTTAAACGTCAAGACCAACTTGCCTAGCCCCTGGCTCCAACGCTTCTCATGGGGCGACATAGGATTGGATGATGGATGGATGGATTGTTATTATTATTATTATTATTATTATTATTATTATTATTATTTTTACTACTACTTCTACTACTATTACTAATACTACTCCTTCTCCTTACTACTACTACTTCTACTACTACTTCTACTACTACTGCTACTACTACTACTACTACTACTTATTATTATTATTATTATACAAAGGAAAGAGAACTATCAAGAGTGCTCAGCGAAAATAGCCCAACCTTCATTAACTACTCGAATCACTCAAACATTCCACTCTCTGATTTCCTTCCTTGGCCTATTCAGCTCAAAAACATAAATTTTATTCTAAACCTGCTTCAGTTAGAGGATTTTGCTCAGATTAAAAGAGTTTCCTAGTGATGACACAGTTAACGAAGCCGATATGTAACTCTTCCAGTCCGCAAAGCTCCTCTAAGCTAAGTAAAATCGTCCGGTAGCAGCAAAGAAAAAACTACAAAAGTCGTCCTCGAGTTAAGGGAATGGTACATATTTTCGTCTTTTTGCACACCCTGGGGATGTGTGCAGATCCAGGCATCACTACAACACCTCACAACACAGTACTGTCAGCAGCAAACGTTTCGTCCACCAGCCCCTGCCAGTATTGTGTCCTGCTTTCCACGTTTCTCCCTCCTCCCCGAAGCGTCAGAGTATCAGTCCTTCTCATGAGCCTTATCTTGTACTTTGTGTTCCTATCAGTTATGTTACGTAACACCTTAGATCACCACAAAAGGCAGGAATGTGTCGACGAACTTTTGATCGTTTTAGTACACACACACACACACACACATTTACTCTTCGCTCTTTGACCCCATCACTACCACATTTTCTTTTTTAATCTTTACCCCTACTACGGCCTTGCTGTTTTATTCACCTTCTTAAATCCTTCCCGTACTGAACACATTAAGGGCAGTTTCTTTCCGTGCTGTGGTGCCTCTCGCCACGTGTCTGCCACCACTACACAATTTCATACCACCATGCGATTTATTCAGCTTCAGAATGGCTCCTATGCGTGAAGGGACTGGCAGAGTTTAAAATACGGAACGATAACTTCTGAAATACTACGAATCAGGATGTTGAAAAGGCCAGGAAGGGAGTCATACTGTGAAGTGAGAAGGACGTGTTTAGAGGTGAGGAGTACTAGACAAAGAGGAAGTAAAAACGAGAGAGAGAGAGAGAGAGAGAGAGAGAGAGAGAGAGAGAGAGAGAGAGAGAGAGAGAGAGAGAGAGAGAGAGTAGGGTCCTCAATGCTGGTGACAAGGGCGGCGGGGGCACCAGTATGAATAATAAGCAGGTGCCAATAAAGGTGCAGGCATCTGGCTCGCGACCCTTGAATACCTGCTGGGGGAGGCGGGGGGAAGAGGGAGGGGTAAAGGGTGAGAGGGAGGGGAAGTGTAAGAAAGGAGAGGCAGAGTAAAACAGAGGAGACAAGGGTAGAACGGGAGGCAGGGTAAGGAGAGGAAAGCAGGAGAAAGGAGGGGGGTAGGGAAAGGCAAAATAAACAGAAGGAGGATTCAGGGTGGCAGAGGAGTCAAAAGGGGAAAAGAAAAAAAAGTTGAAGCAGAGAGGAAGGCAGGGAAGGAAAAGGGGATGCAGGGTAAGGGGCGACTGCTGTGTAAGGAGGGAAGGCAGGGTTTAGAGAGAGAATGATGGAGAGAAAGGGGCAGGATGGGGAGGCAGATGAAGACAGGGGTAGGCAGAACACAGATGAAGGTAGAGAGACAGAGAGGAAAGGGGAAGCAGGGGTTCACAGACGGAAATTAGAGGGAGGGACGTACACAGAGGGAAGACTGAGAGAGAAGTATATACAGCGGAGGAGGGAGTAAAGAGGCAGAAGGGAGTAAAGGAGAAAGACAGGCAGATCGAAGGGCTAGAGAGGAAGATTGGAGAAATGTGCAGTTTCCTCTGGAGGAACTAGGGTATTTGAATGAATTAAAGGGAGGAGGAAAGACTTACAGCTGGAAAGGGGACTGAGAGATTGTCGTTGAGAACTAGGTTTGGAGTAATGGACGTGAGGTGGAAACGTGCAAGAGATGTCAAATGGGGGACTCACATGGCTTCCGGTAGATAGAGAGGTACCACTCAGGATTGGATAAGGGATTCAGGGACTGCCTAAGATCGGAGTGGGGAGCTTGTGAAGCCAGGGAAGAGAGGAAGAAGTGGCAGAGGTTAAGCGCTGTTTGGGGGAAAGATTATCAGGTTGGAGGGAGAGAGGGAGAGGAGCGAGGACTCAAGATAGGTTGCCTAGGTGAGGGCATCTAGTGTGGAGCATAGTGGTGGAGGTGGGGGGGGGGGGAAGCCAGTCGAAGGGAGGAAGATTCTGCGAGGACAGCCAGGAGTATAGTGTTTGAAGTTGAGATTCTGACGCTGGTTGGAAGGAGGGATTTTGAAATAAGACAGAAGGATAGTATATATGTTAGGACAGCAAGGGATGGGAGAGTTAGAGGTATATATAAGGCAGGAGACCACGGTAATGGGAAGTGAAAGAAGCGTGACGTCTTGCTGTGAATGCTGGTAAGAATTATGGAGTTGAAATAAAATAATTATTACAAATGCAAGACGGGTTTTCATAGGGAATGCCAGGATAGAGAATTAAAATGAGAGTGAGGTGGAGAAGAGTAAATTTACCTTCACTCAGTCTCTGCAAATTGTTCCAGTGAAGAACCTTAACAGTATTTGCATAGAATTATTATCTTCTTATACTGTGCAGTCGAATCTTTTTAAAGAGGTTTACAGTATACAGTAACAGACTGAGTGCTTGACATTGTTCACTGTGCCTTCTCGTTCGAGGGACACTGCACATTTTGTCCTGATTGGTTGCTGCTGAAGTTGTGCGAGTGCAGCCGTCCACCAAACAAACTGTGGAACTCACTGATGCATGCACACGTACTCAGATCAGGGTGCGAGTTAAATGGGGATTAATTTTTGCACTTTTCCTCCCCATCGTACTGAAACACTTCTCTATCTCAGAATTCTGGTGTGTAGACAGGAACGAAAAGGTACAGCCAGCAATGTCAAGCATGAAAATAGAAATATACTGTACGTGTGCACCAAAAATAAAATACTGTACATGCAATAACCGTGTTTGTCATCTTATACAAAAGTCACATGGTTCAAAATAAATACTGTACCATCTTCTGAGATAAAAAGAAATGAGACAGAGTATTTGGTGTATCACCACGGATCGAACAGAATGGCTTCATAACAAACTTCTAACAATGAGTACGGTGATACAAGTCCAAAAACTCTCGTGAATCTCCTTCACTCGGTTCGTGATGAGGTGTATGAAAAATGAATAAGCGAACTGGCTGCCTTGTATGACAACGCTCATTGATCAAGGTTTATTGTAACGTTGAAATCCAGCCACCACCTTTAATTTTATCATCATCATGAATTCTTTTACTGGCATCCCTAAAAAATCTGTGCTAACAGTCCGAAATTCATTTAATTTTGCCTTTAATTGACTTCATAAATGAAGATAGCTATTATTTCTATATGCATTAACAGCTGATATATTTAAACATACGTATGTCAACTGATGACATAGGGTATATATTTAACTATGGCTCATCCAGGCCTGATTGATTATAATATTCTGCTGAGGAAGAACCTTCACTGCTAAAGGGTTAACAGTAAAGCCACACAACACAATAAAATGTTTCTCTAGTCACCGTGTACTGTAACCCCCCCCCAAAAAAAAAAAAAAAAAAAAACTTACCTTATGTGACTTTAAAACAATGCAGTATTCATGAATAACACTAATGCATTATTCATCACTTTTCCAGGCAGTAATGTGAAACTGAAAACGTGGGTGGCATCAAATCATTGCAGTTCCGGAAATGAGAAAAAAGACAATGCATATATAATTCCCATTAACCAAATAAAGCAATACAAATAAGGGACGGATGCGTACACCAAATTGGACTCTCCCGTTTCAATTTCCCGGCCATTATTTACACATATAAATAGTAATAAGCAAAATAAACATGTGCAAAATAACACTGTGTTTGTTTGTGGTGAGGGAATTATATTGTTGTGTGAGAGTTAAACTGCATCTGGTTACAACTTTCATACTTACAACTAACAACGATAACAACCTCAGTCCAAACTACTACTACTCTGCTTTCTTCGCCATCTTCTTTTCTTCGTCTTCTTCTTCAACTTTCGCTACAACTACTACTACTGCTGCTGCTGCTGCTACTACAGGGCGGCAACACAGAAGTCACGGAAAATTTTATCCTGCACTGCATGCTAGTAAAGTGTGCGTCTCGGTGGGATTATGTCACTACGAATAGCTGTGTGTGTGTGTGTGTGTGTGTGTGTGTGTGTGTGTGTGTGTGTGTGTGTGTGTGTGTGTGTGTGTGTGTGTGTGTGTGTGTGTGTGTGTGTGTGTGTGTGTGTGTGTGTGTGTGTGTGTGTGTGGCACAGTACGGGAGAGTCGTAAGTGCACTGGTTAACACATCCACCTCGCAACTTAAAGAACCCGAGGTCGAATCTCAGTCCACAACCCCTTGTTCACCCAGTAGCACAAAGCATCACGTCTCTGTACCAGTGAGTGTTTCGGATCGTGTTCTGGGGGAAGACTTCATTTTAGCAGCAAACGATTGTCTACATTAATGAGTCTCTCGCAGTTGATAAGCATTAAGCCCACTTCATAATGTCTTCAGCACATCATCATCACAGATTTGTGTTGTGTAAGGTGGTTGGCTTTCTACAGCTTATATTTCTGTCGGTATAGCTGACTGGGGAAAAAACATAAATATGCACGTAGGTGACCCTTTTAAATCAGTATTTCCATGCATACACTACTGTAGGTTAGATTAATTAACAAATTATAGTCAATGAATATTACTTATAAAATGCACCTGATTATAAGGACGAGGACATGAAAGTTTATTTAAGACAAAAAAGCAATTCTGATACTATGAATTTAAAAAAACTCCCAGTGTCAGTGGCAAGAAAGGATCCAATATAAAGACCATCATGATCAATTACACTTCACTCCCCTAGCATATGCTTCTCTATATTCCTTACTCCTCTCCGCCTGCGTCCCTCTTTACTAACTTTTTACCCCCTGCCACTATGCCCTTCAGCCTCCCTTCCTCATTGCTTGCTCTCACTTTCATCCTCCCTCATCCCTCTCTCTCCACCCCACCATCACTGCTCCGTCGCCCTCCCTCTCTCACCCCTCATTCTACACTCCAATGCTACTACCTCCCTCGGCTCCCTCCATCTCGGTTCTCTCTACATCCTCCATTGCTTCTTGCGATCCCTCTCCCTTATTTTTCTCTCCGTATACTCCCTTGTAATGTTCTCCGAAGCTACCCTAACCCATCCTTTTGTCCAAGCCCCACCACCAGCCGCAGCCTTCCATGCAAATACTCACTTCCCTCTCCCTCTGTACCTCCCTCTAGTGCTTTCTCTTTTCCTCTCTCCCTCTTTTCTTCCTCAATATCCCCTTTTTAATCTCCTCTTTTCACGTGTACTTCCCTTCCTCATTCTCCCTTTTTATTACCGCTATTGCTCTCTTCCTCCCTCTCCTCTTTTTCTGTATACCTCTCTTCCTCTCCCAGTCCATCCCCTCCCCATATTGTCCCCTTTTCCTCTCCCTCCCCTCCTCTTTATCAGCGGGGTAATAGCGTGAGGACTCCGATACGTCGCCTGGCAATATAAAAAGCTTAATTGGAGGGGTAATTGTCACGCCACGATAAGGGAGACGGTGGCAGGTTGGGTGGGCAGGGTGTTATCAGTCGCCCCTCTCTCGTCCCCTCACTGTCCCTCGTCTACCCTCGTCCCCATTCCGTTCCCTTCTTTCCATACTACCCCTCATGTATTTCTGCCACCCCTCCCACTTTATTCCTCTCCCCTCGCTTCCCCTCTTTTAACCTCGCCCTTCTTCACTTATCTACCATTTCCCCTCCCCTCACTTCCTCTTGTGTACTTCCGTACCCTTCACCTTTCTCTCTTTCTTGTTTCCCTTCCCCTCATTTCTTCTACGTCCATCCTTGCCCCTCCTCTCCTTTTCTCCTTCATCACTCTCCCACCTCCCCTTTACTTCCCCTCATTTACCTTCTCCCACTTACTTTGTCCCACCTCGTTCTTCGTCTATCCACTTACTCCTCTCTGTGACATCACGGCTACCCCCCCACACACATATTACACACACACACACATATATATATATATATATATATATATATATATATATAAACTCTGTCTCTCTGTCTGTCTCTTTCACCTGGCGGGGTCAGTGGCAGTGGTGGCCGTTGGGTGGTGCTCAGGTGGTGTGCGTCCTGATTTTGTTGATAATGTTTCTTACTGGCGCGCGCTCGTCCGTATGTGTGTGTGTGTGTGTGTGTGTGTGTGTGTGTGTGTGTGTGTGTGTGTGTGTGTGTGTGTGTGTGTGTGTGTGCTTGTAGACTCTATGACATTTACGGAGATCATTAACTTCCGGGCAGAACGCAGGCTATATATGATTGCCTTTTCATTACAAAGAGCACAGCACTAAAGCACGACAGTCTTCCACACTTTGAACCTAGCTCTCACTGACAATTTCATAAATAAAAATAATTAATATTTCATAAATAAAAATAATACTAATTACTGGCCTCGAGTTTTAATATGCTAATTAAGATGAAAATAAATGTGAAAGTCAGAGTCTTGTTAAAAAATAACATACGTAAGATGTTTGATGGTGTTAGTGTTTCAATCATTTGTAGGAAATTAAAATATGTTGACACTTATGCTTTTGTTATGAATGTTTTACTGGACTCGGTATTATGCTAGGGTGGTAATGGCTGTTTTTTCTTTTAAGTTCTGTTCATTATTTTCATTAATATTGACCTGTGATCATAGGACTCGTTATAGAAAGTGTGGAGTGCAAGTTTATAATGTCACTTGAATTAACCTCCTGCAAATAAGTGCGATTATTATACAGGCTATATCTATCTATCTATCTACTTACACACACACATATCTATCCATCTATCAATCAATCAATCAATCAATCAATCTATCTATCTATCTATACATATATACAGTATATCTATATCTATCTCTCTATCTATCTAAACTTCTGTTCTTACTTTTATACTGCCCCTATAAAATGTTGTCACCAGTAATTTCAGCTCTCGACAAAGAACTATTCCATCTTGTCTTGTTGTATTGTCTCGGTCCTAAATCATTTCTTGCTCCTCGTCCCACTCCAGGCCACTTTATCGCCTGTCATCCTGGCAGCCTCTGTGGGGCGACACTTACAGTTGTTACCAGTAAGTACCTCCTCTACTCAGTCAACCCACCCATCAACCCAGATCACTTTTGAAACCTTTCCCACAATGACGGTTTTTGTTTTTGTTCTTGTTCCCATGATATGATTTTACTCAACTTCAGAACTTCTTGTAGCAAATTGGTTAAAAGAAGGATCAATTTAAATCTACCCACTCTAAAATCTCTCTCATGAAGAAAACTGAGTATCAAGAATGAAATACAATGGACGTGATATGAGTGAAGCCATCGTCTCCCTCCAAACTCATAGCAGATGAACCCCAATTGGAAATATTTCCATTGCTATCCAGGAAAACAAATCTTCACTCCCGCATTACATCAACCACTCCAACTTTCCATTCTACCCTAACGAACCTCATTTTTCCTCATCTCCTCTCGCGAATAACTTTTTACTGCATATCCTTACCTCATACACCACTAACTTACCCCTTTTCTCATCTCCCAAAGTGAACAACTTACAATGTTTACTTTATATTCATCCTCATCTTTTATCATCCTAAACTCCCTTCACCTCTCACTGACACATTGTTTCACATCTCCCCTTATTTCATTTAACAATCCCTTACAATCATCTTTCACAACTCATTACCCTCTTTTATTTACTCCACAACGAAGCATCGCCCACTCTCTCCCAGTAGCATTTATTTTTATTTTTTTACCTTCAGGCATAGATAAAGGTTTAATGATATTCATGCCAATTCCGTATCCCATTCCAAGTCCACCACATCCACCCCTCCTCTCAAACTCATTCTCAAAACCAACCTTTCCCCATTCATTCATTTCCCTCCCTTCCACTATCTAAACTTTTCTTCTCATATATCTATCAAATCCTACTTTCCCAACCATCCCTTCCCTCTCATCATATCCCCGCCTCCCTCCTTAGTCGTACATCATTTCCTTGCTCTGCCTACCCCCTCTTCCTTGTATCTCTTTCTCACCCTCCTCCCTCCCAGTCTTGTATGAGATCTCCGCTTCCCATGAGTTGCAAGCCATCTCACTACATTCCTTCTCAATGTTAACGTCGGTTCCCTGCTTTCCCTTCCCCCTCTTCCTTGGCACCCCATCCCCATTTCCCTCTCTCCCAATCTTATACAAAATCCCCACTTTCTCCCCCCCCCCCGCCCACCTCCCATCCCTACCTCCCTTGGTATTTTTCCAGCGCGGGCCTCGTCACATTCCTCAGAGGAGGTGCCAGTTCAAAAGTGCGAAAGTGAAGTTCCTCCATTAGCGGCCCTGAAAAATATAGTCTTCCCTCTCCCACAACCTCCTGCCTCGCACCCCTCCCCACACACTCCCTCCCTTCCCTCACCTCCCTCTCACACCCCACTTTCCCTTGTGCCTCTTCTTTTCTCTTACCTTGTCCTCCTCGACCTGCATCATCTCTTTCCAGTGCTCCCTTCCTTGCTCGTCCTCCCACGTCTTCCCACTTACTCTAGAGTATGTTTACTTATTTCGCTCTAGCGTCATTTATTCCCTCTCTCACGTTACTTCTATTCTCTTTTCTTACACAGCTTTTGCGTGCTGCCAGCTTACCTTTCCTTACTTGGTTTGATCCCTTCCCTTCATAATCTTTTTTTCTTTTTTCCTATTTCTTTTATTAGTTTCCCGCAGCCTTGCATATCTCGTTCCTTTTTCTTTTATCCTTCAAATTATTCTCGTTTCAATGACATCTCTCTTTTTGCCCTTTCCACTGCTCTTCCCTCTATCTTCTTTCACAGATCCATCCTGCCTTTTTTCAAATTTGTCTAATCTCTTTTCTGTCACGCCTATTACCTTCTTTTTTTAACAAACATATAATCCTGCTTCCGATGCGTCTTCACAACATTCACCGTCTTCTCTCAAAACAGGCTAATGTTAATCTCAGTCCTCGCCTCTTCTTTTCCCTAACCATCCCACACTCCACCAGCATCCCATTATCTCTCCTCCCCGCTCCCTCCGTCCTCACTTACTCTTCTTCGCTCTACGCCAAGGGTGCATTACGATCATTTAATGAGTCCCAGCGGAGGACGGATCCCTGTGGTGCTACTCGTTACACCTGCCACACTTCACAAAACTGTACCTACCCCTCTTCAGCACACTTACGGGCGTCAGTGTGAAAGGTGAGGTAGTATGAATGCGTGCTTAGAGGCAGAAAAGAAGAGGAGTGACTTTATGTGAAGTTGAAAGATCAGAGAAGTGAGGGAGGGGAAGGGTCAGTTATGGGAGAAGTAAGATATGTACTAAACCTCACAATATGACTTTGGATCCAAAAGTGTAAAGTGAGAAGTATACAGGTCTAAGAAGCAAGGGTGAGGAGGGTGAGTTATGAGAGAGATGTACCACACCTGACAATACCTACCGTTCCTCATCACATCTGCCAGAAGAAGCAGCTGAGAGGCGGTTGGACGCAGAGCCAGGATGATGAAGAAGCCTGAGGTGTGATGAATGGTGGAGAAGAGTAGAGTGAGAGATGCAAAGATGTGAGATGTGAGAGTGGGAAGTATCAGGTATGTGGGAACTAAGGTAGATGCCACACCTCACGATATCTCCGACTCCTTAACACACTTACCAGAGTCAGTGTGATGGGTAAGATAGTGTGAGAGATGGTTGGAGGCTTGAGGGTGAGGTGTGAAATTTGTGTGGAAGTGTTCAGAGTAAGAGGTGTGCAGATCTGTAAGAAGGAAGCATCGGACATGAGATAACCAAAATATGTGCCACTCCCCACAATGTCTACCGCCCATCAACACACCGATGTCAGTGTGAAGGGTGAGGTAGTGTTAGAGGTGGTTGGATGCTCAAGAAGCGTATAGTGTGATGGTGGGTGGAATTTGGAGTGTGATACTTTGAAGATATATGAAAAGTGAGGGTGGAGAGTGTGAGTTTTGAGAGAACTATGATAGGTGCCACACTTCACAGTATCCACCAGTCCCCATCGCACTTCCTGGCACCAGTGTCAAGGGTGAGGCAGTGTGGCAAGGAGCTGGACTGTAGGCAGAAACTGGATGGAGAAGCCTATCGTGGGTGGAGGGGCGAGTACAGAGTGTGAAATGTGAAGGTATATGAGCAGTGAAGGTGCGGGGTTAGCACTCTCAAACTCGGGATGACTTTAATATTCTGCTATAGCTAACGTCAGACGATTTTATTTAGCTGTGTGAGTCATGGGAGCTGGAGAGTTTACTATAGTTACTGTTAACCTAATCACAATAAAAACAACTCTATTTTCCTACTCCACATAACTCCAGACGATTTTATGTAATTTGGAGAGTCTAAAGCACGAGAGTGTAGGCTTATTAGAGACAGTCCAAGGAATGCAACAGGAAGGAGTCTGAATTTTAAGAAAACATATAAAACAGATGGAAACTTTTGAATTTTTACTTACCCGTAATACAGTCTTCAACTAACATATCTTAATAATGAATAAATAAGTGGAAAATAAAATGGCCTAACTTCTGACGTCACAGAACAGAAAAGTGTACATCTGAAATTCAAAATCGACAGCATATGGATGACGTTGAATTAACAGGTACAGAATCATTTAGCTATACAGCCCTCTTGGGTAATCTAACCCATCTTGTATTCAGGCCATGTAAGTTATGCTGGGGAGGTGGTATGAGTGGGACAGCTTCGGTTAGGGAAGGAGACTGAGGAAGGCCAGGTTAGGCTAAGAGAGGGGTTAGGATGAATAGGTTCCATTATGTTGCTTCTTCGTCATCATTCTACCCCTGACAGACTTACTGATATTGTAAAGTTCTGGAGTGAGGCTGCCCTGGCATGTATTCAGAGTGGACGGATGGCATAAACTTCGTATTGATGATATGTGAAGGTGCGTGGCAAAGGAAAATGACAACTGACTCCAGGGAACGGACTGTCAAACCCATACTAACAGTCGAACACATAAAATAAGAAGGAAAAAATGTCTCCTTGACTTTAGTGGGGTCATACATCAGGTGTGAAAGGAAGTCCAAGGTGAAATTGCCTACCCTCTCTTCGTGTGTCGTAAGAGGTACGAGGCTACATAAAACACACGTGCTTGGGGGTGTTGCCGAGGAACTACTTCTCTCCTTTATTAACATATTAGTTTTATTTACAGGAGCTAGTAAATTCATTTAAATTACGAGGGTGCGTAGGTTGCAAACTGTATTAGCCTCTTGAATCAAGTGACCTATTTTAATTGGCCTATTCTTGCTACTAACAGACGATTTTTTAATATCATGCAGGAGACCTATTGTAGTGCAGGGTTCAAAGAAAGCTATATCAAATCCCCGCAGTTCCAAATTTCTTTCCTAAATTGAAGAAATCGTCTGGGGTAGCAAGGATGAAAGAATGAAATTGTCATTAAACTGAAACGAATAAAGTTAACAGCAACAGTTGCGTGTGAATTATTTTAAGTTTCAACTCAGGTGATGCTCCAAAACTTATCCTGTACAGATTTCACTGCTCACGAACCTAAAATATCGGCGGCGCTATAAATCTGGTGGTGCCGCCGTGGGACGCACAGGGCACGACACAGGGAAAATTATAATGGGCCAAACACTCCCTCCACGCCAGTGTTTGAGCCGGTGAATGAAGGACAGCGCTACCACACACGCCCTCATGACGCTCAGGAAGGCAAAAGATGGCTCAAGTTGTTCTGAGAATTCTGAATCTTGGATTATACTCCAACTATATGTAAAGATAATGGCTGCTATTGACCCAGCCAACATTTTTATTCATTACCGCCATCCTGATCCCTCTTCCTCGACTAGAGATGTTCGCATCGGTTCGTTTCGTTTATAAAGGTTCTAATATGCTTACATGCGTCAGCCTTGGTCACTTAATGGCTGATCTCCACGCTTTTTAATCTCTAGCAGCCTCCATATTCAGTCCCTTATCCGTGAGGTCAAACCGCATGATCTCATTCCAAGTCTTTTTCGGTCTGCCTCTCCCAACGCTGCCCTCAGTGTTCATACCTCCCACTCTCCGTACCCGTTGTCATCCTCCATCTCCTCCATATACTCAAATAACATCACAAGGAGGCAGCAAAACTACAAAAAAAATATCGTTAATGTTTGGACAGGGTTAATGGGGATCATTTCTAACCTCCTCACTGCGACAGGCCTTTCCTAAGCGAAGTTACAATTTCTCGGAGTATAAAGATGATATAATGCAGAGATCGTTAACTCTTTCAGTACGATGATGGTCTAATGATTACAATCTGATTTCAACAAGAGAATTTTGTGAAGAATCGGGGAGACCTCTTATAAGGAAGCAATTAGAAGCTGTCTACATTAGCTTTTTCACTCTATCACATCTCCTCCATGACACATCAGGTGGTTCGGCGGTAGCAAGGAAAAAAAAAAAAAAAAAAGGCACGTCATCATATTAAGAGGTTAACCGAAACATACAGTCGGAAATCGAAGAGGCATCCCGGGGAGTGAAAGGACTCGACAGAAAGCCAACGAGACTGAAGAGTGGGATCAGTAAACATGTCGAGGAGAGACGACGCAGCCTGACAGCCGACACATCAGAATGGAAAGACACGAGAAGCCCTTGCAATTCACAGACGTAGCCTTGGATACAGATGATGGAGGAAACTCGAATCAGCAATAAAAGCAAGAGATCAAACCAAATAAAGAAAGTGAGGGAGAACGTTGAAACACAATGAGTGTGGAAAAGAAGAAAGTTGAGAAAAGGTGAATGATGATGAGGAAAACATGAATCAGCTCCAGAGGGAATGAATCATGCAAAGGATGGAATGCGGAAGAGGGTGGGATGAAGTAAAAACCGTGCAAGAATAGAAAGGAAAAAGGAGAAAGTGGCTGAGTGATGACAGGCAGTAACAAGAACATTAGAAAGAACATGGGAAACCGTTTGCTGTTTGATAATGTAAAAAGGTACAGTACTTCACGGTGCGGAGCTGTGGTCATTAACTCTTCTACACTATCTTAAAATTGTGTCAGAACTTAGAGATCTTGCTATATGTGTCATTACTATCAATATCGGGTTGGAAAGATTGTCCTCTTGCTTATACGTACGAAACCCAGAAACGTGAAAGGATTAAAGACGTCAAATGTGTTGGAAGGTAATTAAGTACAGTATCTTGATAAGGCTTGGTGAACGCATCGAGGGAAAGCTCAACCATTCCAAATACGCATTGCGATGTGTGTGTCGAGACATCCCATGCTCAGGAGGGGAAGAATATGTTGTTGTTGTTGTTGTTGTTGTTGTTGTTGTTGTTCATGATGATGATGATGATGATAGAGAGAGAGACAGATTGGCAGATACATATGTAGATAGATAGACATACACACAAACAGATATACAGATGTATCGACAGATATAGACTGATAGATAGATACATATATATGTATGTATGAAAATGTACATCTATATAGATATAAAAATAAATATTTTTGTATGTATATATATGTACATCTCTCTCTCTCTCTCTCTCTCTCTCTCTCTCTCTCTACTGGTATCTATGTATCTATATCTTCATTTATCTATCTATATAGCTATATCTATTTATTTATCTATCTATCGAGTGAGAGAGAGTATCGAACTCCACCACTCCGTCAAATCTATTGCACCTCATTTCCACCACAGTAAGTAATTCGTTTCAGCACCACTCACTAACACTCAACAAAGAAAGTATCGTTACCAGGAAATGCGATAAGACTGGATGTGAACGATGACTATACCAGTCTTTGCTTCAGTGTGTCTGGTATTTCTGTATAACTCAATATTTCGGTTGACCCCATATCATTTTACCTGAGTAATATAACACAATACGGCCATAATGTTGGCGGCAGTAGCTGCAACCAGAGGCTCATCTGAATGCGAACCCGCTGGATTGCTGGCCGAAGTTGCCCCTTCTTCCGCAGTCCACTATCCTCCTTTCAGGGGATAGGGGAGGGATTCAGGGAAGTTTGTCTGACAGGGCTGCTCCACTACCCGGTTATATCGATGCCACCACATGAAGGTGCCCCTCTTCAATACCACAATACGGTCGTTGAAATAGAATACAGAACGAAGTGTTTGAAACTCATTAGTGTATCTTGTACTTCAGAATATCAGACCTTTCAGTGCGATGATGCCGTGAAGGGATTAACTACCTCGCAACGATACGAGTCCCCTAAGCCGGACAACGCCGTCTGGCAGGAGATTGAAAACAATGTGAAACGCTGTCATGGAAGTGAAAGTGTAAATGGCGATTGTATCTAACTCCGTCACTGGTAATGGAAAGAAATCGTCTGGCTTTGTCAAAAATATGTTGAAAGCTGTGAAAGTGAAGATAACAGATCATCATCATCCAGTCCTACGTTGCCCCAAGAGAAGCGTAGAAGCCCGGGGCTAGGCAAGTTTGTCCTGACATTTAAGATAAGAGTGACCAGCCTCACTCATCCCTGAGTGGCATTATGTGAGCAATAAACCTCAACCTCCCCTTGGATATAAACCTTCACAGGTTCAATCCGATTGCAGCGCCGTAATTATCCACTAAACCACCAGGCGCCAAAATTTGGTTATATGGTTACTACCCAGCGTAGTAAATGGTTTCCTGGTGTACAGGAAACCATTTGGCTTGTCACGCAGTGCAGAGTCACCCACAGGCAGAAGGAAGAGGAAAGACTGAAGGAAAGATAGACAGAAGAGGGAGTGTAAAGTCACCCGTAGGCAGAAGGACGAGAGAAGAATGATGGAAAGAAAGACAGAAGAGTATGGAAGGAAAGAAGGATGGAGGAGAGGAAAGGGCAGACACCCGAGAGCAGCACTATATCGGTGAGTGGATGGTGAGCGTCCCCACCTACCACAAAGATAAATGATGTCTATGTAAAATGTTGTCTATTTTTTCACTGGCCAGAGGATTTGACCAAGATTCGGTGAACTTCCTGGGACAGTTACCGTTAACCCGAGCAACCCACTCCATTATCCATCTTTGTCAACGTGGTAAACCCCTTCCTCTCCCACCCAGCCATCCCATCTTGACGTCCTGTGAATTATTACTTACACAGTCCCTACCCATTTTAACTTTATAACCCTGCTTCTATCACTTCAGCCAGACAACTCCCCCCCCTCTCTCTCTCTCTCTCTCTCTCAATCCTTGCCTCTTCATCCAACACAGAGAATATTCCCATCTTCTGCCACCCCCTCCTTTGGCATGTGTCAGAGTGCGTGTATGGAGGGAGGAAGGGAGGGGCAAGAAGGCTGGGTGGACGAGGAACGAGGGAACCTGAAGAGAAAGGACGTGATCCGACTCGACGGGCCGGGAGGGGAAGCGACAGTGCGAGAAAGGATGGAGAGGAGTTGGGGTAGAGGGGAGGAGTGGGGAAGGGAAGGCATGGGAAACAAAGTGTAGGCGTAGAAAGGTGCAAATGGACGGGGAGAAGTGATGGAGAGGAAGTAGTGTGCGGGTAAGGCTGGGAGAGTGAAGGGGATGGCGTAGGACAGGACAGTTACAGTGGAAGGGAGCAAAATGAGGTGGGGGACAGAGGGAGAGGAGGAAGAGAAGAAACGAGGAGACAGGGATGAGGGAATGGATGGCTTTGGAGATGACAAGTGAGAGTAAGATGTGGATGGAGATGAAGAGAGAGGATCGATATTAAAGAGGGAAAGGCACGAGAAGAGAAAAGGAGGGAGGGAGGGATGGAGTGGGGCAGGGTGAGTGAGAAAAGGAAGGTGTCTATGGAGAAGGAGATAGGAACAGGAACGAGACAAAGGGAAGGTGTGAGAGGGAGAGAGAAGGGGAAGTAGGCATAACGTGGAAGAGGGGGAGTTGGAGTAGGAGGGGGGAAGAGAGAGGGACAGAGAGAGACACGCTACAGGGAAAGAAAAGAGAAAGGAAGGGGAGAAATGAAGAAAAAAGAGAAGGAGCGACGTGAGGGGGGGGAAGAGAAGGGGAGAAGTGAGGAGTAAAGAGAAAGGGGGAAGTCAGGGAAAAAGGGAGAGGGAAGATTAAAGGAAGAAGAGAAAGGAAGGAAGGAAGGAAGGAAGGGAAGGAGAAGCGGGAAGAGTGAGGGAACAACGGGGAGGAGGGAAAGGAGTATGAGACGGGGGCAGGAGAGGGTCATGAGGATGCGACAGGAAACGATAAGCGAATGATAATACTGAGAGACACAGGGAGGGAGCGGGAAACGAGGCCGTGAGGCTATCAGAGGAGGGTTAGACGAGGCACAGATACGACGGGAGGAAGAGGGAGGATGGGAAGCTAGAAGAGGAATGCAGGGGTAGGGATGAAAGGGCTTGAAGGAAAGAAGGGTGGAAAGCAAGGAAGGAAGGAGGAAAGAATGAAGGGATGGAATGGAAGCAAAAGAGGAGAGACAGGAGTAGAGCAAGACGAGTAGGAACGGCGATTAGTGACAGAATAGGACAAAACGAGACAAAAAAGGTAAGAGGAAGGGACGGTGAAAGGCAGAAAACAGGAGGGACGGGAGAGAATGGTATGGAATTAAAAGAGGACTGATAGAATAAAGGCGAGCAAAGCAAAAATGACGAGAGGAAGAGGACAAGAGGTGACAGAATAGGCAAAAGGGAGAGGGCGGGAAGAAAAGGACTGGATAGATTATTGGAGAGAGAGAGAGAGAGAAAGAGAGAGAGAGAGAGAGAGAGAGAGAGAGAGAGAGAGAGAGAGAGAGAGAGAGGGCGGGGGGGGGGGAGGGGTCTGTAATACGACACGGGAGTAACAAGGTGCGACAAAGTGGACCGGGATGAAGGGAGGCGCAACAAGACGTGACGGCAGAGAGTGACCCTTCCTGAGCCACCCCTCCCCTACCATCCCCTCCTTTACCATCACCCCACCTACCCTCCCGTTACCATCACTTCCCCTCCCCTCCCATACCATCACTTCCCCTCCCCTCCCATTCAATCACCCCAACTACCCTCCCCTACCATCACCTCACCTTTCCCCCCTACCATCACCTTCACTTACCCTCCCCTACCATTACCTCACCTACCCTCCCTTCCCCTCACATTCCCTCATCTCTCCTCAGGCACGGATCTTACATACTCTCGATCCATTTCTGAATGCTCGCGTTTTATTTCTGGCTGCCTGATATTTTTCCTTGGCAGTTAAAAATTCTCTTTAGGATGTTCATATTCTCCTTAGCTCTCAGTTTTATTTTGGAAAGACAGGTTTACTTCACAATTTATTTCTGGTAGATCACAATTTACATTTGAGTGTTCAAGATGTGGTTCATGGCTGTTCACGATTTATTATATTTCTGGTAGCACATGATTTTTAATAGTTCACGTTATATTTTGGGAGTTCATTTTATAATTTTGATGGTTCGGTATATTTGTTACTGTTCATGCTATATTTTCGGCAGTTCACATTATTGGTAGCTAGTTTGAAGTTTATTTTTGGTAGTTCGCAATTGATCCTGGTAGTTCAGAGTTCATTTTCTGTAGCTGTCAATATGTACTGGGCAGTGATTTCACAAGTTACTTTCGGTACAGATAGGATTGTTCCCATTATGTATTTCGTACTTAGCAATCTAATATTCTCATTTTTCAGTCATCGAGCCTAATAATACTTGTCATTTACACAACTTTAATTATTCATCGTTTTATTAATAATGGAAAACGATGCATATTGGTAGTTTAAACCGATTTCCTAAGAGGGTTTCTATGCAGACTAAATCATCTAACGTAGCAAGAATATATGGACAGGGCTGCCATCGGAGTGACTGAATTAATGGCGACAGCTTCTAACCCCAACACAAGGAGAAGACCAAATTGAATTACTTGGCGGCAGCAAGAATGAAATGTTATAGAAATTGAATTAATGGGGACAGGGGTCCTTAGCTGATTAAAAGCGTTTGGGGGTAACAGAAATTAAATAAAACATCGTCAATGTAGTGAAGTTAACACCGTGAGTCCGAAGAGGTACTGCATTTTCATTTTTATCCCTGTTACGTCCAGACAGCTTTACTTAGCTAAGGAGAGGCATTTCAAACTGGAGGAGGTAGGTATAGTCTCCAATAACCCTTTCACTACAAGGCGTCTCCCCTAAACTGAGTAAAATCATACAGTGGCTGTGAAAAGAAAGCAACAAATCACGCCACCACGAGGGAGTCTAAGATGAATGCCTTTGTGCGGTGGAAACAAGAATAAAACTAATAGAACGTTGAGGCAAAATTAACGGAGTCAGCTTCTCATCCCTGCAGTATGAGGGGTTCTAGCATGAATATCATAGTTCATATATATATATATATATATATATATATATATATATATATATATATATATATATATATATATATATATATACATGCAAGGCTTGGTGGATGAGTTTGGGAGAGTGTGTAAGAAACAGAATCTGAAGGTGAATGTAGGGAAGAGTAAAGTGATGGTCTTTGAGAGAGGTGAAGTCAGTGAATGTACAGCGAGGTTGGATGGTGAGGAATTGGAAAATGTGAGTACGTTTAAGTACTTGGGTAGTGTGATGAGTAAGGATGGAGGTTTGGAGGGTGAAGTGCTTGAAAGGGTACAGCAGGGAAGAAAGGTTGCTGGTTCTTTGAAAGCAGTGATAAGAAACAGGGAAGTGAGCATGGAAGTGAAAAAGTTACTACATGACAGTATTGTGATACCAACTCTAACGTACGGAAGTGAAGCTTGGACGTTGTTGGAAGGACACAAGTCAAGAGTGAGAGCAGTGGAAATGAGTTATTTAAGAGGAGCCTGTGGAGTCACATGGAGAGACAGGCTGACGAATGAGAATATAAAGGAGCGTTGTGGTGTTGATGTGGATGTGACAGGGAGCGTTATGAGGAACACACTGAGGTGGTTTGGCCATGTGGAGAGGATGGAGGGTGAAAGACGGACGAAGAGAGTGTATGTGAGTGAGGTGAAGGGGGGAAGAGGGAGGGGGAGGCCGAGGATGAGATGGAGGGATGGGGTGGAGAGGTATATGAGAGAGGGGGGTGTGAGTTGGGAGCAGGGCAGTGAAGTGGCGGGGGACAGGGCGACTTGGAGGCGATTAGTTTGTGGCCACCCCAAACGGGATTGAGGCGTCTGGCAATAGATAGATGGATATATATATATATATATATATATATATATATAAATGGCGCCATGGGAGCAAAGGCGCTAAGAATAACTGAGAATGCGTTTAATAACACAAAGCCTCTCACAGAATATGGCTGCAACGCCCCTCATTACTTTTTCCTCATCCCACCCTTAGAGTCGTCCCTTTGTGTTGTACTATATACTTCTTTCCTGCTGCCTTCGCTATTCTCTTGACCCTCCTTCTCCGGGTCCTCGGCCTCCCTGAATTCCTTTCTCCCTCAGTCAGTTCTAATCTCCGCAAAATTCTTTCTTTCATCATTCCATCCTCCACTTTTTTTTTTTTCTCCTTCTCACCTACCTAATCGCTCCGTCTCTTTTTGCGTCTCTAATTGCTCCGTCTCTCTCTCTCTCTGCCTTATCTTTCTTCTACCTCTGTGACTATTTCCCCTTTTTCCTTTCCTTCCGTACTCAAATTTCTTTTCCTTCTCGCAGGTTCTGAATCTCATTCTTTCCCTTCTGTCATTTTTTCTTCTTTCTTTTGTCTTTCATTTCTACCTCGGTTTTCATGTCTGCTCCCTTGGTAAACACTTCTTGCCTACTTCCTCCTTTTCTTTCTTTATTCTTTCCCTTCTCCTCTTTCGTTCCTCCTCATTCTTTACCTTTATTTCTTTTCTATGTCTTCCTTTCCTTATAATTTCCTTAAACTTCCTTTCTCCTTCTTCATCTTCTTCTCGCCTATTTGCTTTCCTTCCTCTTCTCCATTCCTTTTGCTTCTCTGACCTATCCTTCCCATCTTTACTCTTCCCCCTTTTCGTTTCCTCCTCTCTTTTCTTAGTTTTCTCTCTTCTTTATCTCACTCCTTCTTCCTTTTCCCCCCTCCCACTTCCTCTATTCTCATTATTCCTCTCTCCTTCCTTTCATTCTCATCTTTTTTCCTGTCCATTCTCTGCTCCTCCCCCTTTCTTTTCCTTTCATCTTCCCTTCCTATTGCCTCCATCCCTTCTCTTCTCAATTTCTCTTGTCTTTCTTTCCCTCCCTCCCCCACCCTTCTCCTCACTCCTTCCATCCCCACCACTCTGCCTCTTCCCTCCTTCGCCCCTGGCCCCCAAAACATATTGGCACATTACACTATTTGTCACACAATCGACATACTAGCGACCGCGATGAAGAGCACGAGGACAGGCTATACTCCCTCTCTCTCTCTCTCTCTCTCTCTCTCTTTCTCGCAGTATATTCTTCTTACCCTCCAACTGTTACTTTCACATATTAAAGGCTCCACACCATACTGTGAAGACCCAGTGTATTCCCTGAGTCTGTTTCTTCGTCTTCGTTCTTTCTTCCAAACACTTTTCATCTTGCCGCCATTCCTGTATTTCTTCAAGAACTCGTTATAAACTTGGCACAGTTGTTCCTTCGGCCAATAACCTTAGATATCTTTTCCATTTTTTTTTTTAATACGACCTTTTACGGGGAAGTTATGAGGTCAAATGTCAAACCATATAAACATGCAAGTTTCGGGATCCTGTGTTCTATGTTCATTAATCATCATATCAGTCAGCACAGAAGTATGTCATTGTACTGTAGCTGTTAGATCATCCTGCATTCTCTTGGAAAGTTAGCAAACTTTTTTATAACATTTGTTTTCATGATTATTGCAATTGCGAAAATTCTCATAAAAGATCTGTTTTACCGATCTCGAATCCTTAAGATGCTCTAACACCGGAGGCCTGGATTTTGGGTGCCTGTAACTCGCTAAATGTAGGATTAGACTGGCTATTACCAGTTGGAGCGCCTTAGCTTTGCTTAGAGACAGACGACTGGCCACTCTCGCCGTAACTGTTTGAACTAAATAGATTAGCCTAGGGTCCCTAAGCTCCTGATGGACAATAAAGGATTGGATGGTTGTTGTTGTTGTTGTTGTTGTTGAATATTCCCGGTTTATCCGGCCGAGAAGATCCATCAACAGCAGGCAAGCAATCGCCCCTGCAGGGCAGTCCTGTCCAGTGAATCAACGTTCCCTTTCGGTAGACAGCGCCTCGCCACAGCAAGAGGTTGGGAAGAGTACTAAAGTTTGGTTCCCAGATGGACGCCGCATTTGCGTCTTTCCAACCAGTTAACAAGGGCACCATAATAGGCTTCACATTATCCAGCAATAAAGGACTGGGTGGTAGATAAGACAGCAACCAATGTAAGGAGAAGAACAAAAACCTTCCCGCTGACCCCTCTGTTATCACAACACGCCCCGTGAATCAAGGCTGCTTGCCGGGCTATACCCTGTGTACTCAGCTGTGTGTATATACGGCTGGTTGGCTGGCTGGGGTGGTGACTTGCACGTTGCAAGCTACAGATTAGAACAAACCTTGTGAAGTTTGACAAATTTTACAGTATATCAAATTACATGTTGTTTTAACTTATATAAAAATTATCTTTTATCATCACTGCTAACTTAATAATTTTCACGATAAAATCAATACTTTTTAATAAGTTAATGAAATAGACTACTTTGAAGCTTTGCACAAATTTACTATCATGATACCGATGAAGGCCCTGTCTGTCCGTCTGCTACACCTTCCGCCACCCATCACCACACCTGCCATGCAACCTTGCACTCCAGTGCTAAGCGGAGGTGATGGTCAAATGGTTAGGGAAGTGATCTGCTGTCTGATGGGTCGCGACTTCGATTCCAGGGTGGGGTACGGAACAGTTCCAGAATTTGGATTTCGCTATAAACAGATTCTACTGGTCTTCTGTACGACCCACCAATATAAGTCCCCCCCCATCCTCCAACCCCAATACCACGACACCAGGTCTGGATGGGATAGCCTTATCATGCATTCAGTGTGGATGGTGGGTATCAGACTCGGAGTGGTAATGTGTATGGGTGTGTGGCACGTGCGATTACTCCGTGGACTCAGGGAACGGGCTGGTGTACCAATGCCCACAGTACAATATACAGAAGTACTGGACTTCATTTGATTATAATTATTATCTTGAACTAACCAGACAGCCATGACCACATTTTGTGAGAAACTCCAGTGCTCGCCTCATGCAGCTCTTTGGGGATTTTAGTCAGAGGAGGAGGGGAGCCCTAACTGCTGTACATTTTCCTCATCTGTACCGCAGGAAACACAAAGCTGATTGCAACATTAAGTCAATACGAAGTGGAAGAGGCGGGGGGAGGGGAGGAGGAGGAAGTGTTCCCAGTGCCACACTCTCACATTTTCATTCGGTCTTACAATACGATGGGGTTACGTGGGTAGTAGTCCTTCTCTTCTCTCCTCTCGGCTGTTGTTACATACAAAATAAATACCAATCCTCGCCACGCGCAAGATGTTGCATACCTTAATACAAACAGTACTCTAATTCTGATGCGTAAGTATTTTTTCCAGGCTTGTGTTATATAAAAGCTTGAGGATATACGTCTGTGTTGTTCAAGCCACATTTCTTTTGCCATGAATTTCGTTCTTGCTGCTAGCCTTATAAACGGTGAGGTTTTTGCACAACAAGTAATCACCAGGGACACATGACTTCATCCTGTTTGGCTTTGAAGGTTCGTAACACCTCTTGCTTTGCTTTTTTTTGCACATTACATTTATTATTTTCCAGAATGTTATTTATGTGGTAGGTGGTGGCGACCATCATGCATTAACCTGATGTAGTGTTGCCTACTTCTTCCTTCACCTTCACCATTTTTTTTTTTTTTTGTCTGTCTGTCCTCCTCTCTCCTTATTTCTCCCATCTTTCCTGTCACTTCTTTCTTTTTCATGTGGCTTTACATTAAGTGACAAGCCTAATGTTCTCTGTTAAGCCAGGAAACCATTTACAGTGCTGGGTGGCAACCATATAACTAACCCATACGTGTTCCCTACATGTCAGGAAGTGGGTTGGTGGAGGGTTAGTGACCCCCGTAAAACAACTAACTAGAATACAAATGGCCACTCCTTACAGGATTATGGAGTCTGGCTGTACACATACAGATAGATGTTACTGACATTTTTTTGTATGAATGGAGATTTGCGTTGATAACATATATATTAGCATGCAATATACTGATGTAAATTGGTAAGAAAGAGTTAGTGAGCCTCCTAAACCTACGATAAGACTGTCCAGTCTCCTGCCAGCAATGATGTCATGGCAGTATCAGCGGCCATGGTGATATCGGCGCGTGGGTCCTGGTGTCCTGGGGTGTGACCTCAGCACGGCCTGGCCCCGCAGCTGCCGGCAAGACACTTGAGGCAGCGGGCCAGGCGTGTGGGGCGGCACAAATCACAGTAAATTGGAGTTCATGGAGAACGCGGCCATTGCTGTGCTTATACCCCTCAGTCCGATGACTTATTTTTCATTATTCTAGCTACCTACAGACGATTCTAATCAGCTTCGGAAAGATCTCTTGTGATAAGGGGCTAATAAAATCTGTATCTGACCCTTCCAATTCGAAGAGTCAACATTAGCTAAATCAAACTGTCTGATGCCACTAGGAATATAACTCTGTTTATTTTAATGGACTGAAGCAGTTAAACAGCAACAAAAATTTGCCAACTATTTCACTGCGTTTGCTTACGGTTACGGTATGCAACACTTGCCACATCGACATATGCTATAAAACATCGCTTTGGGCAGAGAAACAAGCCATTTTCAGCTTCAAGGTAGAAAGGGGAAGAAATAAAATATCAAGGGAACTTTCCTTCCCAGCTGACCTTATTGTCTCCATACCACTAGGGAAGCGCTAACCAAAATTTTTTTTATCATAAAAAAGTTTTCCTTTGTGTGTTTCTAGTGCATTAAAAAAACAGCTAATTGCCTCAAGTTCTATGATTACCAGGAATTATAATTATGAAATAACCACAACAGAAAATCTGTGTCCTACCTGTGACAAAGTAATCAACAACATTCTCCATGTACTTTTGTAATCAGACAACTTTCTGTTAAGACAGAAACATAATATCCCTCTGCGCTACTGGCAGACTGGTGCACAATCGGATCAAAAACGATCTTTACACTAACGCCACTGAATATCTACAACCTTATACATCGATATTGTCAAATATATATGTCATTGGCACCTGCATATGTCCGTATCTCACTCAGGCATACCAACCATACGGACGAGGAATATATCAAATACATTCCGTTCACAAAAATATGTAGAGGGCACCAGTGTAATGATCATTTCAGACATGAGTGTACTACGTTTTTTTCTTTTCGTAGTGGGCATTAACTTTAGAGTCTGTTCCTTAAGGCCATACATCCCTCCTTACTGGCAACCGTATATATCGAACACATGGATGGCATGTCTTACTCAGGACTGACGTGATGGTATCAGCAGCCTGTTTTTATGACATGTCCCAGGAGCTTATGGAGGATTACTCGTCTGTTTTAACGAAATTCGGATTATCATACTGTTCCTTGCCCCAGCTAAGGCTCAAACTCGCCTACGTTCAAACAGTAGATCGCTTCTCTAACCACTCAGCCATCACCTTTCACAAGTGGTACGGTTTGGCAAAGCAGGGTGTAATGTAGGGGACGGCAGCACCGGGAAGGCCACAGGGTTGCACACAGGACGGACCGTGTTGCTGGGCACGAGACTGGCTCCGGCTATCCTCCCTGTGCTCTTAAGTCCATCTGGTCATCTCCTGACTACTTTATTCACGGTAGGATATATTTTTTTCTTTACTGCAGGGGTAAGATATAGTCTTACTAAATCTGAATAAAATCGTCTGGTAGCGGCAAAAATATACGGTAGGTAACTATAAACCCGAATTCCCTGGGTTACTACTTCAGCTAAGTAGATGCCGACTCTGACGGATGCTTTCTTAACCCCTTGAATTCAGCGACGACTTTTGTTGATCTATTCTTGCTATCTCCAGATGATTTTATGCAGCTATGGGAAGATCTCCTGTCCTGAAGGTGTAAATAAATGAATGTAAATATAAATAAATAATCAAATAAATAAATAAATAAATAAATAAATAAAAATATATACATATATAAAATGACCACTACTCCGGTACAAAAAGTTTCTCGAAGCACAATAAAATCGTCTGGTGATAAGGGGAACGAAATATGAAAGACATCACCGGAATGAAGGGATAAATATTCAATGGCTAAGGTAACTGTAAGCCCCTAATGACCCGTCCCCGTACCGCAGGGGCTCTGGGACGGGTATTGTTTTCACCCGGTTTGTTTGTTTGTCTGTCTGCCTGCCTGTCTGTCTGTGTGTCTGTTAACAACTTTACGCGGAAACTACTGGTACGATTTTGGCTAATATTACAGGATGGGTCAAACTGAGACAAGGTCCAGGCTGTAGGCCCAAAAAATGTAAAAAAAAACGGGGATTGGTAAAAATCGTTTTTTCGCCATAATTCCTTTCAAATTCGTCATATCGACATGAAACCAAAACCTGAAGGTGCATCTTTCAAATCTACATCATATGACATGTCTCATTACATCAGGGGGGTCACCCCCCCCCCGGTTAGCGGCAGGGGGGTCAATGTCAGGTGGGTCGGGCCTAAAATTTCAAATTGCCATAAAATCGTCAGTTTTCACCCGATTTACTTCAAATTTGATATGTGGCACCTTTGACTAAATATCCTGTTCTGTTTATACGTCAGTACGAAAATGCCTGCCGGGGACAGGTTTGCTGTGCCTTGGCACCGCGTTTGCTGTGCCCTGGCACCGCTTCTTGTTCTGTTGATAATTCTGTAGAACGTTCCGAAAGAAAAACACGTTTGGCTTCTCCGTATATTTGGTAATATAACGTGGGATGCAGGATAATCAAGTCAAAGGCATTCCTCAATTACCGTAAAAGGTGAGGTCTTGCTTTTCCCGTTGCGATTTAAGCTCAATATGGACGTGACTCTCGAACGATTGTCTGAGGAGGGGGATATTCAGCAGAGTGTGCGTTGTTTACTCTTTTATACACACGGCTGATGTTAAAAAGGTATTGTAATGTTGACGATAATCCTGACTTTTCCTACTACCGGTGTTGTAATTCTTGTCCAGGAGGTTATTCGATAAAAATAATTTATTTTATTTCTCTTCTTCCACAGGATATAATATCACAGGTACTAATAAAAACAAATTCTGTTCCCGTTGGCAAACCATCGACATCCGAAATAAGTAACAAGAAGCGAAATGAAGAACAAGAAAATGGTAAATTAAAAACGATATATACGTGTTAATCTAGAAGAACAATACAATAAACGAGGACTATTATGACTATGTCCATCTTATTTCCTCTAATGTGCACGGTAAAGTTAGAGGCGCGGTTGTCTCTGTTAATTATATCAAGAAGAATGAAAAAAAAAAAGTAAACAAAGTCTTGACTTTCTACCAACCAAGCAAACACCTACAAATAGCGGTTGACAGGCAACCCCCGATTCCACATTACCCCTTGAGAAGTGTAGGGGCCGAGGCTAGGACAAAGTAGCACCCATTTCAGGGCTGCTGACCAACCCATTACATGACGGAAACACTTAAAGCCGCCTCTTAGGAACGCGACTCGCACAGCACCTAAACATCATCCGACTGGCTCTTTAGGCCACTAGGCCTCTTGGCATCTACTGTATAATGGTAATATCGAACCTGGGTATGGTGCATCCTTGACCACCTATAAGCACTATTAACCACTTCACTACGAAGTCTTATTTTAGTGTACTCCTGCTTCTTATACACCGTTTTATTCACTTAACGAAAGATAGCTCTCCTTTTGAAGGTATTCCCTTCAGTTTGAAACATTCCTCAGCAGAATAAAATCGTCTGGAGACAGGAAGTAGAAATGATAAAAGACGTCCTTCACCTGAACGGGACAAAATGCACAAAGATGCTCTCACATTCCCCTTCCGGTAATGAAACCAACATCAAACTACCAGTACCGAGCCAAGAAATACCCTGGAGTAATATTGCAAGTGCTTGAGCGATACTCCCCTCCTCCTCGATGCCGAGAGAGAGAGCAAGTTCTTCAGAGTCAAAAATCCTGCGAAATAAGGTCTCAAGTGGCAGACAGACCCGCCACTCACCGTCTGGGGGTCTGACAGGGAGAGACGCGCCCCCATCATCCCTTCCACTCGACCCTCATCCCTTCTATTCTCCCCTCACCCCTTCCATGCGAACCTAACCCCTCACTCCTTCCACAAATCCTCCATCCCTCCTCCCACTACACACCCCTCCCTCCTCCCACTACACACCCCTCCCTCCTCCCACTACACACCCCTCCCTCCTCCCACTACACACCCCTCCCTCCGACCACAACTCACTCCTCACTTCTCCCACAACTTCCCACAGCTCCCTTCTCCCACAATTTCCCACAGCTCCCTTCTCCCACAACTTCCCACAACTCCTTTCTCCAACAACTTCCCACAGCTCCCTTCTACCACAATTCACCCCTCCTTCCAACCACAACTCACTCCGCCCTCCTCCCACACACTCCTCACCCCTCCCTCCTCCCACAACTCACCCCTCCCTCCTCCCTTACACTCCTCACCCCTCCCTCCTCCCACAACTCACCCCTCCCAACTCCCTTACACTCCTCACCCCTCCCTCGCACCACATACTATTCATCTGTCCCTCTTCCCACACGCCCCTCCTCCCTCCCTCCTCCCACACAGTCCTCACCCCTCTCTCTCTCATCCACACGCTTCACCCCCCCTCCCCTCCACACACTCCTCACCCCTCCCTCCCTCTTCCCGCACACTCCTCACCCCACCCTCTCTCATCCACACACTGCCCTTCCTCCTCCCACACACTCCTTACTCCGCCCTTCTCACGTAACTCCTCATCCCTGCTTCTCTTCTACCACAAGCCTCTCACCCCACTCGCCTGTCACCTCTCCCTCGGGCTCCTAACCCCCCCACTTTTTTTTCACCCCTCTCACGCAACCCTCACCGCTATCTCCCTCCTGCCTCTCACCACCCTTTCTCCATAGCTGTTGCTGGTGCTGTCGCTTCTGCAATTGCACAACCCTGCTGATGGAGATAGTACTATGATCTGAAAGCAGGATGTGGAGTTCATTCGTTTCAAGCCATATGTATATAGGCGTGAGCAAAAATTCAGCCCTACCAGTTGAATGGTTTCCGTGATAAATCGATTCAGATAATTCAGGTTTGAGTGGGGTGGGCAAAGAGAATTAAGCAAGATAAGCTGGTATGTTGACGGCTGATGGATTCGACATGAAAAACATTTGTCGTGAAGATGGGAGCTGTAGATCAGCCGGTAGCTGTGGTAATAATTTTTAATAGAGTAGAATTTGGATGGTGTATGTGGAGGAGTGGGGGAGATGGGCTTGGACTGGGATGGGTAGTGAGGGATGATAAGTGAAGCGCAACTTAAGAAGATGGGTGTTGCAGGTAAGTTAAAGATCTGTCCTAAAAATTCAGTGACAGAAAGAGAAAAGAAAAATGTCAGGGAAAGGTAGAGACGACTGAGCAGAACGAGTTGTATAAATGGTGGGTTGTAGGGCAGGAAGGGGTAGTACTTCCATTGAAGATGGGTCTGATATCACAAGTATGATGGAAAACGTCGGAAAACTATCCTGTTTAAGGAAGAAGAAGAAGAAGAAGAAGAAAAAGAAGAGGAAGAAGAAGAAGAAGAAGAGGAGGAAGAAGAACAAGAAGAAGAAGAAGAAGAACCTGGTAAGCAAGCTCCAGTCCCACATACAATATATACTGTACTTACAGTTTTGCAACACAGGTAACAAGAGATACTGACAGCAAGTCTACCACAACATGATTCTGGGATTTAAATGCCGCAACAAGCGACGTCCATATAATAAAGCACCAACGACTCTGAGTACAAGCAGCAATTATGATCATTTTATATATATATATATATATATATATATATATATATATATATATATATATATATATATATATATATATATATATATATATATATATATATATATATATATATATAGATAAGCAGCAATTATGATCATTATATATATATATATATATATATATATATATATATATATATATATATATATAAGAGCCTCTGTGGTACAGTGGTAGAGTGTGCGTTTCGTACACGGGTGAACCAGGGTTCGCGCCCCGCCAGGGTAATAAACTTTGGGAGTGTTCACCCGGCCACGTATTGCATTGGCGGACACCATGGGTGCTGTGGTTGAACCAGTGTCGCCTACTATAAAGTATGCTTGCACCCAGTCGCCTTGCGCGGGCCGATTACACTTGGTTCACAGACTTCACACACATCCAAAGCCACTACAATTACACTAACAAGCACTTCTCACCCTGCATACAATCTCTACTAGACAGCCTAAGCCACTTGGTAGAGATACATTGGCTGTGTCGTCCCGACTTCAGGTCGAGATAGGCCGGTCCTGCAGTGGATACTCAAACGGCTGATGATGATATATATATATATATATATATATATATATATATATATATATATATATGGTATTTATACAAGGTGCCCCGAGAGGAAAGGGTATAACTTTGGGTACTGATGAGGGACTTCTAGCAAATAATGCTATATTAGCATGCGTCCAAATCTCAACCGTTGTGGAACTAGATTTATTGATCACCTTGCAGGCAAATTATGAAGGAGACCATTTTCGCCCATACGTTCATCAGTAACTGAAGCTCCATAACGGTTGAGATTTCAAGAAATGTTAATATACCATTTATTTGCTTAGAAATTCCTTATCTATCATTTCCCAGTTATGCCCTTTCCTCCCGGGATACCCTGTTTATATATATATATATATATATATACACACACACACAACAGGAGCCTCTGTGGTAGAGTGGCGGACGCGGGTTCGCCTCCCGCCAGAGTTGTAAAAACTCTGGGAAGCGTTCACCGAGCCACTTGGTTCTTTGGCTGACATAAGGGGTGCTGTGGTTGAACCAGTGTCGCATACTAGTATGCTTGCACCCAGTCGGCTTAAGGCGGGCCGATTACACTTGGTTCACAGACTACACACACATCCAAAGCCACTAAAACACTACAATCACACTCACAAGCACTTCTCACCCTACATACAGTCTCTACCAGACAGCCTAAGCCACTGGGTAGAGATACATTGGCTGTATTGTCCCTGCTTCGGTAGGGATAGGCCGGTCCTGCAGTGGACCTCAACGGCTGATGATGATGATGATGATGATGGTGATGACGCAACAATGCAATTAACGCATCTCTCTCTCTCTCTCTCTCTCTCTCTCTCTCTCTCTCTCTCTCTGTATGAATGTATGTATGTATGTTAACCATCAGTTGCCCTAATAAAACACACACACACACACACGCACCCACACACACCCACACCCACACCCACACACACTTCAAAGACAATGCCCGAACTGTAAAAAAATAGAATGGGAATGAGGCCAAATCGTGAAATTATCATCTTCGTTTCTCATTTCTTCCTTTCTTTCCTACCTCGGCTATTTTCCTGTCATCGAGCTGTTTATATTCCATTTGTGGGCAGCGGTTGATCACGTGTCCCGGTCTGATTTACCCGGTTCGTGCAGACATAAATCAGCGCATCTGACAAGGCCTGCACGAGCCCTGTCACTCACACCACAACGCTACCAAGGAAGGGGGTGGCAGGGTATCAAGGGGGTGCAGGGGAGGGCAAGGATATGGAAGGGGACGAAAGGGGATGGATAAGAAAGGGGGGAACGTAAGGGGTAGGAAAAGAGAGGAAGAATCGGGGCAGGGTATGTTAGGGGGTGAGGGGTGGGATGTGATGGATGTGTTGTGTGCGGAATGGTATATATGGGGTTGAGGAGAAATGCGAAAGTGAAGGATGAAGATGTGTGCAGAATGATGTGTGTGTGTGTGTGTGTGTGTGTGTGTGTGTGTGTGTGTGTGTGTGTGTGTGTGTGTGTGGAATGGGGTCTGTCAGAGACGATGTGTATGTGGGTGGGTGGGGGGAGGAACAGCGTGTAGGGGGATGGGGTGTGTGTGTGTAAGACGGATTATGTGGAGCAACGAAGAGTGTGTGCGACGAGCTATGTAGGGACTGAAGTGTGCATGGAATGATATGTGTAGAGGAAAATATGACAATTTATGTACCGGGCCATGAATGGGAGAGATGGGATGTGCAGAGGAGATAGGGTGTGTGGGCGGAAGCAGACATTACGAGTACTTGGGGAGGTAAGTGAATGGGATTATGTGGGTGATGGAGTGTGTATGAAGAAGCAGAAAAATAAGGAAGTGAAGAAGTGTGTGGGGAGAGATGAGGACCTGAGTGGGAAGACAACGTGACGGAAAAGGGTGGATGAGGCTATGTGCAGGTGGTGAGAGTGTGGGGAGAGGGAGAAGAACTGATCTGATCTGTGAAAATGGCAATGGGGTTTCCTTTTTTGTCACAATATCTTTCTTTTACAATGGTCAGAGGCTTTCATTATATACCAATTACATACATTACAACAACAGTAACAGAAACGGTAGCGTCCGGTGTCGTATTATCCCATGCGAGGGGTGAGGGTTGAAGGACAAGTTACGTAGTCCAGAACACCTACGGGCGAGTGACGGGTTTAAGTTCCTGGTAATATTACGTGATGAATAAAAACCTCTAGTCGATAATTTGGCATTCGACCCGATACACACGACATTTTTTTTTTCTTTCTCTTTTCTCTCTCCGACCGGCCCCTTAACCCCTTTTTTTTTTTCCTCTCTGACTGGCGCCTTAGACAAAACCACTAGGCCACCAGGCGTATGACGGTCTTAGCATTTTTCAGTGTATTTTTCCGGAAACTCTTTAGAAAATATCCTTCATCCTCTAGAATTTTCCTACTTCTTTTGAAACTTCTGATGAAGTCTTCGACCGTTTTTCTACTCTTAATGAAAACGAAGATTATTTTACTAAGTATGCTAGACAATCTTCACTTTTTCTCTTAGTTACTCTGAAAGTTTAATAGCCCGACCCTGTTATATTTCCTTCGATGAATAATAATAATAATAATAATAATAATAATATTTATAATAAAATCCTTGACTTATTTTCCTTTGTCGATATTTGCAAAAGTTTTTTGGGGCATACGACTAAATTACTGCTTTAGTTTCTTCTCTAAGTAAAGCATTACCACGTATGTCTTAACAAAGCAGCCTCAAGTAAGATAAAACAAGTGAGAGAATGAGTTATCAGACATGGAGATCAGAGAATTTATTTGAAACTTGGCATCGTACGAAAAACAAAGCTTCTGAGGACAAGAGAAACACGATTGCTGGAAGTGGAAGATTGCAAATGCTGGAAGGGCATGTGAATGTTTCACGACGGTGAGAAATTAAAAAGTTATACAGGGAACCATAAAGAGGACGGTGACAGAACACTTAATATAGCACATATGAACAAGAAGAGGCGTTCAGAGAGTACAACAGCCGCGTCTATCAATTATTGTTCTAAGGGCCGAACATTTGACTTTGTCTAGTGCTTCTCTTTGTCTTATCTTCATCCTCCAATGTAACCTTTTAAACAAGCTTATGATAACTGTCTCATCACAATAATCATCACAATATTTTCTACACTTCATCTCTACCCCGGCCTTCTTCCTTTCAACCCGCCAAGCCACTTCTCCCTTACCTCAGTCACGCCCCAGTCTTGTACCTCTCGTTTCTTCCATCAGAAAACTTGGGTCTTGTTATCCTAGAGATAGCAAGCTTCATAGCATCTCTTTCCTTGTGATTTAGTCTCCACTGTACACCTTAGCATTCTTTTGTTAACTTTAATACTGCACTGTTTGCATTTATAACATAGAGGATAACATATTTCATGTAAAACACACTCTGAAGGGGATATTAGGGAGTCTGTAAAGCACACGAGAATACAGCTCTTTGTCCTTCTCCTTCCCGCCACCTCTTCCCTCTCTTCCTTCTCACCTCCGTAACATGCCGCCTTCCCCAGAACCACACACTCACCCCCTGTGCAGCTGTCGAGGTGTCACGTACTGCCCTCCTCTCACACCAATACTTCTCCAGGTTTTTCTCTTCCCCTCCCTTCCTCTCCATGTTCCTACTCCTCTCTTCTCTCCCCTCACGCCAATACTTCTTTCAGTCTTTCTCGTCCTATCTCTTCATCTATCCGCTTCTACTTCTCACTTCTCTTTTTAGTATTTCTGTTAGTCATTTTTGTCCCCTCTCTTCCTCTCCTTGTTCGTACTTAGCTCTTCCTTCCCCTGTTTTTCATTCTATGTTGTCCTCTTTTACCTCCTACTTCTTCGTACCATCAGTATTTAGACTAGTTTTCCTCTTCCTCTTAAACCAATATTTCTGACAGTTTTTCTTCTGTCCTCCCTTTCCTATTCTCCCACTAATACTTCAGTCTTTTCTCTCTGCTTGTCTTCTGCCCTCTCCTGTTCTCCTCTTCACCATTACTTACTCCTGTCTTACGTCTCCTTTCTCTTTCTCACCTATTTCTTATTTTTCTCTTCTGCCATCATTACTTCATTAGTCTTTCCTTCCCCCTTAATCTTCCCCAGATCCTAATTTTCTCCTCCTTCATGACTTTCTCAGTCGTTCTTTTCCGCCCTCTTCCTCTACCTGTTATTAAGTCTTTCCTCTCCCGTGAACGCACCTTCCTTTCAGTCCTAACTCTCTTTTATCTTCCTCTCTTTATTACATTTTATTTCCTCACTCACTAATATCTTTTATTTTCATATTCCTGTCTCTTTTCTGCACTATCTTACTCCACGCTTTTCTCTGTCAGTCTCTTTCTTTCTTTTCTTCTCCTCCCTCCCCTCTCTTTCTCTTCATCAAAAAGATCTTCCTCTCGGTCCTGCTCATTCTTTCCTATCCTGCTTTACTTTTTCCTCACTTCTTTCCTAAGACCAGTATTTTTTTCAGTCTTTTCCAATCCTATTTCTTTTCTTCTAAGCCGGTACTTACTTCTCTCTCCAGTGAACACATCTTCCTCTTAGTATTTCTCACACCTTTCTGTCTTTCTCTCCTTTGTCTCACTTTAGCCTCCCTATCAATTCCCACATTGATATTAATCCTTCCCATACCCTTTCTTCCTTATCACTTCCTATTTTTTCTGTCATGAACTCACCTAAATTTTTTTCATACTGCTTTCTCTTCCACCCTTCATACTTATTCCTCTTCATTCTCTCATTTATTCCGTCTTCATTTCCTTTCTTCTTTTTTTTTTTCTTCCTGTATGCATCAGTCCCATCTTTCACTCTTCCTCATCCTTCTACCCCTGCTTCATTCACCAGTTTCTTCTCTTTCCTGGTCTCTCTTCCTCCCCATTTTTAATAGTTTCTTTTTCTCTTGTTCTTCTCACACCCCATTTCTTTCTCGAAGTCTTTCTTTTACACATTTTCTTTTACACTACTTTGCCCCTCGATGACAACACAATGAGCTAAATCAGCAGTAATGAACCAGCTCACCCACATTTTCCATTACAGCAACCTACAATTATCCTTTATTTCCAAGCCCCATTACACCCACTAATCACAGTAATACTCCCACCTTTAAAGTACAGAGAAAAGAAACTCGTACCACACTCGAATAACATTATGAAAAATGGATAAAATAATGCACCTGTAAATCACTCCCACACACCTGCTTTGTTTCTTACAGTAATGTAACCTCTTCAACCGGAGCTAAGTACTGTGCTACATAAACCTGCACTGGACCATCACTCCTACAGGCAAACTGCTAGATAGTTTTATTTAACAAAGGACAGACCTCTGTACTCAAGTTCACAAAGTCATTAAACTGAATAAAATCGTGCAGCGGTGACAATAATAAAATATAAAGTAAGTAATTGGATTTAAATGGTTAACTCCTCCACTGTTATGGCGTATTACATATATTAGTGTACTCCAGCTGCTTCATGGGACTTGAAAATGAGGGATAAATAATTATAACCTTAATTAATCCCTTTACTATTACAAGACCTTCTCATGTTGAAAAAAAAAAACATCTAGTGGTGGTCAGAACAACTAAAGCTGGCGTCACCGATTGGAGGTTGTTGTTGTTGTTGTTTAACCCAGGTCTGTCCGGCCAAGCAGACCCCTCGACCACAGGTAAGCAACTGCTTCTGTGGTGCCGTCCTACAGGTACAGTACTGTGCATACACTATGTAGGAAACTTGCGCTCCCTTTTGGCAGACAACTCCTCGCCAAGGTCCCTTCTCACTGCAATGTGCAAGCAAATATGAAGAGGTCTGTCTCTTTGGTGGACGCCGCAGCTGCTTCGCTCCATTAAGAGTACACAGCGCCACCATGTGTAGGCTCCTCGCCAGTGCCTTAAGGGGTTAGAAAAGAGATACGGCATTTCATCTAAACATTTTAATACAAGGACGGGAGGAATTCTTTTGCGTTTGCTGCTGGCTACCGCTGACATTGCTCGCACGTATACTCCTAGGTCGTTTCACATGATGGCAGCGTTGTGTGTGTCGCTGTCTTGAACCATTTCATTTCATTTCTCAATTTCGGAGGACTTCACGCAGGACCCCGTGCTTGGTTTGCATCTGACTTCCATACTCGTACCTGTGACTCTCCTCCAGCAGTCACTCCTCTTTCTCCCAACATTTCCAAATCATCTTAACCTATCGGGTCGAATCACTTCTATAATAGCTCTTATGACAAATTTGTCTTGTAACACACTCCTCTCTCAGCTCCGTCTCTCAGTGATGTCCTACTTATCCATCTCAACATTCTCATTTCTATACTACAGCTAGACAGTTCTATTCAACTTAGTTCTTCCCTTCTTCAAACGATTAAACAGAATCCCTAATAACCCTTTTAGGACAAGGATGTCTTCGAAAAAAATTACCCTTGCTATCAATACTTACCTTTATTTGCCATTGGAGTGGCTTCTGTTTCTTTTGAGGTTAAATTCCTGTGCAGGTTTCCAGCAGAGAAGCAACACCGACCAGAAGTAACATAAACCTGTGGCTGACTTCTGCATTCCTAGCACCCCAGCCTCCCCCCCCTCCCGACACACACACACACACACACACACACACACACGACTAGCATATTAGAGGCAAATGCAGATGCTGAACTTAAACGCTAGATACTGAATACCGGACCTTGTAACTCTGATACTGGTGTGGAGGGGGTAATGGGAGGACACAAGAATTACAAGTCGTACCGGAACTAACTAGGATGAAGCACTTGCAATTCCACTCCTAAACTGAAGTAAGAGCTGTATTTTAATGGGATAGGAGACCTCGTAGCACCTCTTTCTTAGTGATTTAGTTTTAGATCACACCTAAGCATTCTTTTATCATAGTAAATAGCAACATAATTTGCATCAACAACTAACAAGATTGTACTGAACATAAGATCATAAAAGCATAATAGGATAACTGCAGTAGGCCGGTTGGCTCATGCTAGGCAGCTCCTGGAAGAGTAACTGAACTATTCGAATGTGATAAGGATAGTGTAAAGTGCGCAATAAACCTCCAAGGGAAAGGTGTTATGAAATCACCAATGTCAACATACAGGAGAATACTTATGTAATGTGGACAATAAATCGCTGAGGAAGGGTTGTAACGAAACCTCCAATGCTATTTACACACATCGTCCTGATCACTGTATGGGGTAGGATTCATCTTTGGGTCGTAATCTCGTTGGCACAAACTCTTCGTGGTACCCCTTCCTTTGTGATTTACTTTGCGTTTGACACAGTAACATTTTCTTCCAGGCTGACATAGTTCTTTGATAACAGTTCAGCACGCGGAAGTATATTCGTATCGTTGCAAAAGACTAAGTAAGTCGTTATGGAAGAGGAGTTTTGAAATTTCCTAGCACGAATTCGGCCATTTGAGATCTCTGTCATGTGAAAACAGAATTTGTCATGAGCTGCCATTTAGTTTATCGATATTAAGTCTTTTAGTATGGAGCTGCTAGATGGATGTATTTAACTTCAGGGAGACTTCTCGTAATGAAGGCGTTAAAAATAATCTCGATGTACTGTACACCACCAGCATAATGTCCTTATATTACTCCAATTTTGCTGTCGACGGAGGATTCCCGCCGTTAAGTGACTATATCGATAATACGTGTAGCCAAAGAGTTCTGCTTACAGGATTTTTATTTCAATATCCTACTGATTGACTCATGATTTGAAATAAACTGGGCTAGAGAGATATGGCTTTTAAAAATGGCTCTGCAGGAACACCAAAGTCCTCTCTTGTGTCGACGTAGAGAAAGAAAATCCTGAGTCTAATAATATCAGCTCGTGGTTCTTGGTTCGCAGAATTTTCATGTTGCCGAGCTGAGCAAAAACACGAAGATTCGAGAGCAGGAAGATGATTATTTTGTCGAGACCCTCTGATCCTTTTGACCTCAGGGGGATTCTTACTCTCAGGAGACACAACTACCTCAAAAGTCTCGTGACAGGGGAGGAAGGAGAGGGGTGGAGGTTGGAGAAAGAGTGGGAGGGAGGGGGCGGAGTAGAGTGGAAGGAGTAGATTGGGGGAGGGGGTGGGGTCAACAAGGTTAACGGGAGGGGTGTGAGGGTTGACAGTGTGGGTGGGGGAGAGCAGAGTGGGGGAAATAAGGGAGAAGAGGGTAGAATCATGAAGAGCTAGAGAAAGTTTGCCCTAAAGCTGGTAATAGGAGTCACCTGGATATTTACCAGTGAAACACTAATGATTTTGCATCCTCACAGATTAGTAGGTCGGCTAAGGTTATCACTCATCAATTCTGCGAAGAGGTTGGAGAAGAGGAGGGGAGGGATGGAGAGGAAGGCGCTGAGCTGGAATCAAAGGGATGAATAGAGTACTTTAATGGCGGCGGTGGTGGTGGGGGTGTTATGTGTGTGTGTGCTTCTGTATGTAAATGTACGTGTATCTGAGTTTGTGTAAGGAGGGAGAGAGAGAGAGAGAGAGAGAGAGAGAGAGAGAGAGAGAGAGAGAGAGAGAGAGAGAGAGAGAGAGAGAGAGAGAGTGTGTGTGTGTGTGTGTGTGTGTGTGTGTGTGTGTGTGTGTGTGTGTGTGTGTGTGTGTGTGTGTGTGCGTGCGCGTGTGCGTGTGTGTGTGTGTGTGTGTGTGTGTGTGTGTGTGTGTGTGTGTGTGTGTATAGGAAAGGGCTGGGGAGGATGAAGAAACAGACATAATGGAAAGTTCATATGCACTGTAATGAAATGGCTTATAATTTCAGAACAGGATAAAAAAAAAAAACAGTGATCGCGGTCAACATGGAGTGCAAGCAAACAGAAAATATGAAAAAAGAAAGGATGTGATGCTGGAGATAGGGTGCCGTGGTGCAGAAAAGGGTTGGGTGATTTAGTGAAGGGGAGCGAGAGGGAAGAGAGAGGCAGATGGAGGTTGGAGGCGAGGCAGACGAGTTAACAAGAGAGTCAGGAGGGAGAGAGTGGCGGAGGGAAGAAGACAGGATCGTGGAGGAAGCAAGCAAGAGGCAGAAAGGCCAAGGGAGAATTAGATGAAGAGAGGAAGTGGGTACAGAGAGGGTGAACGACAGGGGAAGAGTCGGGAATGGAGAGAAGGGACACCAAAGGGAGAAGAGGAAGAGAGAGAACGGCAGCGAGAAGGGGAGAGGACGAGGAGGAGAGACATACAAGAAGTGAGAGGATGATGTGGAGAGAGAAGGCAACCATGAGAAAGGCAGTGAATCACACAGCGGATGACAGTCAAGGACGAGAAAAAGAGAAAGAGGACGGGAGATAGAGAGGGAGAGACATGAACCGAGAGAGAGAGGGGTAGAGAGAGGGACATACAGATGGGACTGTGACCAAGCGCTAACTGGCTGTCTGCAGTAATTAAGACAGCAGAAGGGTGGACAAGGAGGGCGACTAATGCTATCACGGCGCTGATGGACGACCCTCCCAGGGGACACACTAACACAGACCATGAACCTGTGACACCTAGGAGGCAGAGAATGTCTGATCAAGCTGCTCAGTATACAAGTAATATCCTCCACTGCAGCCAGCAGTGTCGCTCGTAAAGAAGGGCAGGGGTCTGTATAATGTGAGGCGACACACCAACAGAGACCATGAGCATATGACATCTGGGAAATACTGTAGAGAGTGTCAGACGAGGCAACTCAATAAACAAGAATATCCTCCACTATCAGCCAACAGGATTTGTCGTAAACAAGCGTCCTACAGCGTTTGAAGGAACACGTTTACAGGGATCATAAACCTGTAACACATGAAGAGTTGGTGTCTGGTGAACTCGTTCAATGTACGAGTAACATCCAACTCTACAAGCTAACAGTGTCACTCTTAAAGAAGGGAAGGGTCCTGTACAATGTTTGATGAGAATACAAACTTCGAAAATCATACCAAATGTACAGACTTTAATGTGTGTGGTATGAATCCAATCGTATATGGGTCAGACTGCTTCCAACCAATTGCTTTCGCTTTGACGGACACACATGCGTCTTTAATTCAGATCTCACACAAATGACTATCTTCAGTTGAGAAAATTCCAAGCATTCGAGGAGATAAAAATTTTCTTAAATATTTTTTTTCGCTGCTAAGGACGCACTGAAATATTCTATTCAGGCAATTATAAGACGAGTGTAATCTGCTGAAAGACAGCGGCAAATAAATATGTAAAGCCATTACATGAGTACAGACATGTTCACGGCAAAATGGGGAACCACGCTCAACAAGTGATATGGTTCTGGTCGTTCACTACCATGAAAACTCCCAAACGAAAAATGAATCTAATTAACACTGAACTTTTGAAGAAACTTCGGCCTACGCTTACTGTAGCTATCACAAGATAGTACGTGACCCATCATCATCACCATTATAATAATAATAATAATAATAATAATAATAATAATAATAATAATCTGACAAAGGAAGTAAGGTGAAAAACAAGTTCGTTTACATCAAGTGACCCCTCTCTCACTCTCTCTCTCTCTTATATATATGCTATCAGACTAAAAACAATGGAGCAAAATTCCAGCAAACAAATTACACATCATACACATATAACTAGCCATGAAAATTCGCCAGGACAAGATGAGAAGTGGTCGTGTTTACCATGGCGTCACAAAGGACCCCCGGCGACCACCTCCTTCTTTTACAACTGCGTGCGTGTTCATCTCGTCTGGCGGCCCCTCCACAGACATTATTAAAGCCCCCGGTGGCAAAAAATTAGAGGAAGTTGAACCACGAACGCGAGATTCTACTCACTGCACTTCAAAGAAAAAAAATGAAAACCTGGTGGGGAAAGAGAGAAGGAAAAAAAATGACAAAAAAGCGCGCGGAGCTCATTTCATTGCCAAGTCCTTGTGATCCATTCGTTCACATGTTGCCGAAAAGTGGGAAAAATTGTGAATGAGCGGCATATTTGAGAAGCACACTCAGCGACTGCAATCCCCACCCACCTGCCTCACTGCGACTTCAGACGCGGGGTCGTATTCTCGTTGGAATAAGCGATTTCACTGCGCCTCTTTCTTGGTGATTTTTTCCTTTGGCATATTTTACCGTGCCACGTTGGCTTGTATCCTTACTAAGTCTGTCTACTCTTGATATAATGAGTCAGTAACATACAACAGGATAAAATAATGTGTAGGAAGAAAATAAATATAGAAGGAAGAAGTGTAAGGAAGTCTGCCACACCAGCGAGAATACTACTCAGACGCAGAACTCAGCGGTACGAGATTAGGCAAACCCTGACAAGTTACGCTTAACCCTTCACCCAGACTGTTCAAAATTTATTCACATAGTCTTTGAAGGATACCTGTGGCTCTTGGGAAATTTGATCTGTTTACTCGGAATGCTTTACCAAAAAAATAAAATAAATAAATAAATAAAACACTTTCAATGCTTTCGCTATGAGAACGTCTATATCAACATGTTCTTATTGTATCCAAATTACTCAGTTTTGCTTGGGGAAGATTTTTCCAACCAGACGGTATATATATATATATATATATATATATATATATATATATATATATATATATATATATATATATATTGTTACATAGCCTATGATTTCATCATCCTTTGTGTAATTTTAACGCACAGTTGCTGCATGTTTGATCACGAGCGTGTTCTGCCTCAGTCCCCCCCTTCTACCGTTATAGTAGAGTAAGTCGTTCTCTCTGTTATTCAGAGCGGGATTTTCAGCTTTTTGTCCCCATGGCTTCATTTGCGCGTCCTTCTTACAAGTTGTATCAAGCTCTGCCGGCCCCTATATAATGAGCTCAGTCTCTGCATCACTGCCACTTAGATCTGCTCCTCATTTTGTTCGCATCTCTGTCCTCCCCTGTACAGATATTGTTGTTGTGAGTGCTCAGGAAGTCTCCAAACATCTAGCAGCCGTGTGTAATTTGAGTATAACTGTTGTTGCATTTTTTCTTGTACTGTGTAGCATAGGGTTAATTCTTAGGCCTAGTGAGGTTTTTGATTGATGTTGGGTTTTATGTCGGTCATTTTTTATAATAGTTTGTATCTGTAATAATTTATCTGGCATTCACTGAGTATTATCTGGTATCTCATTTTATCAGGGCTGACTTAGATAAATTTACTCTTGCTAATTTCGTGTTAATAGAGGCTATTGCAGTTAACCATATATTTAACCTGTTTATTTGCCATTACATTATCCTTATGAGTCCTGAATGTTTTGTTGTTGGTTTGTGCATTGAACTTTAACTTGTGATTTTACCTAACTCTTTTGTTTTGAACCTGGAACTTTGCGGGACAGTAGTGATTTTTAGTATTCTCACTTAAAGTGTACATTATCTTTCTCTGTTCCGTAACATAAATTTGGCGACCTCATATCAGGATATTCAGGATATTATCATAAGGATATTGCTCGATATTTTGTGACTGTTACTTATGATGTCTACTATTACTACACTTGATGAAGCCAAAGATTTTTTGTCAAATGTGCAAACAGTGCTGGATGTAGAAAACAGAACAAAGAATGAACTTAAGCTTGTTGCTCAACAATTGGGAATTGCTGTTCGCTCTCATCATTCTAAAGATCAGATTGTTGACATGATTAATGAAAGCTTGTTTAATGTAACTCCTCCAAATGAGCAAACGCAGATTGAATTAGCTAAGTTACAGCTAGCCCTGCAGGAGGCTCGTGTGAAAGAAGCTGAATTTCAAGCACGTGCTAAGGAGGCTGAGTCTCAGGCTAAGAAGGCTTGTGTTAAGGAGGCTGAATTTCAGGCAAATGCTCGTATTCAAGAGGCACAGGTACAGGCTCAGGCACAAGTTGAAATTGCTAGGATTCAGGCAGACCATGAGTATCGCATGAAGCAAGGTGGAACTGGATCATCTAGCTCTGATGATTTTGATGTGGCTAAAAATGTTAAACTTGTCCCTCCTTTTAATGAATCTGATTTAACAAAGTATTTTCAGTTGTTTGAGAGGGTAGCTACAGGTTTTAATTGGCCCAAACAGAATTGGCCAGTACTCCTTCAAACTGTTCTCACCGGTAAAGCTCAAGTAACTTATGCATCTTTGCCTCAGGATCAATGTGATAATTATGATGTAGTTAGGAGCTTGATTCTTAAGGCCTATGAGCTTGTTCCTGAAGCCTATAGAGTAAAATTTAGGTCAACTTACAAGCAAGATAAGCAATCCCATGTTGAGTATGCAAAAATCAAAGATCTGTTAGAGCAGTGGTTAAATTCTAAGAATGTGGATTCTGATTTTGACAAATTTAAGCAGATGATTTTGCTGGAGGACTTCAAAAGGTGTATTTATAAAGATGTAAGCCTATATCTTGATGAGAGAAGAATAAATAATTTGTCTGATGCTGCAGTTTTAGCTGATGAGTATGTTCTCACTCACAAGAGATATTTTAGAGAAAAAGGGAAAGCTGAGAGTAAGTACGTTGCCTCTACTCAGAGTACAGGTAACAGGAAAGAGAATAAAGATGATGTTTCTCAGGAAGTAAATACCAGCTTCACCTCTAGATTTCAGAAAAGTAAATGTACTTATTGTAGTAAGCTTGGTCATACTACGGAGAGATGTTTCAGGAGACAGCGTGATGTGAACAAAAAGGAGTCTTTAAATATTCAGTCAATTGGTCTAGTGTCCACTCTTGAGAGTTCCCAGAATTCTTTAACTGAGTTAACTGAACCTGCTTTGAGGGGAAACTTAAATTTTCATGATGGAGCTCCTCTTTTGAGCAGTAACGTGGGTGACACTCTCAAGAGTTCATGTGCTAATTTCCTGTCTGATGGTTTTGTCAGTCCTCTGGACAGTAATGACAGGAAATCAGTTAAAATATATCGTGACACAGGTGCTTGCCAATCCCTTATGCTGACCAGTGTTCTAGGCTCTAATGTTAATTCCTCTGATGAAACTGTAATCTTACAAGGTGTAGGGAATAATTACTTCTCTGTCCCTCTGTGCAGAGTGAATTTAGAGTCTGGTTTTGTTAATGGTTCCGTTATGGTTGGGTTGGTTGAGACACTCCCAATGTCAGGTGTAACTTTCTTACTTGGAAATGATATTGGTGGAAGTCAAGTGTGTCCAGCTCCTCAGTTGTCTGGTGAGCCGGTGGCTGCGTCCCATGATTGTGATGTCCCTGATGTGTTCCCTGCATGTGCTGTCACTAGGGCTAAGTCTAAAGTTACTGGTGACTTAGAGGATAATGATGATGATGATGATGATGTTATCCTAGCTGACACTTTTCTTGCTAATTTGGACCACTCACCAGATGAGGCAGTACCCCGTAGTGTTGATAATTTGTCTCGTCAAGAGTTGGTTGAGTTGCAGGTTGCTGACCCTGAGTTGAAAGGTCTAGCTAACTCTGCTTACAGTGAAGAAGAGTCAGCTGGTGCTTCTACTTGTTATTATGTAAAGTCAGGAGTACTTATGAGGAAGTGGAGACCCCCAACAGCATCAGCCGACTGTGAATGGGAGGTTGTACATCAAGTTGTCATCCCTCGTGTTTGTAGGCAGGATATCATTAGAGTGGCTCATGATTCCAGTTTGGCAGGACACCTTGGAGTGAGGAAGACTGTGGCACGCATTTTGAAACACTTCTACTGGCCAGGTGTCTTCAGGGATGTTTCCTGGTATTGTAAGTCTTGTCACACCTGTCAAGTTGTGGGGAAGTGTAATCAGACCGAAAAGGTTGCACCTCTAGTTCCCATTCCTCCTTTTGAGGCCCCTTTCACCCGTGTGTTGGTGGATATTGTGGGCCCTCTTCCTAAGACTTCTTCAGGATTTTCTTATGTGTTGACCATGATTGATATGGCTACTCGTTATCCTGAAGCCATTCCACTTAGAAATATCTCAGCAAAGAACGTGGTTAAGGAAATGCTAGGGTTCTTCACAAAGTTTGGTCTGCCCAAGGAGGTACAGTCAGACCGGGGAAATAATTTCATGTCAAATGTTTTCAAGCAGTCTCTGAAAGAGTTGGGCATCACCCAGATCACGTCTTCAGCTTACCATCCCCAGACCCAAGGAGCGTTGGAGAGATATCATCAAACACTCAAATCGATGCTCAAGAAATACTGTTTGGAACATCAGAAAGACTGGGATAAAGGTCTTCCATTCGTTGTGTTTGCTGCAAGAGAATCTCCAAATGAATCACTGGGCTTCTCACCTTTTGAACTACTGTTTGGCCATAAAGTAAGAAGACCCCTTAAGCTACTCAAGGAATGCTGGCTGTCGGAGGAAGAAGACGTCAACCTGCTGGAGTATGTGATGAAGTTCAAAGAACGGCTGTCCACTGCTTTACAACTGGCGAGAGAGAATTTAGGAGCTGCTCAGGAGAAGATGAAGACTTGGTATGATAAGATGTCCAGGTTACGCCACTTTCAGCCAGGAGATCAGGTTTTGTTTCTGCTACCAGTTCATGGGCAACCTCTTCAAGCCTAGTTTAGTGGCCCTTATTTCGTGGAGAAGAAACTCAGTGATGTCAACTATGTCATCGCCACACCAGATCGTAGAAAGAACAAGCAACTATGTCACATCAACATGCTAAAGTTATATCACAGGCGGGACGAAAATAATCCAGTCTGCACTGTAGCTGTTCCACCCGAGTCTGCAAGTGAAGCTCTCCCATGCAGTATGAGCCTGAGTGATAGTTTGGGGAAGAATCCTGATATCATGAATGATCTCCAGACTAAGCTTTCTCATCTACCTCCCAAGGAAAGGCAGGAGTTTTCGGCATTACTGCAGGAGTACCCGCAAGTGTTCCGTGCTACTCCAGGAAGAACCACTGTGTTGATGTATGATGTCGATGTTGGAGACGCAAAGCCAATTAAATTGCCTCCTTACCGTGTGAACCCAGTGAAAGTTCCTCTCATCGAGAAGGAGCTTGGCTACCTGTTGGACCACAAGATGATTGAGCCCTGTCAGAGCGAGTGGAGTTCTCCTGTCACTCTAGTCCCTAAGCCAGGTGGGTCACAGAGGCTTTGCATTGACTACAGACATGTTAATCAGATAACCAAAATAGACACTTACCCTCTCCCTCGCGTGGAAGATTGCATAGACAAGATCGGAAAGGCTAGGTACATAAGTAAGTTTGATTTGTTAAAGGGATACTGGCAAGTACCTATGACTGAACGTGCTGGGGAGGTCTCATGTTTTGTAGCACTGGGAAGGACATTTGCATGTTCTGTAATGCCATGTACAGATTGTTTTAGAGTAATAAGAAATTTCCTTTGTAAATTTCTTTTTTCTTTGTGGGGAGGTGTTACATAGCCTATGATTTCATCATCCTTTGTGTAATTTTAACGCACAGTTGCTGCATGTTTGATCACGAGCGTGTTCTGCCTCAGTCCCCCCCTTCTACCGTTATAGTAGAGTAAGTCGTTCTCTCTGTTATTCAGAGCGGGATTTTCAGCTCTTTGTCCCCATGGCTTCATTTGCACGTCCTTCTTACAAGTTGTATCAAGCTCTGCCGGCCCCTATATAATGAGCTCAGTCTCTGCATCATTGCCACTTAGATCTGCTCCTCATTTTGTTCACATCTCTGTCCTCCCCTGTACAGATATTATTATTGTGAGTGCTCAAGAAATCTCCAAACATCTAGCAGCTGTGTGTAATTTGAGTATAACTGTTGTATTTTTTCTTGTACTGTGTAGCATAGGGTTAATTCTTAGGCCTAGTGAGGTTTTTGATTGATGTTGGGTTTTATGTCAGTCATTTTTTATAATAGTTTGTATCTGTAATAATTTATCTGGCATTCACTGAGTATTATCTGGTATCTCATTTTATCAGGGCTGACTTAGATAAATTTACTCTTGCTAATTTCGTGTTAATAGAGGCTATTGCAGTTAACCATATATTTAACCTGTTTATTTGCCATTACATTATCCTTATGAGTCCTGAATGTTTTGTTGTTAGTTTGAGCATTAAACTTTAACTTGTAATTTTACCTAACTCTTTTGTTTTGAACCTGGAACTTTACGGGACAGTAGTATTCTCACTTAAAGTGTTCATAATCTTTCTCTGTTCCGTAAAAATATATATATATATATATATATATATATATATATATATATATTTATATATATATATATATATATATATATATATATATATATATATATGATATACTCTTTACTGACTTCGCTACTAAGGTTCTTTGTCAGTCTTAATAAGCTTATCTGGTGTAAACAAGAACAAACCAAGTAAGACGTAATCGTACTGAAGGGATTAAAAACCGCTCTCTACACACCATACAGTGACACAGGAGCTCACATTATCAGCTGTGTTTATTTACTGATTATTTAATGAAGCTAATTATCTCGTATATTCGTCCTCCCTCACAACTACAGTCTCATTTCGGCACCTTCTCGCCATCTCCTTCTCGTGAATCCTCTTTAAAGTTCCCCATTAACCTTCCTTACACATCCCCTTCGTCATCTCCCCTTCATTCCCTCTCTGTCTCCATCTCTTCTTCAACGCTTCCCCTCTTGGTTTCTCTAATCGTCCTCCTACCATATAGTATATACTCTCTCTCTCTCTCTCTCTCTCTCTCTCTCTCTTCCACATTCCAATCAACCAGTCTTTCGTTCTGCCCATTTCCTCCCTCCGCTACTCCATTTCCCTTCTCACCCATCCTCGCTCTCCATCTCCCACCGCCTTGCTATCTGCCTCCCCATCAGCTGGCAATGACGGTGCGAGGTTAATGAGAAATTTAATAACCCAGGTGGGGCAGGTGTGGGGCGACAGATAGCACTACTAATTTAATTCCCAGGTATCATCACACGTCGCCTACACCTGCTGGAGGTTGTTCAGGGTTGGGGAGGGCAGGGTTGGGTTTCATAATGTTGCGTTAGGTTCGTTTAGGTGACGCTTGTTCTAGCCTTAGCGAGGTTAGGTAGGCTAATGTAGAGTAGATTAGCCTGGGTCAAATTAGCTTAGGCTACATGGGGTAATGATAGGGCTGAGTAGGGTAGAGTAGGGTAGGATAGGATAGGATAGGGTAGGGTAGGGTAGGGTAGGGTAGGACATGTCAGGCTTTTAGTAAGGGTTAGGCGATGCTAGGTTAGGCTAGGCTAGACTAGGATAGGATGGAATAGGAGTGTAGAGGAGAAGACAGGTTAGATTAGGTTAGGTAAGGCAGGCTAATTTAGATTAGATTAGGGTAGCGTACGAATAAGTTTCTTTAAGTTATGCTAGGTGGGGTTACGTAGGTTAAGGTCAGGCAGGGTAGGTTACTTTAGGATTCATTTGATTTGGACTGCCTTTGTGTGGTAGACAAGCTTAAGTTGCAGAGTTGTCAGGGGGTAAATAAAGGCAGAAGTGATGCTGGTTTTACTGAAAAGTGTGACATAACTTTAGGAAAACTGACTAATGGCTAAAAAGAATAAAATATCAAACAAAAGGGAATAAAGTGGGATTACGTCATGTTCGATTAGGCTGGGGACGGAAGGAAATGAGATGTTGGGTTGGGGGACGACAAACAACACAACCACACAAGCACAACAGTTAACCACAGCAGCCAACCACACAACCTCACCAATCACACCCAGCAAACTATCAACACAATCGACCTCAACCACACAGCCACTGGTTAATTGCCAAACCACAGCAATGAATCACCCAGCCACGCCAACCATCCACACAAGCACACTGGTCAACCACACCATCCAGTCACACAATCTCACCAATCAGTCACAACAAGCAACCACAATATCCAGCCGAAAACCACGTCAGTCACACAGCCACCACACCAGCCAGGCTCCAAACCACAGCAGTCAACTACTCAACCACAAAAAACCGCAGTCAATCACACAACCACATCAATCAGCCACACAGTCGCACCAATCAACCACAAATCACAGCAGTCAAGTACACACTCACACAACCACACTAACCAAACAACCACCCAATACTGCAATCAACGACACAAACACTCCAGCCAACCACGCAACCACACCAGTCAACCACACAACCACACCAATCAACCCCCCAACCCCACCAGTCGAACACAACATATAATCACAGTCAACCCGCGGCCCCAGTCAACCACAGCAGTCAACCACGCCACCACAGAGCACAGGAGCAGTGAGCGGCGGAAATAAACCTTTGTGGCGGGAAGAGAAGGGTTGAAGGGGATATCACAGAAGGACGTGAAGACATACAGGCGGAGGAGTGAGGGGGACAGGAGAGGAAGGCCCAGACAGAGGGAGGAAGATACAGATGGAGGAGAAGAGAGAGGAAAGGAGGAAGAGGAAGGTGGAAGGGAAGAGGGAGGAAAGGAGGAAGAGGAAAGTGGAGGGGAAGAGAGGGGAAAGGAGGAAGGGGAAGATGGATGGGAAGAGGATGTGGAAATGGAAAAGGAAGGACAAGAGAGAGAGAGAGAGAGAGAGAGAGAGAGAGAGAGAGAGAGAGAGAGAGAGAGAGAGAGAATATCAGTCTATGATTAAAGCGAAGAAAGAGAGAAGAGAAAAACAAAGGGAGAAAGAGGGGGATAACGAGAAGAACGGGAGGAGGAGAGCTTGGAAAAAGAGGAGGAGAGAGAGAAAAGCCTGTCTGAGAAGGGATAAAAGGATGGAATAAATATGGAAATGATAAGTTACGTCAAAAAGGCACAAAACAAAAGACGAATAATGAAGGCTGAGAAGAAAAATACTGGCTAGAATGCAAGGATGTGGTGTAAGGATGAAAGTATGTAGGGATCTCATTCTTCTATTAATCTTGCTACCGCGGCCGATTTTACTCAACTCAGAGGCCTTTGGAATTAGAGGGGTTAGATGCAGCCTCGATTAACCTTTTCACTACCCTGGTGTTCTCCTGATACGAATGAATTGGTTTCGTAGTAAAAAAAAAAAATATGAAAAAGGCGTTCTCGGGATGAATCGGTTTAGGGATGAAGGAACTGCGAGATAAAGGAAGAGTGGAGAAAACTGGATAAAGAAAAATGAAGGGCACGTGATGGAAGTGACGGAATAGTGCCTTGGAAGAAAGGAAGGAAGGAAGGAAGGAAGAAAGAAAGAAAGGAAGAAAGAAAGGAAGGAAGAAAGGAAGGAAGAAAGAAAGGAAGAAAGAAAGGAAGGAAGAAAGAAAGGAAGGAAGAAGGAAAAGAAGGAAGAAAGAAAGGAAGGAAGAAAGGAAGGAAGAAAGAAAGGAAGGAAGAAAGGAAGGAAGAAAGAAAGAAAGGAAGGAAGAAAGAAAGGAAGGAAGAAGGAAAAGAAGGAAGAAAGAAAGGAAGGAAGAAAGGAAGAAAGGAAGGAAGAAAGAAAGAAAGGAAGGAAGAAAGAAAGGAAGGAAGAAGGAAAAGAAGGAAGAAAGAAAGGAAGGAAGAAAGGAAGGAAGAAAGAAAGGAAGGAAGAAAGAAAGGAAGGAAGAAAGAAAGGAAGGAAGAAAGAAAGGAAGGAAGAAGGAAAAGAAGGAAGAAAGAAAGGAAGGAAGAAAGGAAGGAAGGAAGGAAGAAAGGAAGGAAGGAAGAAAGGAAGAAATGAAGAAAGGAAGAAAGGAAGGAAGGAAGGAAGGAAGGAAGGAAGGAAGAAAGGAAGGAGGGAAGAAAGGAAGGAAGAAAGGAAGGAAGGAAGGAAGGAAGGAAGGAAGGAAGAAAGAAAATATGGAAGGAAGGAAGAAAGGAAGAAAGAAAATATGGAAGGAAGGAAGAAAGGAAGGAAGAAAATATGGAAGGAAGGAAGAAAGGAAGGAAGAAAATATGGAAGGAAGGAAGAAAGGAAGGAAGAAAATATGGAAGGAAGGAAGAAAGGAAGGAAGAAAATATGGAAGGAAGGAAGAAAATATGGAAGGAAGGAAGAAAGGAAGGAAGAAAATATGGAAGGAAGGAAGGAAGGCAGGAAGAAAGAAAATATGGAAGGAAGGAAGAAAGGAAGGAAGAAAATATGGAAGGAAGGAAGGAAGGAAGGAAGAAAATATGGAAGGAAGGAAGGAAGGCAGGAAGAAAGAAAATATGGAAGGAAGGAAGGAATGGTTATAAGAAGGAACGACGACAAAAATTCATGAAAGGGTAAGACTGAGTGGAGAGGGAGGGAATGAGGTCAAAGAAGATAAAGCGCAGGAAAGAAAATAAAGCAGAAATACGGCATGAGGAAATAAAAGGACTAAGGACTGGTGAAATCTGAAAGAAGGAAAGGAAATCAGAAGGAAGGATAATAAAATAAAAGAGTATATGAAAAGGCTGAGGGAGGACAAAGGGAAGGAATGGCGTTAAAACGAATCATATTATGAATGGTACAAGAGGGAAAGATAAGGAATGTTTAGAAGAGTAAGGGAAAGTAGAAAGGGAAGGAATAAGGAGACTGCCACGAAAGAAAAAGCAAAGGTAGTAGGAAAGAAACGAGCATATTGACCAGGTAAGAAGAAAGAGCAGAGCAAGGAAAGGGATCAAAAGGGATAGAGTGAAAGCTATGAAAGAAGGAAAACAGTTTAAAATGGTAGGGGAGAGCAGACGCAGATGGAGGGAAAGAAAGTAAAGATAGGGAGCACCCAATGGAGAAGAATAAGGCAAGAAGAGAACAATATAAAAGCTATAGAAGAAGGGCAAGACAAAAACACATGAAGAGGTAAGGGAAAGTACGCAAGTAAATTTCATAATGTATAAGGAAAGTAGAAATAGAAGGGTTAAAATGAAAAAAGGTAGTAAAAATCATAAAAAAGAAAAAATAAAGTAAAAAGTTCTGAGGAAGCTGAAAGATGAAGAATAATGTTATTTAAAGTAATGAACAAAAAAGGAAAGTATTAGGTTAAGAGGGACAGAAAAAGTAATCTATCTATCTATCTATAGCCCGACGCCCTAATCCCGCAAAAGGTGGCCGCAGACAAAACGCCTCCAAGTCACTCTGTCACCCACCATTTGACTCCCCTCCCCCCAACTCACCCCCCCCTCCCTCATATACCTCTTAACTCCATCCCTCCACCTCATCCTCGGTCTACCCCTCCCTCTCCCTCCCTCCACCTCACCTACATACACCCTCTTAGTCAGTCTTTCATTCTCCATTCTCTCCACATGTCCAAACCACCTCAGTGTATTTCTCCTAATCTTTTCAACCAAAAAGTAATAAAGAAATAAAAAAGAAAGAACACAAGTTAAAAAGTAAGAAGGAGAAAACAAAAATGAGGAAATAAAGCAATATAAATGTAGGGGAGGGGGATACAGAGAGAAAGAATAAGGCTAAAAGGTAAAGTGAAGGTGATGCGATACTCAGTCTGTGGGAGGTGGAAACGGTGATAATGGAAGCCAGGTGTACTAAGTGGGGTGAAAGGCTGTTAATTAATTAGTATGGCTGAAGGGAAGGTACGTACTCAGGTGAGGAGCCGGATGGGGAGTCTGGGGAAGTAGTTTAGGAGTAGGTGAAGTGTGTAACAAGAGAAGTAGGTGAGGGAAAAGCGAAGAGCAGGTGAAATGCCCAAAGGAAGTAGGTCAGGGAGATGGGTGGAAATGGCCATATTGAGAACGATGTGAGTACGACGAATTTCTATAATTATGTAGGCATAATTAATCTATCTACACCATTAACAACAATGTGAAATCAAGACAAGTAATTTTCATGGGCATAAATGAGACACCTTTTATCATAAGATGTGGTCAGCCAGCACGCTATGTTACAAAGTGTACTGTAGTCCACAAGGAACAAGAGAGTTTAATAACGTTTTGCTCCAAGATGTTACAGATAAAATGACCACCAGAGATCTGGGAATTTGCCTTTCCCCTTACAGTTTCAGTTTCAAGAATGCGGCTCTAAATTCAATGACACAGGGAACAGGCAATGACAGTATTAAGGAAGCAGAGGTAGAGGGATGGAGGATGGCAGCATTAGGGTAATTTCTTTCTTTCAGACTACTACCACGGGCCAATCACCAGATCCGATCACACGTCTTGGATGATTTCACCTACGGTTGGAAATGACAACAAAGACTTTCACATTCCATTAAATTAATTAACCATCAAGTCTTCGGCTTAGGAAACTCACTGGCTCTTGTTCCAAGCTCTTATTCTGCATGCTATGCTTTAATATTCTCATTTTTTTTGTAGCATTAGTAACAAGGACACAGAGCAGTTAACATTATCATCATACACCAGAATATCAACTTACACTTACGTAGAAATGAACTGGTAATGGAGAGACTGAAGGAAACCTTTTTTGCCAACGAGAATTCGATCCAGCACCGTAACAGATAAGGCAAGACTTTCCATTTTCCCACAACAACTCCTGGCTTTGCTTACATAATACGCAACACCATGAAAAACAAACAAGAGCGGCAACTAACTCCAATCTATTAACTTAAACTAGGCGAAACTGAGCCACGCCCCAACTTATGACCACTAACCATGTTTGGGTGAACCATTAACAGCCACTGACGTAAATTTTGAAAACACTATATCATTCAGTTCTATTATCACTTTCAAAATATTCGGAACTCATTATTAACCACAGCACTACAGAGCTATTCTAGATGGTGGCAAAAGGGTGACAGCGACACAGAAGACTAAACAAGTGCTCGTGGGCCCTTCGGGCCCCTCGCACTTGTTCCTGCGAAGGGCTCCCGCGTTTCTGTGCTGTTCTAGTGCAACGTTGTCACTTGGATTTTTTGCAGCTAACAAATTGATCGTGTTATTTGCAGCTTCGGGAATGAAACCCAAGTTGTTCGAACACAAGTCCGAAATACATTAATTGTACCTGTGTGCAAAAAATTCTACGGAGCTCCAATGCCGGGCTTCGGGAGTGGCCTTTTTTTTTTTTTTTTTTTTTTTTCTTTTGTCAAAATGTGATCGCTCATTAAATATAGTAAAAGTTTTTCAATTGTGATGGGACCAAGTTTTTTCACATCAGGGAATTTTTTGCGATTTCTGTGCCAATTTTGGTGCGATTTCAATGTGTTGTTTCGGCTGCCCAAAACACACACACACACACACACACACACACACGGCTACTGCTATAGTATATTAGATAAAATATGGAAGTATGGTATCGTAAATGAGAAACACCTGCAGCGTTGTCTTTCTCACAATGTCACAGCCAATCAGTTCACTGAAAGAGGCGGGGCATCGTCGCCGGGGAAGTAGTCGAAAAATATCTTTACCAATTTATGCGACCAGCTAATCTCCATAGAAACTAATATTTTCAAAGAGACATTTACTTTGGCCGTATCTTTCACTGTAATATTCACTCTAATATAGGGTCTGAAGTGGTTGGTGCTGCATGAATTAAGATAAAGGTATAAACAATGCAGACTTATACCCAACCTCAGCTTTATAAAGTTCATGTGTACAGGAAGTCCGTGTGTGTGTGTTTTTTTTTACATTCTTTCTGCTGTTAAATAGAGAATAACTTACAGAAACTACTCTATTAAAGTTCCAGTGCTGTTCATAAAGCTAACCAACTACCTTCCCTAATTTACAGAGGCAAATGTTGAAAAAAGACGGTGTTATTTTGGAGCACATCACGTACATACAAACGCGGACCTACAGTACATCACCACACCTCAGCGTCAGTACTCACCACCACTCACCAGCAGCAGTAGTCATCAGCATAATCACCTACCTGTAAACGACACAAGGACACGTTAATACACACCAATACAAGATTAGGTTGGTAAATACAAAGACGAAACTGGTAAATTCTTATATGACATCCAGCAAAATTTATATTGAACACGAATGCAAATATTATGTTCCCATTATTCTGATCTCATATCCAATAAAACTATATTATGAAAGAATACCATGACTGCGTTCGTTTAATATTTCTATCTGACCTACCATAAAATACATTAAATATCACCTGAAAGGTCAGGTGAAATAGTCTTTACCTGACTATCAGCAAAGGTTGATTAAACGTGAATTCAGAGGTTACGTTCTTTACAATTTATTCTGATGATACAGAAAAAGTTTACACGCGACTACAAGGATCAGCTATGACAATAAGGATCATGATATTCGGCCTCAAAATATTAAACACCAATTCACACACCAGGTTCGCTAAAATTTATCTGAAAATCCGGTCAAAAAAAAAAGAATCATGTGCCAGTGAAAGACTCAAATCGCGACAATTTCACAGCTTCTTTCTCAGCCGCCTCTGTTGCGTCCTGATTACTTCCTTAGTTGACAGATTTGCACACACACACAAAAAGCTTAATTCCCGTGATATCCGTCTTATTTATGCTTGACGTCTTACCTGATTATTTGACTTGGTTTATACACAACTCGGGGATGAAGGAAGAAGAGGAAGAAAAGATGAAGGATGGATGAATGGATGGACGGATGGATGGATGAAAGGAAGGAAGGAGGGAAGAAAAAAAGGGGAAGAAAAAAAGAAAGAATGAAAGAAAGAAAGAAGGAAAAAAAGAAAGAAAAAGAAAGAAAGAAAGAAGGAAAAAGGAAAGAAGGAAAGAAAGAAGAAGAAGAAGAAGATCAAGAAGAAGAAGAAGAAGAAGAAGAAGATCAAGAAGAAGAAGAAGATCAAGAAGAAGAAGAAGAAGAAGAAGAAGATCAAGAAGAAGAAGAAGAAGAAGATCAAGAAGAAGAAGAAGAAGAAGATCAAGAAGAAGATCAAGAAGATCAAGAAGATGAAGAAGAAGAATCTATATTATAATGATCCGATTTCTGTACGTTTGTTTGTTACAGTAACACAGCAAAAATGGCGCTATGTAACGCAATTTTTGTTCGAGCAAGGTACTGTTGAAATGCTCTAACCTGAAGAATAAAAATATTTCCAGTCCAATCGCGTCACTGGTTCCCAAGCTATTACTCGTTTCTGGCATTTTGCTTCAAATTTAGTATTTGATTTTAGTGGAGGGGATGGATTCGTCCTTTGTCCGGCACTGAAATTACCAGCGTGACAGAAAAGAGAGGAGTAACGTGTGTGTTGTATTATCACTCTCGTTTCTCCTTCCTCCCTCCTTATACTCATAAAATTGTATACTATAATGCTATATTATAATTTAGTATAATAGCAAACTACTATCCAGCCTCTCTCTCTCTCTCTCTCTCTCTCTCTCTCCTCAACGGGTGTCCCAGTAAGATAAAAAAAAAAAAAAAAAATGAGGAAATTCCTCGCTCCGTCTCACTCAAGGCATGAGTAATTCAAATGTCTGTTACCTTTCGAGTGAAAATAGGAACTGACTTGACATCGAGCGGAGGCCGCTGAAAGCGGCCTTTAAGCAATTAATAATAATAATAATAATGAGGAGGAGGAGGAGGAGGAGAGGAAATGTTAAGAGAGTAATGACCGTCACGATAACCTTTTAAGGACAGCAAGCCACTTTCCTAAAGGTATGGAAAGTCGTCTATCACATGCAAGAATGAAACAACAACGATTTTTAACATCTTGAAGTGGTAAACGATGTGAGTAGCTATGGGATTCCAACAAACATCACGAACGACAAGTTTTATGTACTGTAATCTGCTTTAAATCCATCACTACGACTGGCAAGGAAAAGCTCGACAAACATCCCCCAGGGTATGAAACACAAGTTACTTTACAAATCCAGTTCCCTTTTTTAGTTCTAGGCGAGAATGGACTGAGATAAGGAGAGTCTGCCCAGCGAAAAGGGACACCATACCGGTACTGAAAGGGTTAATGAAGACTGTTTACAACTCCCTTACTACAGGAGGTTTCCCTAGGGTGATAGAAATCTTCTGGTAGTAAAAAAAAAAAAAAAAAAAACTAACCAGATGTGCCTTAGGATGAAGGAAATCGTCAAGTAATAGTAAGAATAAATAAAATGAATGAATTAATAAATAATTAAAAATAAGTCGGTGACTATTCCTGCCCCCTCACCCTTTCCACAGCCACACCAAAGAGCACAAAAACAACTAGAGAGGCACTCAGTGGAGCGCATCTCTCTGACATAGGCAGCGTAATTTTCAGACCACTCTTCATAAGGGGCTAGGTTTTCTCATCGCTGATTAGAGTTTCGCAAAAAGTGTTTTCCGGATCCAGAATCTGTAATGCGATCCGGATCGGTCCTAAAAGTTAAACAATTGTTCCCTGGGACATGGCCTATCTGCCCATCAAATTTGGTCCAAATATCTCATTCAGTTTTTGAGTAATCCTGCCAACGGACAAACTAAAAAACAAATAAACCAAAAAGAAGAAAAGAATAAAGGAGACAAAAATTGAATGACACCAGGAAAATGATGACAGTGGTAAAAGGAACGGAAAGAAAGATAGTGAAGGCGTGCGAAAAAAAAGACTATCACGACAAATCCGATGAGAATAAGATATGACGAGAGAAAGAGAGAGAGAGAGAGAGAGAGAGAGAGAGAGAGAGAGAGAGAGAGAGAGAGAGAGAGAGAGAGAGAGAGAGAGATAGGGCGGTAATGGGGGCATGGCGTGTGACCGATGACATGGCATTACTTAACAGGGAAGGGGAGTGCACCAGCAGGATAAACGGAAGCAGAGCAAAGCAGGGGACAGCAGGGTAAACCAGTAGGGGATATGGGGCAAAACAGAGGAGTGTCGGAGAAAGTGGAGGGAATCTGAGAAAAGTAGAAGAACGCAACAGAAAGTATCAGAAAAGGAAAGCAAATATATTATGCAGAGGACAGAACGACAAATAGCAGTGGATAGAGGAAAGGAGGGAAAGGAGGAGCAGCGGAAGAGGAATGCAAGAAAGAGGAAGAAAGCAGAGAAATGCAGAGGAAAACAGAAGAAAGAAGGAGGAGGAGGAATGGTAAAGCAGATAAACAGAGGACAGTCTGGAACAACAGGGGCCTGAGGCAAAGCAAGGGGAAGTGGCAGGAAGGGCAGAGGCAGCACAAAAAGGCAGAAGAAAGCAAGAGAAATAATCCGACGAAGCAGCAAGAAAGTCAGAGGAAGAAAAACGGAGGATATCAGGGAACAACAGGGTATTAAGAGAGGACAAGTTAAAAGTAAGAAAAGAAATGAAAGAAAGAGGCAGGATTGGGGAAAGGAAGAAAATGCAAATGGGAGCATGCAAAAGCAAAAGACAGCAGGGAAAACCAAAAGAAAGCATGAAAATTGGAAGGAAAAACAAAACAGATAAGCAAAAGACAGCAGGACAAGCAGGCAGAGGGCCGAGACAAGGCAGCTAAGCAGAAAAATGCATAGAAAACTGGCAAGGAGAAAAGCAAAATAAATCAAGAGCAAGTAGCAGAAAGGCAAAGCAAGTGAATGGGGTAGACGAAAGCGGGGTAAACTGGCAAGGGGTTGAGGCAGTATAGGAGAGCATAGAAAAGCGAGAAAGTGGCAGGAACGAAGAAGGAAAGCTGAAACAAGCAAGAAAAATGTAAGCAGATAAGAAAATAGAAGAAGGAAGTGAGGAAAATCAGAAGGTGTCACGAATCAATTCGCGACATTTCCTTTTTGTGAGAAGCCACGAACTATTAGTGGAAAACTCACTGTGTATCGCTCAGTTAACCGTTTCTCTCTCCATTTCGGGGTATACTTTTCAAATAATTCGTCACTTTCAAAAGTGACCGATTTAATGCACGTCACTAAGTGCGCTACTGAGCGATACAATTGTTTCTTTATCGTTCGCCTCTGCTTGCATAAACCGTTAGCCACGCCTTCTTCCGGTGGCTCGTGCTTCCTGCCCATACATTATTTGAATTCAGTCGTGTGTTTGCTGTGACGGAGAAAGGGTCTGTGCTCAGAAGTGGAGAGGTCACCTAGCACCCCAAGCTCCATTAGTACAGTTAATCCCGGTATTCCCACCCACTCCTCGGGTGATACATAGTATTCATCGACTGGTATTTCTTTTGTGTATTTTGTAGTTTTAAGAGCTTAGTTAAGGTGTTTTTTCCCTAGGCGTAAGTATTTAGCTTCTGTGTGAGTGAGCGAGTGCGTCTCATTGATTTGATTTGAAATGTAATGTTAAATTTATTTTTGTAATTAATAAATTTAACAGTTCTATTTCTTGAGCTTAATGTAGAGTAAATCTTGTTTCATTTCTCCATAATTAAGCTTACTTTCCATATAGCTCCTAGCTTGCATAAACGTTTTACTATTCATAACTGGTACTTAGACCAGTCTTGTTGTATTAACTTAAAATCCGTTGTGCCAGGAGTTAATGCATCAGCAAGAACCTGATGTTATTATTATTAGTATTAGTTATTTATTGTCAGGGGTGATGTAACTTTCTCCAGAGGCTAACAGTACAGTAATTCAGCAATTGTGAGTAATTAGTCTCTGCTGTGTACTGTTGAGAAAGTTTATAAATTCTCGTTCTTGAGAATCTTAGCAAGTCAGCGTAAAGTAATCGTTGCTTGATGTAGCAAGACAATCATTGTCTTTGCTCTTCAATATTATTGAATATTATTATCAAATTAAATAATATTTAAGCATTTATATATCAAAATTACTGTGATAATATAAAAACCCCGTGACAATTGGCGACCTCATTCCAGGATATTAACTCCTAGCTATAAAGCTATTCACGAGATAGTGCTCACTCATTCATATTTAGGTATTTATAATTAAAGTTTATAGGCACAAGCTTACTGGTGTTTACCCTTAATTTAGCAAGTGAATTTTGCTTTATTAATCAATAGAGTACTTAACTCTAGTTTATTCTTGGTAACGCCACACGATTTTATTCGCTCCTGGGAAGTCGCCGTACCCATTGTGTTTATTATTGAGTCTTCCCAGTCATTTACATTTTTTATTTATTCTTTGCCAGGTAACAGACACTAACTTGTGTCTGTATTCTTTACTTGTGTTTATTAGTATTCGTCGCTAAGCAGTCAGTACTCAATTTCGGTTTGCTTGATAAATTAGCGCCATGGCTACTACTGTATTTTTACAGGAAGCCAAAGAAATGGGTCTTTCGGACCCAACCGAAATTAAAGAGTATATACTCTCACGGCATAATCAGGAACAGCAGCGCGAGAATGATGCCCGTGATGAGCGTAAGATTCAGCGCGAATGCGAGCGAGAACAGCGCGAATACGAGCGTGAACAGCGCGAATACGAGCAGAAACAACGCGAGCTCGAGTTAGAAAAAGAGCGAGAACAGCGCGAACACGAGCGAGAACAGCGCGAGTACGAGCAAAAACAGCGCGAACTCGACTTAGAACATGAGCGAGAACAGCGTGAGGAACGAGACAGAGAACGAGAACACGAACGTGCCGAGCGAGAAGCACGCGAGAGACATGAACTTGAAGTGCTGAAGCTCAAGCGAGATTCCTTGGCTTCAGACACGTCTGGTGCAGTTGGTCAAAGCTCCACGAGCGTTCTCCCTGCACATGTCCTGGCGACCCCACGCATCAAGCTTCCTTCATACAAGGAAAGCGAGCGAATCGAGCCGTACATAGCTCGTTTTGAGGACATGGCAGACTTATATCAACTGGATGAGGCAGCTAAGCGGCTTCAGTTTCTTAGCCTATTTGAGGGCCCTGCCCTCGATATTCTCCACAGAATTCGTGGAGACAATCTCACATATGAGATGATGAAAGCTGCACTCATTAAGGCGTATGGTCTCACAGTAGACGACGCCAAAGTTCAGTTCATGCGAGCCTCGTCTCCAAGACAAGGAGACAGCTGTTCAGTTCCTTGATCGTCTCACAGCTTACTTAAATGAGTGGATGGAGAAAGATGAAACTCCTTCCACGCGTGAGGGGATAATTGACCTTATGCTGCGTACACAGCTAGAGAGGTCGTGGCCTGCTGAGCTCATAGCACAGCTTAAGATCTGCCAGGTGAAAGATGCCAGCCAAATGGCAGAGAAGGCTGACGCATTCTTTACTGCATACGGGTATCAAGCTCGTAAGCAAAACACCTGGAGTAGAAAAGATACTGCCAAGTCTGGGAAGCCGTCTCAGACTGAATCCCAGCACCAAGGCCGTTCTCAGAGTAATGGCCAAGGTCCAAAACCGCAGTGGAAGGACCAGGGGCAAAACACTCAGAAACTTGAGTGGAAGAGGTACAACAAGTACCCTAACCAACAGCAGTATCAGCCACGCAACCGACCGTCGGGACAAACTTTTCCACCACCAGCTCAAAAGAGGCAGGAAGCGAATGCAGCCTTCATTCCTCAGCAGCAGCCTGGTGGTCACGTCCCTACCAGTGTGGGTACTTCCCCACAGTTCACTAGTCCCACAGTGACAGTGAACCCCCCTCCACAGATGGCCAATGTTCCATCTTCCCAATATAATTGTCAAGGCACAATGTTCGCCGCATCAATTCAGCAGCCTCATGAGTGGCTAGCTGCTTCCTCCACAGGCCCTCCCACAGGTGACAGTACCTTCCTTGTTCAGCCAGGGTTTGTGGGAGGCATTCCTGTGAAGGTCCTGAGAGACAATGGTTCCTCAGGTTGCTCTGTTAAGCAGAGTTTAGTTCGGCCTGAGCAGTATACAGGTCGACAGATCCATGCAAAGCTTATTGATGGATCAGTGAGATTGTTCCCTGAGGCATGTATCCAGGTGGCATCTCCATTTTATACTGGTACGACACTTGCAGTTGTCATGCCAGAGCCTCTATTTGACTTAATAGTAGGCAACATTCAAGGAGTCAAGGATAGTTGCTCCGATGATGACGCTACTCAGACTTCGGCTGCTGCGGTAACACGAGCCATGGCTGAGGCTCCAGATTGTGTCACCCCAGTGATCATTGAATCGCCGCAAGATCTGATGTGTAGTCAACTTGTTGTACAAGAACAACATTCTGACCCGACACTTGCTACCGTGCGGAACAAACAAAAGGGTCGAGTGATAAAGTATTCACGGGAGGTCGAGCCAAGTTCCTTCGTAAACAAGGACGGCTCTACCGTGAGTCACGAACACCCGAGGGCGAGGTTCGACTGCAGTTTGTCGTTCCCGCCAAGTACCGCCTAGCAGTGTTACAATGGGGTCATTGTTCAGTCTCAGGAGGTCACATGGGCAAAAGGAAGACCCAGGGCCGTATCCGAGCTGACTTTTCTGGCCAGGGATGGGACGGGACATAGATAGTTTTGTCCGTTCTTGCAGTGTGTGCCAAAGTATCACCACTAATCAGGGACATGCCCTTCCTGTGCCATTTGTAACTACACCTGTAATCTCTGAGTCAGTTGAGAGACAGGGTAGTGGTGAAGTGGGTTCAGACCTGACGTCTCGCCCATGGGCCCCACAGGACACGTTATGTCCAGGGCCTGTACATACATATTATGTACCGTAAGTTAAGGGGGAAGTTGAGAGGCGACTTGAGGCTATGGAAGACCCAAGTTTGCATAAGGATTCTCAGCTTCCCGGTACTAATAGAAGTACTGTAGGTTAAGGGGGAAGTTCGAGAGAGAACTCCGCAGTGGCGACTTGAGGCTATGGAAGACCCAAGTTTGCACAAGGATTCTCAGCTTCCCGATATTAATATAAGTATTGTAGGTTAAGGGGGAAGTTCGAGAGAGAACTCCGCAGAGGCGACTTGAGGCTATGGAAGACCCAAGTTTGCACAAGGATTCTCAGCTTTCCGATACTAATATAAGTATTGTATTGTAGGTTAAGGGGGAAGTGAGAACTCTGCAGAGGCGACTTGAGGCTATGGAAGACCCAAGTTTGCATAAGGATTCTCAGCTTCCTGGTACTAATATAAGTATTGTACTGTAGGTTAAAGGGGAAGTGAGAATTCTGCAGAGGCGACTTGAGGCTATGGAAGACCCAAGTTTGCAAGGATTCTCAGCTCTCCAATACTAATATAAGTACTGTAGGTTAGGGCACAGGTTGAGGACCCGTGTGCGGTTCGAGGCTATGGAAGACCCGAGTTTGCACAGGGATTCTCAACTTGCCGACCATAATCGTGTGCTAAAATTAATGGCGACCTCGAGTGTACTTTTCATAGCATGTACTGACTGCTAGCCAGAGAGAGTAATTGTAACATAATAAGAATTTTGTCTCATTGACACTTTTGATGCTCCACCTCAATTGGTTTTGCAGGTTCAGCAATGGGTGTAGCAGTTTTGCTGTGCGGACCAGCTGATCGTCTGCCGCACGCTGCCGCCTCTTCTCCTCTGCCTTCGTCGTCGCCATATTATTTACTGTGTCATTTTACACGTAGGTACAGTTACACTACAACTGTCACACCTACACCGCGTATTACATACACCACGCTACACAACAATTAGTTGTCAGTGTAAATGTAGCGAATTTTCGCTCAGTTTGACCTGAGTACAGGATTTTCACCGTCGTCACGGAGTTTTTCCCTCAAGCTTGCTTCTATTAACGTAAATACGAGGTTTTTTCGCTCACTGACGACTGCGACTTTCTCCTGTAGCAGGATAGCACACACACCACAGTGTGAATCTTGTGTGACTGAGTTAGGATTTATATGTATGTATATTGAAATCTTTCTTCTGAAGGAAGAAAGATTTAATTTTCATGGGGCGTAATGTCACGAATCAATTCGCGACATTTCCTTTTTTGTGAGAAGCCACGAACTATTAGTGGAAAACTCACTGTGTATCGCTCAGTTAACCGTTTCTCTCTCCATTTCGGGGTATACTTTTCAAATAATTCGTCACTTTCAAAAGTGACCGATTTAATGCACGTCACTAAGTGCGCTACTGAGCGATACAATTGTTTCTTTATCGTTCGCCTCTGCTTGCATAAACCGTTAGCCACGCCTTCTTCCGGTGGCTCGTGCTTCCTGCCCATACATTATTTGAATTCAGTCGTGTGTTTGCTGTGACGGAGAAAGGGTCTGTGCTCAGAAGTGGAGAGGTCAGCTAGCACCCCAAGCTCCATTAGTACAGTTAATCCCGGTATTCCCACCCACTCCTCGGGTGATACATAGTATTCATCGACTGGTATTTCTTTTGTGTATTTTGTAGTTTTAAGAGCTTAGTTAAGGTGTTTTTCCCTAGGCGTAAGTATTTAGCTTCTGTGTGAGTGAGCGAGTGCGTCTCATTGATTTGATTTGAAATGTAATGTTAAATTTATTTTTGTAATTAATAAATTTAACAGTTCTATTTCTTGAGCTTAATGTAGAGTAAATCTTGTTTCATTTCTCCATAATTAAGCTTACTTTCCATATAGCTCCTAGCTTGCATAAACGTTTTACTATTCATAACTGGTACTTAGACCAGTCTTGTTGTATTAACTTAAAATCCGTTGTGCCAGGAGTTAATGCATCAGCAAGAACCTGATGTTATTATTATTAGTATTAGTTATTTATTGTCAGGGGTGATGTAACTTTCTCCAGAGGCTAACAGTACAGTAATTCAGCAATTGTGAGTAATTAGTCTCTGCTGTGTACTGTTGAGAAAGTTTATAAATTCTCGTTCTTGAGAATCTTAGCAAGTCAGCGTAAAGTAATCGTTGCTTGATGTAGCAAGACAATCATTGTCTTTGCTCTTCAATATTATTGAATATTATTATCAAATTAAATAATATTTAAGCATTTATATATCAAAATTACTGTGATAATATAAAAACCCCGTGACAGAAGGAAGCAAGAGAAATGACAAGAATCGGGAAAACAAGATGAGATAATGAAAAGTAGAGGGAAGGGAAAAACCAGTATAGAAATATATATAAAAAAAGAAAAAAGTAGCTACAGGCTAAACACACACACACACACACACACACACACACACACACACACACACACACACACACACACACACACACACAGAAAAGCAGGTAAGAGGAAGGAAGAGCAGCGGGAGGAGCAAAATAAGAAGAACAAGTCCGGAGAAGCGGAAAAAATCTGGCGAGGAAGCGGTGAACGAAGAACACGGAGAAAAATTCGAGACCTGGAGAGAGGAGAATGGCAAGGCAAGTACAACGGGCAAGCAGAAAACACACACACACACACACACACACACACACACACACACACACACACACAACACAAAGAGAGAGAGAGAGAGAGAGAGAGAGAGAGAGAGAGAGAGCTGCATGACACGAGACAGCACGGAAAATCGGTGAAAGGCATACAGAAATCAGAGGAAATCAGAGAGAGGTACAACAGGGGCTACGAAGAGACAGGCATAACGTAGAGGCAGAGAAGGCAATCCAGAGAAGCAGAAGCAGACAGGGCAGGGAAAATGACAGAGAACAGGGTAGTAATCCACCGACGAACAGAGAGAAGACATGTAAACCAATAGCAACAAGATGAAAATCACAGAGAAGGAGGGGAAAGCGTAATAACTGTGAGAGAGAGAGAGAGAGAGAGAGAGAGAGAGAGAGAGAGAGAGAGAGAGAGAGAGAGAAGTATGATGTAAGTAGTAGAAAGCTGATAAAATATTAGCAAGCACAGGATAAAATCTGGAGGATCTAAACGAAACACTGACAACAAAGGCAAGAAGGCAATGTCAGGGAGTACAAGCAGGCAAGGTAGGATGAAAAATATACAATGATAAGTACGTAAAAGATAGAGATTGTGGAAGGAATATGAAGCACAGAAACGAAAGGAGCAACAAAGTAGTTGAACAGACTAAAATGCGAAAATAAGAAAGTGGAAGGGAGAAGTAAATTAGGAAGAAAGAGAAAAACAGCAGGAGGGAAAAGGAATAGGAAGGGAGAAGCAGGAAGGAAGATAACTGCAGAAAGAGAAAAATCAAAGAAAGAAGAAGAGAGAGGAAGCGGGAATCCGAAGAAAGATGACAAGAGAGAGAGAGAGAGAGAGAGAGAGAGAGAGAGAGAGAGAGAGAGAAGAAAGGAGGAGGAAGCAGAAAGCAAGATGACAGCATTGTGAAGCAGGAGCAAGAACGGACAAGAGAAGAGAGTTGTAGCAGAAGGCGAGGAAGAGGGAAGCAGAGGATCATGGAGAATTGGGTGAAAAGTCAAAGCAGTTACAGGATGATAGAGAGAAAGGGAAAATGAGTTAGGAGGGGAGAGGGGAAACAAGGGAACAGAGGAGACTGAGTCGGGAATGAGGTTTTGCAGTGAGAGAGATGAAGGAAGGGAGAGGGATTGACCAGGAGAGAGAAGGCTAAAGGGTGAGGGAGAGAAAGATATGAACGAAGGACGAGGGACGGAGTAAGAGAGGAAGAGAAAATGCGACGGTGTGAGGGATGAGGAGGCAGCAAAATGGTGAAAGAGAAAGAAAAGGAAGAGAGGACAAAACAAGGAGAAAAAAAAAGAAAACAAAAGGTTAGGGAAACAGAGATATGAAAGAAGGAAAATGATGAAGCGGGAGAGGTAGCGAGAGAGAGAAGTGAATGGTGTGAGACAAACAGAAGAATGGAAGAAGGAATATGGACTGAAAAGAAGAGAGAACGACAGAAAGCAAATGACTGAGATCGAAAGATGAAGGAAAGGAGGATACTGAAACAGGACAGACAGTGGAAAAAGACAGAAGGAAGAGGGAAAGAGGTGAAGGAAGGAAGAAAGACGGAGCAAGGAAGAAAGAGGAAGAGAAAAGGCGAAAGGGTGAAGGAGTCGGAGATGAAAAATGGGAGCTGGCAGACCAAGGGAGAGAGAGTGAGACAGGCGGCAAGGGGTGTGGGAGGGAGACAGAAGTGAATGAAGGGAGAGAAAAGGAGCAAGGAAGAGGGAGAGAGCAAATGGGTGAGGACGTGAGACAGAAAAAAATAAGAATGAATAAGAGGGCAAAATGAAGCCAGGGAGGGAGCGAGGGAAGCGAAGGTCAGTGATATGAAGGAAAATAATACGAAGATCAACGGAAAAAAAGTTGATGGGCAAGTACTTACCTTATAATAAAATACATATGAGTGTATTTATGTATATATAAGGATGAAAGAGAGATGAAATAATATAACGTAGGCAAGAAAATACAAGGACACGAACATAAACAGCAAGGAGACGAATTGGAGTAGACTGTAGCACCAGTCGAGCAGGGCAGGACTCCCAAGGTGGGTGGAAAGCTGATGACAGGGAGAGCTGGAGCTCCAGTTTCATCAGCCCTCGGGGCTAGTTCCTGACCATCCCCCTTTGCTGAACCTTTTCAGTGTTTCAGCAACGCAGAGAATAGGCCAGCATGCTCTCTAATACATGCTGTATCCTCCTACTTTCTCTATACTCATTTCAAAGCCAAAGGTGGCTGTTGTGTATATGTACGCAATGACTTATCTTGCTCTTGTGTTCCTGAACTTGATTCTTCTGAATTCTCTACTATCTGGCTTCGGCTCTCCTGTCATTTTCTGACTAAATATATCTGCGCTGTTTACTTATCCCCTAATTCGACTATCAAAAATTCATTGACTATCTTACTTCTACGATGGAACACATTCTATCCATTTCTCCTTTCTCTGAAATCTCCACTCTAGGAGATTTCAATGTTCACCACCACCCTTGGCTTTCCTCTCCCTTCATTGATCCACAGGGTGAACAAGCCTACTTCTTTTCTAGCCTTAATGACCTAGAGCAGCTTGTACAGCACCCTACCCATATCTCTGAGGGCCTTGGAGAGAGCTCCAACATACTTGACCTCTTCCTTACAACTAATCCTTCTGCTTACGCTGTTAATCTTTCCTCTCCATTGGGCTCCTCCGATCACAACCTTATTACCTTAACCTGTCCTATCGCTCCGGTACGGCCTGCAGACCCTCCAAAGAAATGTCGACTGTGGCAATTTGGAGCTGTGGATTGGGAGGCCTTCAGGCAGTACTTCTTTGATTTTCCCTGGAATGATTATTGCTTCCACGCCCATGAGCCATCTGAGTGTGCCTTGCGCATTACAGAGGTTATTCTCTCGGGCATGGAAACGTACATTCCTTTCTCATATCCACTGACTAATGCACGAAAGCCTTGGTTTAATCACGCTTGTTGTAATATGCTAAGCAACAAGGAGGGGGCCTATAAAAGGTACTAGAGCCAACCCACCCCTGAATCACATCTTTTTTGTTTCTGCCCGAAATCGTGCTAAGTCTGTTCTTCGCTCTGCTAAAAATAATTTCATCCGTACTAAATGCTCTCAACTCTCAAACTTGAATTCTTACAGCTCCTTCTGGCACCTTGCCAAAAACCTTTCTAACAACTTTACCTCATCATCCTTCCCTCCTCTTTTCTACTCTGATGGCTCTGTAGCTATTTCTTCTACTGATAAAGCACATCTATTCGCTCAGACTTTCTCCTTCAATTCCACCTTAGACGATTCCGGTGCTGTTCCTCCATCATTACCTTCCTCTGACTTCCTCATGGCTGACATTAAAATTTCTTCAGCTGATGTATTTTCTGCCATCACTGGCCTCAAATCTAACAAGGCATATCGGCCTGATGGGGTCCCTCCTGTTGTCCTGAAGAACTGTGCTTCTATGCTTACACCCCGCCTAAGCAAACTCTTTTGCCTTTTTCGTTCAATTTGTACCTTTCCTTCTTGCTGGAAGTTTGCTCTCATTCAGCCAGGCCCAAAGACGGGTGACCATTCACAACCCTCTAATTATCGTCCAATTGCTTTAACATCCTGTGTCTCAAAAGTTTTCGAGTCTATTCTTAGAAAAATTTAAAAGCATCTTTCTTATCACAACAATCTTTCTGATCGTCAGTATGGGTTCTGTCAGGGATGCTCCACTGGCGATCTTCTTGCCTACCTTTCAGACTCCTGGTCATCCTCCTTTCGGGACTTTGGTGAAAGCTTTGCCATCGCACTTGACATCTCAAAGGCTTTCGATCGAGTCTGGCATAAATCTTTAATTACCAAACTGCCTTCTTAAGGTTTCTATCCCTCTATCTGTGCCTTTGTCTGCAGCTTCCTTTCTGGTCGTTCTATAGCCGCTGTTGTAGACGGCCATTGTTCTTCTAGATCTATCAATAGTGGTGTTCCTCAGGGCTCTGTCCTATCACCGACTCTCTTCCTTTTATTCATCAATGATCTAAGCTGTACATCAAACCTCACCCACTCATACGCTAATGATTCCACCCTTCACCTTTCCATTAGGTTCTCGTAATGTCCATCTCAGCAGTTACTTCAACAAACAAGGGATGAGGCTAAGGCACACCTAATGTCCGACTTGGTTCGTATCTCTGACTGGGTTAAAAATAATTTTGTTGTTTTTAATGCATCAAAGACTCAGTTTTTACACCTATCAACCCGACACAATCATCCACAGGAGTACCCACTAATGTTTAATAATATTCAGCTTAATCCTGCATCATCCTTGAATGTGTTTGGGGTTTCATTCACTCAGGATTTATCTTGGAAAGATCATATTACACCTCTTGTAAAATCAGCTTTCAAGAGATTAGGTGTGCTAAGCTGACTCCGTACCTTCTTTACCCCTGCACAATTGGTGACTATATACACGGGTTTTATTCGCTCCTGTGTAGAGTACAACTCTCATGTGTGGGGAGGCTCCCCACATACAGCTCTTCTCAATAGGGTGGAGTCAAAGGTTTTTCGTCTCATTAAATCTCCTCCTCTTACTGGCTTCCTTCAACCTTTGTCTCTTGGCCGCACTGTTGCCTCTTTATTTCTTTTCTATCGCTACTTCCATGGTCACTGGTCCTCTGAACTGTCTGCTTGCATCCTTCCACCTCTATGATTGGGCACGTAGCACCAGTCTAGCAACAAACTCTCATCCCTTTTCTGTCCAACTCTCTAATGCAAGAATTAACCGTTATTCCCAGTCCGTCATTTATGCAACAGGTCAACTCTGGAACTGTCTCGCTCTGTCTGTGTGTCCTACTTCCTATGACCCCCAGTCTTTCAAACACAGTGTGTCCATTCATTTCGAGATGAGCGGATCTTGAATTTGGCTCACTTTTATATTGTTTTTGTTTTTTCTTGGAAGGAATTGTTTGTGGGCTCCTAGCATTTGGTTCCTTCTTACTCGCATTAAAAAAAAAAAAATAAAAAATAAAAAAATGCAAAGCAAATGAGGATTGGGAAAAAACTACGAAAGGGAAAGGAGGAAAGGAGGAAATTGAGGGGAGAAGAAGGGAAGAAAGAAAGTAGTCAGGAGAGAATGGGAGAGGAAGATGTGGAATGGAAAGACCAAAAGACCATTACGTACCAAGAAAGAGGAGATAAGACGGTAAAGAAGACAGAGACGGAGAAAAAAAGAGTGGAAGAAGGATATAAAAAGAAAAACAAAAAACAAAGGATACAAAAGTGAAGAAGCGAACGGGTAAAAATGGAAAAGAACAGACAGAATAAAAAGGTGACAGAAGGATAAAAAGAAAAAGAAAAGGATAACATTAAGAGAAACAAGAAGTGGCAGACCGATGAAAGAAAATAACAAGTAGAAGGATGAAGAGAAAAATTAATAGGAAGACAGAGAATGTATGATAAAAAGGAAAACAAGACTCCAAAGGATGAAAAGTAAAAAGAAGTGGCAGAAGGATAAACGAAAAAAACGGCCAGACCGATAAGAATGAAGAAAATAAAAAGAGAGGCAGGCAGATGAAAATAAAAATAAAAGAGGCAGAAGGAAGAAAGGAAAACGAGAAGGGGACACAAGGATTGAAATAAAATAAGAGGCAGATGGATACAGAAAAAGAGGAGACAAACAGATAAAAAGAGAAAAATTTCGCCGAGAACTCGGGCCCCGAGCTGTCGATGCAAAGCATCGCTCGGGATGCCTCCGTCAAGTCTTGAGCAAGAAGCTGCCATACGACCTTCTTGACAGGGTTCATTGTGGACTGAAATGATACACCAAGATAAACCAAGTCGACCCCATATGACCTTGACCTTTGATCCCCTGACCTTGCTGACCCAATCAGTTCATTGTCCTTTCATACTGTATCACTGATAAATGTTTGGTCTAAATCCGTCGAGGGGTTTACGATATCGCGTCCATACCCATATGAGCTTGACCTTTGACCGTTTGACCTTGGTGGCCTAATCATATCATCGTCCCTTCATACTGTATCACTGACAAAAGTTTGGTCGAAATCCGTCGAGGGGTTCGGGAGATATCGCACCCACAAGGATAAACTAAGTCTAATGACATTGACTTTTGACCCCTTGACCTGGCTGACTTAATCAGTTCATTGTTACTTTATACTATATCAATGAAAAAAGTTTGGTCGAAATCCATAGAAGGGTTCAGGAGATATCTCGCCACTCTCTGGTTTCAGCTCTCCTGTCATTCTCTAACTAAATATATCTGCGCTGTTTACTTATCCCCTAATTCTACTGACTATCAAAAATTCTTCGACTATCTTACTTCTAAGATGGAACACATTCTATCCATTGCTCCTTTCTCTGAAATCTCCATTCTAGGAGATTTCTAATATTCTCCACCACCTTTGGCTCTCCTCTCCTTTCACTGATCCACAAGGTGAACAAGCCTACATCTTTTCTATCCTTAATGACCTACAGTAGCTTGTACGGCACCCTACCCGTATCTCTGACCGCCTTGGAGAGAGCTTCAACATACTTGACCTCTTCCTTACAACTAATCCTTCTGCTTACACTGTTAATCTTTCCTCTCCATTGGGCTCCTCCGATCACAACTTTATTAACTTAACCTGTCCTATCACTCCAGTAAGGTCTGTGGACCCTCCAAAGAAACGTCGACTGTGGCTCTTTGGAGCTGCAGATTGGGAGGCCCTCAGGCAGTACTAATTGATTCTCCCTGGAATGATTATTGCTTCCATGGCCGGGAGCGATCTGAGTGTGCCTTGTGCATTACGGAGGTTATTCTCTCGGGCATGGAAGCGTACATTCCTTTCTCATATCCACTGACTAATGCAAGAAAGCCTTGGTTTAATCACGCTTGTTCTATTATGCTCCGCAACAAGGAGAGGGCCTATAAAAGGTACCAGAGCCAACACCCCTGAATCACATCTTTTTTATATTTCTGCCTGGAATCATGCTAAGTCTGTTCTTCGCTCTGCTAAAAATAATTTCATCTGTACTAAATGCTCTCAACTCTCCAACTCGATTTCTTCCCGCTCATTCTGGCACCTTGCCAAAAACCTTTCTAACAACTTTACCTCATCATCCTTCCCTCCTCTTTTCTACTCTTAGGCTCTGTAGCTATTTCTTCTACTGATAAAGCAGACCTCTTCGCTCAGACTTTCTCCTCCAATTCCTCCTTAGACGATTCTGGTGCTGTTCCTCCATCACTTCCCCCCTCTGACTTCCTCATGGCTGACATTAAAATTTCTTCAACTGATATATTTTCTGCCATCACTGGCCTCAAATCTAACAAGGCATATCGGCTTGATGGGGTCCCTCCTGTAGTCCTCAAGACCTGCGTTTCTGTGCTTATACCCTGCCTAGGTAAACTCTTTTGCCTCTGTCGTTCAACTTGTACCTTTCCTTCTTGCTGGAAGTTTGCTCTCATTCAGCCAGTCCCAAAGAAGGGTGACCATTCTCAACCCTCTAATTATCGTCCAATTGCTTTAACATCCTGTGTCTCAAAAGTTTTCGAGTCTATTCTTAACAGAAAAAGCATCGCTCCTATCACAACCTACTTTCTGAGTGTCAGAGTGGGTTCTGTCAGGGACACTTCACTGGCGATTTTCTCGCCTACCTTTCAGACTCCTGGTCATCCTCCTTTCGGGACTTTGGTGAAAGCTTTGCCATCGCACTTGACATCTCGAAGGCTTTCGATCGAGTCTGGCATAAATCTTTAATTACCAAACTGCCCTCTTACGTTTTCTATCCTTCTATCTGTGCCTTCATCTATAGCTTCCTTTCTGGTCGTTCTATAGCCGATGTTGTAGACGGCCATCGTTCTTCTCCTAGATCTACCAGTAGTGGTGTTCCTCAGGGCTCTGTCCTATCACCGACTCTCTTCCTATTATTTATCAATGATCTAAGCTGTACATGTAACCCTATCCACTCATACGCTGATGATTCCACCCTTCACCTTTCCATTCGGTTCCCGTAATGTCCATCTCAGCAGTTACTTCAACAAACAAGGGATGAGGCTATGGTACACCTAATGTCTGACTTGGTTCGTATATCTGACTGGGGTAAAAATAATATGGTTGTTTTTAATGCATCAAAGACTCAGTTTTAACACCTATCAACCCGACAAAATCTTCCACAGGAATACCCATGAATACCCATTAATATTTAATAATATCCATCTCAATCCTGCATTATCCTTGAACATGCTTGGGGTTTCATTCACTTGGGACTTATCTTGGAAAGATCATATTGCATCTCTTGTAAAATCTGCTTCCAAGAGATTAGGTGTGCTAAGCCGACTCCGTACCTTCTTTACTCCTGGACAGTTGTTGACTTTATACACTGGTTTCATTCGCCCCTGTATAGGGTACAACTCTCATGTGTGGGGAGGCTCCCCACATACAGCTCTTCTTAATAGGGTGGAGTCAAAGGCTTTTCGTCTCATTAACTCTCCTCCTCTTACTGGCTCACTTCAACCTCTGTCTCTTCGCCGCACTGTCGGATCTTTATCTTTTTTCTATCACTACTTCAATGGTCACTGCTCCTCTGAACTATCTGCATGTAACCCACCCGTCTAGCAACAAACTCTCATATCTTTTCTGTCCAACTCTCTAATGCAAGAGTTAACCGTTGCTCCAGTCCTTCATTATGCAACAGGTCAACTCTGGAACTGTCTCCCTCTGTCTGTATTTCCTACTTCCTATGATCTCCAATCTTTCAAACGCAGTGTTTCCAGGCATCTCGAAATGAGCGGATCTTGAATTTGGCTCTCTTTTGTAAGCTATTGTTTTTGTCTTTTTCTTGGAAGGAAAGGTTTGCCGGCTCCTAGCCTTTGGTTTCTTCTTCCTCGCATAAAAAAAAAAAACTATGACATTGACCTTTGACCCCTTGACCTATATGACCTAATCAGTTCATCATCTCCTCATACTGTATCACTGACGAGAGTTTGGTGGAAATTCGTCGATGGTTTCAGGAGATACTGCACCCACAATAGTGTTACGGACGCACGGACCCACACGCGCGCGAACCCACGCACGCACGGACGGACAGACCAATTAGTTAATACCACCTCCATCATAGGTGGGCGGATGCTTAAAAAGGTGCCAAGAGATAAAAAGAAACAGAGAATGAAGAGGCCAAGAATCAAAGGAAACACAACTTCAAGCATGAAAGAGAGAAGAACGCACGCATCGGAGGGAGCGTAGAAAGGCCGGCAGGGGTTGGCCGTAAGTTAACACGCATTTTCCTAACCGGTACCATTTATTTTTCTCCATATGATACTACGTTAAACCTCGGAGGGTAAGAGGTTTCTCAGAGCTAATAAATGAATGAATAAATAAATAAACATAAAAATGAATAAATAAAATGCACCGGGGTAACCAGAGCAAAATAGGAAAAAGTGTGCATGACCACCCAGAGGCCTCCAGGGACCGTACTCTCGTGGACGGGGGGCCTTTCTAGCACTTTTCCTTAGCGATGCGTTTTCCATATCATATATTAGTTTTCCCATTTGTTATTATGCCTATTTTAACATCGAAATAGTTTTGTATTTACAGCATTCAGGAAAATACTTTTCTGTACGTGTCATACGCACAAATAAGCTGATATTAAAGAGGTGCTTGGGAGCTGCTTTAGCTAATGAGAATAAGGACCCAAGAGCTGAAAACGATTGCAAGGCAGTGATCAGAATAAAAACACGATACATGCTCGACGATGCAGTGGTTTATATCCTCACTGTCACCCTCATCCACAGCACTGCAAAGTTTAGAGGCGGATCGAGGCTACAACCCACCATAGTCCAGAATATAAAAACAAGAAGAAACAGACGAAACAAAAGTAAAAGGAAGAGACGGATGGCAACTAGCAAATGGGACGCAAGGCAAAGATACGCATACTTGAAGAGTGAAGAGAAACGAAACACTGAGACAAACAAAAGAGGAAAACTAAAAGAAATGATTATAACCGGAGATCCTCTTAAAAGAACAAAAACTGGTAAAAATAGTAATGAAATAAGAAGCAGAGAGAAAAGACCGCGCAAGAATAATCCACTTGATGTGAGGGATTTCTCTCTTGAAAAAAATCTGCGGGAGTTTACCATAATGAAATACTTGGGGTTCACACACTGCGGTGAAAAGGAAGCTGAGACTGTTTTTGTCTCTTTGAGGGCGTAGGATTTCTCTTTGACGAATAAGATCGTTAGAAGGTAACCAGAAAAATATGCCAAAGTTGGAGAGTGCAGGTAAAAGAGTAAAAATAAGTGAAACTAAAACACAAACAACCAGAGGGAAAAAATAGTCTGCCCCAGATTACACGCATAAAAGATAAGAAAAGACAGACAAAAGAAGAGTTCTCAGTTTGCTGGCCATTTATTGTTGCTTCGTGCCAGCATCATCGTCAGTTGGCAAAACCGTCAGCGGACATGACCATTAAAATAACATTCAGAATTGTCTATTACATCCTGCAAAATCTGATACAATGGTCAAGTCACACCACAGTCAGCTTCATAATGCTACCTTAGATAAAACCAACTTCTTCTATATTCATTTGGTTCTTTCAAACCCATGCCAGCTCGGTCAGGGTCGTTCAGGTCAGTTTAGGGATATTCATGCCTAATTAGGTCCATCCTGATATAATTCCACTCACAGCACAGTCAATCGGTCAGTCAGATTAATTCAGGATCATTCAAATTAGTTCAGGTGCAGTAATATCAGTTAGGTTTACTGAGCCACTTTCAGGCCCACTGAGACAAAGTGAGATCTACTGAGAGAACTTATGAGCCATTCAGAGGTCCACTTACATTCACTCACTCAGTTTTGATTCATATATTATGTTACTGTAAATCCATATTGGTCAGTTTAGTTCATCTCAGCTGCTTCCATTTCAACATATTTTAGCAATTTTAGGTCCGTTAAGTTTACTTTATGTAATTCATATCAATTTAAGTCAACAGAGATTGATTCATACGATCTCAATGAAGGGATGTTAAAAAAAAAAATCAGCTTCATCGGTGCAATGTTTTTCGAGATATGATACGAGTAGTTCACGTCTTACGTGTGGTGCCAGGCCCTTTCAAATCCATCATCTCGATCAACGTCAAAACAGATCGTTGTGCAATTGTTCTGAAATATGTCGACTGGAGTCTTTCAGGTCCGAGTGAGTTGGATTCAGAGAAATGGGCGGATAGGCTTGGATGATGGTGGGTGGTGGGGCTAGACTGGTTAAATATACCATGTGATGATCGGTGTCAAACGTCGTGTTTAGTTTATTCAACAAATCAAAGCAGAAATAGGTAGGCTGGTGGAAAGGAGTGGGCAAAATGATTCGTGATGGTGCTTGAACATTACTAGGGAGTATACCTGTGACTATGACTGGTAGGTAAGCTGATAAGGTGTTAGGGAACACATTCTCCTACATAAGCAATAGGGGAGCAAAAAATCGGTGGCGTGGACGAAATGGAATGGGCAGGACAAGCAAGGATAGATTGGGAGGCGGACAGGGAGGACCGATGTACTCTGAGAAAAACTGGTGTTGTGTGAGGGGTGGCGTTCGCGATATGAAGGAGATAACCCATAGCAAGTGAGAGTAGGGGATTTAGTATAAGCAGGATTAGGTAGGCGGAGAGTTGTGAGAAGGACGGGCCTGGATAGTGGCTGATGGTGGGAGAGGGTGAGAAGAAGATGGGTGTTGTAGGTTTTACTGCATAGGTGTGGTAAAGGTGTAAATCAATTCTTTTATTCTTTCTCGGGAAGAAGAAAGAAAAATAAAGTAACCACACGTCGTTCTCATTCACTTGGCATCTGATGAGAGAGAGAGAGAGAGAGAGAGAGAGAGAGAGAGAGAGAGAGAGAGAGAGAGAGAGAGAGAGAGAGAATTATTATATACACCCGGTGATGCCACCTCCAGCTCCTTCACCACACTTACATTAAAGGTCAACGCGCACAGGAATTATTTTTATCAGAGTTAGAATAATCTATCTCTCCCTCTCTCTCTCATGTGATGATAATGACGATGATGACGACAGAAACATATATTTACAACGAAAAAGACGAGCAAACAGTCAAATGGACAGAAAAAAATAACGGGAAAGGCTTCACTGGACACAGAAGGATCAATGGGATGGAAGAAGACCGTAAGGACGGGAAATGACTGTAACGACGGAATACGATCGGACGGAGGAAACAGAATATATGGACAATAAAGGAAAAGAACAGTAAGGGTAGAAAAAGTAATGTAAGTATAGATTAGGAGAGTAAGCGTGGAAAGGGAAGCTAAGAACGGAAAAAGCCTAAATAAGCATAAAAATATCTCACAAATGGATAAAGATCGTTGGGAAAATAAGCAGTGCATTAACAGAGGAAAGACACGAGCTACTGGGCAAGCAGACATGGCCTTGGATATTTGTGGAATAAAAAAAGCTAAAACTATTCTGGATAAAAGATGATGGTGCATTGAAATCAGGGAGGTGTTAGCTGAAAGAGTTTGTTGCCTCTCTCTCTCTCTCTCTCTCTCTGCGGTTGTGGGCGCGTCTGTTTACCTGACAATGCACCCAGGTATCCGTGTGTTTGAACTGCCGTTAGGAGATGGACAACTAGCTACCCCGACAGACAGAAAAGATGGAAAGATGACACGAGAGAGATGAGCACAGCAGACCAACCCAACACCTGGGGTATACTAAGAGAGAGAGGGAAAGGGGGAAGCAGCAGGCAGTGGCTTTTATGTCGCAGTCTCCCTCTCCTTCGCCCTCAATTATGCCGGCTAATGTTTATGGCGGGCTGGATCCAATCGCCACAAATCCGAGTTAGCCGTGTGTGGGTCTGGGGGTAACCTCGTAATGCGCCTTGATGTGTGCTACTGAATTACAATCAAGTGGCCACCGGTGATATATGGACACGCTAGACTGACGCTCGGATGGATGGATGTTTGACACTCAAGACATATTCTCTCTGTCTGTCTGTCTGTCTGTCTGTCTGTCTATCTCACACACACACACACACACACACACACACACACACACACACACACACACACAATTCTTGTCATACGTATGCACACACATAAGAGTGGATGGACTGGCAGTTAAACAGATTTACTCTACACACACACACACACACACACACACACACACACACACACACACACACACACACACACACACACACACAATTCCAATACCATACATACACGCGTGTCATACAGAAGAGTGGATGGATAGGCACTTAAACATATATTATGTATTCACACAAACACACAAGTACATACAAACATGCGCGCGTGTGGGCAGTCTCTCTCTCTCTCTCTCTCTCTCTATCTCTCTCTCTCTCTCTCTCTACCTTGGGGTTCCTTAAATCTTACTGAACAATGTTATGAGATAAATCAGAAGTTCACAAATGGCTCGGCTAACTTTGAGCAAAAAGAACTTTCACTACAGTATCAATAAATTAATCTTAAAACTTTTATGAACAGAATTTAAAAGAAATAAAATATATATGAAAAAGTGTAACAGTGGGGAACAAGAAGCTAAGAGAGTGCGTGTGGTGTACAGTCTGTGATAAAAATTGGCTTAACATTTCGCCCCTTGTAATTTTCCCTTTTTCTCTGTCGACTTGTATTCCTAAGCTGAGAGTTCTTGTGTGTGTGCCTGCTCATACAGTGGACAGTGCTTTGTGATATTATGCATCAGACGAGAAAAGTGATGGACATGCCATAAATGTGTAGTACATGCTGTGGTTTGGTGGCCAACTTTCTGGCACTGACCCTGACTTGTGTCGGGAGCTGGGAGATAACTGGGGGTGAGTACTGGGATGTGGGTGAGGAGTGTTGTGGGGGTGTGGATGTGGACTGTGGCAGGGGTGTGGGTGGAGAGGGAAGAGGGTAGAGCGTGATAGGCCACAGGGACTTGATGGACTCACTCCACCTGGAGGGTCCTCCAGCTAAAGGTCAGGTCGGTCAATCTGTAAGTCGCGCACGGAAGCAGTCATAATTCAGGTGAGGGAGGATATGATTACTCGCGAAATCGTTCAAACATTTTCCAAATATTTATATATACAGTACACTGTGTGTGTGTGTATATATATATATATATATATATATATATATATATATATATATATATATATATATATATATATATATATATATATTAAGGACAGATATATAGATAAATGAACGACAGTATATGTACAACGTCATTTGCATCATGCAGTAATATTATCACCTTATGCAGTAGCGCTTAAAGACACGTTTTCGCGTGCTCTCCCAATGTCACGAAGCCCGAAAGACTTGCCAAGGTTAGTAATTAAATAATCAGTAGCGGGAGGATGACTGGTGGTGGGTGATAAAACTGTAAGAAGGAAGGGGAGGGGCACAGAGGAGACGAGAGAAAAGAGCTGGTAAAATAGATAGGAAGAGCACAAGGGAGAATGAACCTTTTCTTGAATATATTTGATTCTTGTTGCCCTAAGATAAGTTGAATCCACCTTAAGGAAGAAATCTCATAATGCTAGGCTTAGAAAAAATCTCAATTAACTCTTACAGTATGATGGAAAAATATAATTAGTTTTTCTTGCTTCGAGATGATCTTATCAGAATTAAGATGATATTAAAGGGCAACCCTACACCGATGTTCAGGTTTGATATTAGAGCAGGAGAGAGAGAGAGAGAGAGAGAGAGAGAGAGAGAGAGAGAGAGAGAGAGAGAGAGAGAGAGAGAGTGTGTGTGTGTGTGTGTGTGTGTAGCAGTAAGAGAAGAGGTGATGGAATGAGCGGGCAGGGAAAGAGGAGTGAGAAGGGGGGAAGAATGGAGTGGAGAGGGAGAGAGAAGAGTAGGGTAGTGAGAACAGAGGTGAGAGTAGAGTAGGGAGTAAGAAGAGAAAGGAGGAAGAGAAGTGAGTTTGGTACTGAAAGAAAAGGAGTGGGGGGACGGACAAAATAGAGCAGGGTAGTGGGAGGAGAGTGGAGGGAGAGGGGAGAGTAAGGTGGCAGAGCAGAGGTGAGCAAGGAGGATGGTAAGAGGAGAAAGGAGGGGGGGAGAGGAGAGAAAGAAGAGAGAAGCAGCGGAGGACACTATGAGGTGAGGGCAAAGAGAGGGAGGATAAGGGAGGGGAAGGAGGGACGAAAGGGGAGGAGAGGGATGAGAGGGTAGATTAAGGCAGTGAAATAAGGATGTAAGGAGAGAGGACAGTAGGGTGGTAGAAGGTGGACTGGGGGAGTGAGCAGAGATGGAAAGGAGAGAGGAGAGCTGAGGAATGAGAAAGGGGAGCTAAGAGAGAGGAGGGGGATGGAAAGGGAGGGGTAAAGAGGAGATTAAGATGGTTAAAGAATAGAGATGGAAAAAAAAAAAAAAAAGGAGAGGGAAGGGAGGGAGGGACGGTGAGTAAAGGAGATGAAAGAAAATACGGGAGGGGAAGAAGGAAGAATATAATATCAGAAGAGAGAGGCTAAGGAGGGGCAAGAGGAAAGAATGACACACGGAGAAAGCTGAGGATAAAGAAAATGGAAAGAGGAAGTGAACTGTAAAGAAAGATAATCAAACTGCGTAAAAGAAGAGTGCAAGGTAAAAGATATGGATACTAAAATCAACAGGAAAGGTATGTGAAGTGAGGAAAGATTATGAAGCAATCATCAGGATATCAAGTAATGTGGAAAACATCAGGTAAAGGTGTGTGAAGTGAAAAAAAGGATAGGAAGAAATATGGGAGATACAAGAGAAATGTGGAGAATAACAGGGGAAAAAATATTATGTGTCAAGAAAGGAAAATGTGCGAACAGAAGGAAGAAATGGAAGGTGTATGTCAGAGGAGGAAAAGATAAGAAACAAAAAAGAAGACGTGCAAGAAAGGTGTGGAGAATATGAAAGTAAGGGAAGAGAGGAAAACGAAAAGTGTAAAAAGGGAGAATAGCAGAGGAAGAAGTAAAGGGAGGAAAGGATAGAAAAGAATAAGGGAAGTCGAAAAGAGGAGAAGTGTCCCTGATATAGTGGAACCGGGCTCCCCCTCCACAAATTTATCCCGCCCCAAACACCATCAAATGGGGGAGGGTTCAGTGGCGCGTCAGAACTGCTACTTCATGGTTTTTAGATCCAACTAGGAGGGGCGGGGGGAGGACTTCCATACACCAGTCAAGTAATAGAAGAGTTAAGAGGAGGGTTGGATAGATATGGGCACAAACGGTGAGACAGATGATAGCAGTAGTGGTAATTACTGTAGTAGAATGGTTTAAGTTAGGAAGCAGATAGGATAGATACAAAGCACAGATGCAGATGAAAACAGTGATAGTTATAGGTGGTCCACAGCATGTTATGGGGAGGAAGCAACAGATACAAAGTACAAACAGTGATGCAGAAGATACTGGTAGTAAACATTGGTATGACAATCACAGCAGGGTTAGGAGGAGGGTAGTACACAAACAAGGGCCCACCTTTTCGTCTGATTAGAACGCATTGCTGCATCTCTTCCTTATGCAAATTAGTTTGTTATCTTGTGTTTTATTTATATTTTTTATTACCTACATATAAGGCACACATACAGTAACATACGGGATGAGTGACGCTCTCGGTGCAAGAGGTGATAAGAATGAGTTGCTAGGGAGCTTTCTTAACCCACGATAATACGGCCCAGAACACAGCCGGTGAAACAGAGGCTAATGAAAGTAGGCAGTGGTATGGTGTAGCTTTGGTTACTTGATTGTTGCATACAGGCCTTCATTCTTAGTCCGCCCATGATGCCAGTACTAAACCGACCAAGCCATCTAGTCGCCATGCACCAACCACACACCTCTACCCTATCCTTTCCTGTTTTGTTATTTTTTAGGGCTTTTGCCGTTGTGACTTCTATTTATATGGGATATTTATTTTTTTTCCACTAGACCCATTCGTTGCCTCCCCGCCCAGCCGCCCAGTGGAGATGGTCACTAAAATCCTGTAAGTTACGACAGGTCTGAGTTCTATGGTCGCTCTTTGGCCCATTGCGTGGGACAGGGGGCCGTTGTGTGGAGAGACGCCATAAAACAGAGACGAAATACATCCGCGTCACGAATAGGAAATCAATCTGCCATTATCAGCTAATGTGACGTAAGTGTCGTGGTAAAGGTCACGGTGAATGAAACGTCCCTGGATTATTCACATATGTATTCCTTGGCTGCCTCAGAACTCTCGCTCCATGGCTTTTCAGTCCACCAGAAGGATCTACAGTACCTCAACTTCAGCCTTTTTGAATATGAAAATGAGGGTCATCGGACAATCCTGCAATCTAGTGTTATAAGATGTGATAAACATCGACTTGAATCCCCTCATCTGCTTATAAATGAGACACCAGACTTGCGCCGTATTTATAATGGATCCAAACCAATTCTAAGGATGAACAAAACAGTAGTTAATTTTTGTAAGATGTAATTTGCTTAACTGCATTTTTTCACTAACATAGTCACCCTAGCCTGGTTGTCAAATGTTCAGTAGTTGTCTCAGTGAATATGAAAGTATATAAACCAACATTCTTATGCACAACTCTGGCTCTTAGGAAAGTTCGTGAATACAACACCACGATGGCCCTGGAGGAAAGGTGAGGAACGGAGAGGAAGGAGAAGCCTCTCGACTGGTCCCACAGTTTATATGGGACGGGGAAGGTGTTCGCGGCCATATATAGAGGTGTTACGGCGGGTGTTTGTAAGGCACCTCAGCCCCGCCACCCGTCACGCAACATGAGACCAGTTATGTAATCTTAAGGGTCTGGTGGGCTCCTACCTGCACCTGCCCACCTTGTGCTCGTTTCCCATAAAACACACATTCACCTTTGGGCAAATGGCTTGGTCACACTTAAATCTGATTTTACTGTTAGTGAATCTGACCATTTCATACAGTGACGTCTTTTTAAAGTTTATCTTGCTACGCCAATCGCTTTTTTTTTCATTTTAGGAGAAAGCACTTGGGATGCAAGGGTTAAGAGTAGTCACAGCAGCCATACACTGTGTACTGTCAAAATTACATACATATTATATGTATATATATATATGTATATATATATATATATATATATATATATATATATATATATATATATATATATATTATATATTACGGGATTAACAACATAAGGCTCACGGCCGGCACCTGTGCATTATGATATACCAGTACTATCTTCCACATGAATCTTCACAAACTTGAACAGCGAATTATATACCACTCCAACTGAGTGAAGAATTACAATATACTACACGTATAAATGTACTTCCTCTTTCTTTACAGTCATGAATAGATTTCATACACATTATTCCCATACATAATACTACCGCAAGCAGGTTTGTCAACAGTCCCATGCCACGAGTTTTTCTCATTCCTCCCGAACACCACATAGTATCGTTCCATCTCACACTATTTTGTTGTGTGGTTCATATTATCACATAAAAAAATGCAACAACTGTCGTTACAGCCGGCAGAGAAATGTCAACAAACTTTCCATCGTGACAGTATACCCAAACAGTTCAAGTCGGGTAAAGACAACACATCAGGGTCCGTCACCCCGTCAACTTAAGAGGCAGGTCCGTCCCTCTTGGCGATGTGTTTTGCATATTATGCCTTATTACTCTCTTCTATGTTATCAATATACATTTAAAATTGACATATACTATACAAATAACATACAAGAATTTATTAGTGAACAGATACATACTGGAAAGGATAAGGTGTTCGAAAGCCTTCTAAGCTGACGAGAATACAACACCTACGGTTACATAGTTAGCATACACGCTTTGTTTGATCTATGCAATTTATATAGAGATTAAAAAAGATAAAATAACATACTGCAGAACAATTAGGTGCGATGATAAAAAAATCTCGCAAAGGGGGAGGTACTACTGACCTTTCTAAGCTGCCGAGAATACAAATCTAAATTTGTAAGCGTCACCTGGGATTGTGTGTTTACTTAACATGCTTCCTCTGTGACCTGTACGGTCTATATCGATATTAAAGACACAAATAACATACGAGAGAACAGTAAGGTGCAGTAAGAAAGAGGTAGAAAAAAGAGCGGAGCTGAAGATATTACAGGCACACAAACCATAGGCTCGTAGCTTAGGAGGCTATCTGACACTTCTTCCTCATCAGTGTACAGTACTTTGCAAACACCAAAACATTCTCTCGTATATTTTTGGTATCTTTCTAATATCGACAAAGATTGTATAAATATAAACGACAAGCCTACAAACCCACTATACACCGAAATAAACTGGTCAGGATGAAGTGCTACAAAGCCTCCAATAAGCCAGAGAGAATACATGCCTGGGTTTAGGGGCGCCACCTGTGTATTTACTTAGCATACTCTCTCTCGCCCGCCGGTCTCTTGATTACCATATATTCCGACTGTCAATTGTGGCCCGCTGATTGCCTACCCCGCCGCCCCGCACGCCAACAGATCTTCCCAGCCCCGCGTTAGTCTGGAAATTGGCAATCTTCACTGTGCAAATGAGATTTTCTGAGGGCTTAAAGATTGCGTGGTTCGCTGTCTTGGTTTATCGGAAGAGAGGACTGCGGAATGATGGTGAAGACTGAGAAAACAGAGAGATGGGAGCTCATGATATACTCACGGCCAAAAGTTATCTCTACATATATTCACCTACAAGCGCCAGAATCTGAATCAGAAAAAAACTGGAGTCTCGAGAGAGGGGACTGCGGGGTGACGGTAAAAACTGAGAAAACAGAAGTAGGTGTTGATGGTACACTCACTGCAAGGAATTCATCTCTGCTCATTTATACTCAGCTACAATCGTCGGGGATCGCTGTCTTGGTTTATCGGATGAAAGGAATGGTAGATGAGGGTGAGATATGGGAAGTAGTAGTAGATGTTGCTCCACGCTCATTTGAAACGTAAACCCGCTGGAATGCAAGCTTAAGCTGATCTGCAGTTCACCATCCTCCTTTGACGGAGAACGGAAGTAATCGAGGGACGTTTGTTTAACCAGGCAGTAGAGCGACCTGGTTTATCGGTGCCGCCACATGAAGGCGTTCCTCTCCAGCATTGAGAACTGGAAAGACAGAGATAGGCATTGATGATACACTGATAGTCAAAAGTTTCTTCCTACTCATGCCCATCAACAAGCGTTCAGGGTCGGAAATGGGCCATAACCCTTTAAACAGAAATGGCGAAAGGGAAGGCAAACCCGCATCTTTAACCATAATTTTTGAAGCACGTGACGAAAACATAGCTTGCCTGATTTCTCTCCACCGTACCTTACCGCACCGTATATCGTGGGTCCGGTTGATTAAATCTGATTACAGGCAGCCGATAAATATTACCTTTAAAAATGAGGGACTTGCCTACATCATTACCTTCTTTGTTTCAACCATTTCAGCCCCAGGACATCTTTCATATTTTATTCTTGCTATCTCCAGATGATTTGATTCAGCTACAGAGAGCGCACCTAGCAGTGATGGGCTTTTAGAAAGTTTTCTCGAACCCCAACAGTTCCAAAAACCTCTCATAAACATAATAAATCATATATACACAGAAAGAATGACTACAAGACATTCTCGGGCTGAATCATTTATAATATGAATGTACGGAACAGGTGAATCCGTCACTTCTCCCTTTTCTCCAGCCACTCTCTTATTACTGGATTTATAGATGCTTGAAAGTTACGTACTGGACTGAGGTGCTTAACATCATCTTCCGTATGTGATGATGCACCCCAGTCCACTATGTCTTATTCAAACATCTATGAAGCCAGACATGAAACACAGGATATGCGAACGGATTTTGTATTGTATTTGATACGCTGAATGAACCTGAAATCTGAGTTTCGTTTCCGGACAGTAACTGGCAGCAAACGAAACAGTTCCATAAATAAGTTCCGAACCCCTGTGCATGTCGCTGAGTATGACAAGAGGGATGACTGACAGTGAACGATACAGACTCCCGGCCGCACAAAAGCCATTGTCATACGCCGGGGAACACAATAAACTATTTAAAATGCATTAAAACACCCAGGCTACAATATCCAAAATACACCAAAATGAAACACTAAAAATAATATATAATTCATTCAAAGCATCCGAAGGAGGCCAGCTCAAGGCATCACGGAAACGCGCGAAAAGGGTCATGAAGCCTCTTCCTTCCTTCAGTACAGCGGCGTCTACTGTTCTTCATTCTTGTTATCGTCACATGATTTAAATCTGTTTAGGGAAGAATTTTCGCCCTCAATAAATCCTCAATACCAGAAACCCTTTTTATGTCGAATAAAATCACCTGGTGGCAGTCTGATAACAATGTAAAAGTCGCCATAGTCAGTCTGCAGGAGGGCTCAGTCGAGCTGCTGTCTGCCTTCTTGTGTATTACACGCCTTAGTGTCTGCCGTGATGATGCTTCCATGTGAGGTTTGCCTGTTTGCCTGAGTGTTGTGGTGCCTACGCAGAGACACCTGTGACTACCTGAAGGGGACCTGCCTATCAAACTGGGTATCAACAGCGGCCGGGCAGCGTTAATCGCTCAACACCAAAATAAGCCTCTTACTACGCAGTCCATGCCGGCATAAAATCCCATTTTTTCACAATAGCTAAATTTTCTGTGTTTCTCCCTCTTCATTCGGTAACATTTTTTAACAAGAGAAAAAGCATGGTCAAGTAAGCTTTTAAAAATGAGCTTAAATTACCAAAGACTGCACGCTGAATTCACCAGGACTTGAGCCAGCACTGCAGAGGACGTACAAAAGAAATATTATAGTATACTGCTTATATACAGTTTTGCTCTTCATGATCAAAGCAACATTCTGAACAACATAATTCTCCCTCCCTCCCACGTACAAAAGAAATATTATAGTATACTGCTTATGTACAGTTTTGCTCTTCATGATCAAAGCAACATTCTGAACACCATAACTCTCTCTCCCTCCCCTTCTAAATTTTGAACACAGGATTTACCCATTTTACATACAGGCATATCTTGTCTATGACTTTTAACTCAGGTCAACTGAAAATCGCTGGTGTCGCATGCACCAAGTTCGTGCATATACAAAGTGCACTATGCACTAAAGAACCCTTGTGCACATCCCTGAACTTTGGGCACATAATCCTAAATGGGTGATTCCCTATGTCAAACAGAGGGACAGTTTCATTTCTGCACAAAAAGTGCCCCTCTATCAGTGAAAAGAAGTCACCATTTAGTGGCTGAATCGGTAGAGAGGCGGCCTGCAGTCCTACAGGACCCAAGTTCAAATCCCCGTGGGGGAGGGAACAGTTTAAGGATTTAAATTTCTTAAAAAGCAGACTTTTCTGATCTACCAGATGACCCCGCCGACATGTCATAAAAATACCCCCGCTAATACCAGTACACCAGTCCTGTATGAGACAGCCCTAGCATATATTCAATATAGATGGTGGGTGTTAGCGCCGAAGTGGTGACATGAGGAGATGTAGGAGGACTACTGGGCCTCTAGGAGGACTACTGGGACTTGGGAATAGGCCCTGAAGCCTTTGTCCAGCGTCGGACACTTAAAAAAAAAAAAAAAAAAAAAAAAAAAAGGGAGGGGGGTAAAGTTATTATGTGAATGAGACTACGCGCAAAGTAACGTATACCACATCCCTACATGTGGATGAGGGGCACTTTGTGCATAGGTACTTTGTGCATGCATGAACTTGGTACAGTACATGTTGCACAAACAGAGCTTAACAGGTTATTACTGTAATATCCAGAGTACTGAGCTAGAATAAGGTACAAGTACGTCCGCAACCCACAGTTTCTATTAACCCTATGCTTAAATAATAACCAGATTTCAGCCTCTCTAGAGTGCAACAAGTAACAGTGTCAAAGCAAACTGTTCCTCATGCTGTGTAACAAAGCGTACAACTCGCAACTGAATCCCTTCAGACCGTTAACGTATTTTTTTTTACTGTTATGTTTGTTACAGCCAGAGATTTTATTCATCTTAGGAAGGGGCTGTATCTAACACGTCCAGTTCAATGTCTAAAAAAAAAAGAAAGTAAAAAAATAATGAACACGACTGAAGTGAAGGGGTGAGGAATGACCAACAAGTGTTCCCTCGGTGTAACACCCTGACCACAGCTTCCCTCCAGCCAGGAACAGGATTAACCCCTTCACTACAATGATGTAAATTAATTGTACTCTTGCCGCCTTCAAACGATTCATTCGGCTCTGGAAAGCTGTAGAAATGGATGGGTTAGATATACCCTTCATTAATCCCTTCACTACAGGGTATCCCCTCAATTAAATGAAAATATTCTAGTGGTAGAGAGAGAGAAATGAAAATTGTCCTCGGCCTGAAGGTGCTAAAGGGTGAGCAGAAGGTATGGTTCGCCAGAGTGCACTTAGGGACGAGCATCCGACACTGTCCCGAGACCCTGACCTGCGATAGATTACTTCAAACATTTTTTTTTTTTCTTATGCTAGGAAGACGGAACCAAAGGCCACGAGCCCGCAATAACTGTTCCTTCCAAGAGAAAAACAAAATACAAGAGAGAGCCAAATTCAAGCTCCGATCATTTCAAGATGCCTGGACACACTGCGTTTGAATGATTGGAGATCATACCTAGCAGGAAATACAGACAGAGGGAGACAGTTCCAGAGTTGACCTGTTGCATAAATGAAGGACTGGGAGTAACGGTTATCTCTTGCATTAGAGATGAGAATTTGCTGCTAGACGGGTGCTACGTGCCCGTCGTAGAGGTGGAGGAATGCAAGCAGACAGTTCAGAGGAGCAGTGACCATTGAAGTAGCGATGGAGAAGAAATAAAGGGGCAACAGTGCGGCGAAGAGACAGAGGTTGAAGGAAGCCAGTAAGAGGAGAGTTAATGAGAGGAAAAGCCTTTGACTCCACCCTATTGAGAAGAGCTGTATGTGGGGAGCCTTAACACACATGAGAGTTGCACTCTACACAAGGGTGGATAAAACCCGTGTTTAGAGTCAACAATTGTGGAGGGGTAAAGAAGGAACTGAGTCGGCTTAGCACACCTAATCTCTTGGAAGCTGATTTTACAAGAGATATAATATGATCTTTCAAAGATAAGTCCCGAGTGAATGAAATCCAAAGCATGTTCAAGGATGATGCAGGATTAAGCTGAATATTATTAAACATTAGTGGGTACACCTGTGGAAGAGTCTGACGGGTTGATGGGTGTTAGAACTGAGTCTTTGATGTATTAAAAACAACAAAATTATTTTTACCCCAGTCAGAGATACAAGCCAAGTCAGACATTAGGTGTGCCACAGCCTCATCCCTTGTTTGTTGAAGTAACTGCTGAGATGGACATTAAGGGAACCGAATGGAGAGGTTAAAGGTGGAGTCATCAGCGTACGTGTGGATAGGGTCAGATGTAAAACTTAGAAGGTTACTGATGAATAAAAGCAAAAGAGTTGGTGATAGGACAGAGCTCTGAGGAACACCACTGTTGATAGATCTAGGAGAAGGACGATGGCCGTCTACAGCAGCCGCTATAGAACGACCAGAAAGGAAGCTATAGATGATGGCACAGATAGTAGGAGAGAAACCATAAGAGGGCAATTTGGAAATTAAAGATTTATGCCAGACTCGATCAAAAGCCTTTGAGATGTCAAGTGCAATGGCAAAGCTTTCGCCAAAGTCCCGAAAGGAGGACGACCAGAAGTCTGAAAGGTAGGTGAGAAGATCGCTAGTGGAGCGTCCCTGACGGAAACTATACTGACGATCAGAAAGAAAGTTGTGATAGGAAAGACGCTTTAAATTTTTTCTATTAAGAATTGACTCGAAAACTTTTGAGATACAGGATGTTAAAGCAATTGGACGACAGTCAGAAGGTTGGGAATGGTCACCCTTCTTTGGGACTGGCTGAATGAGAGTAAACTTCCAGCAAGAAGGAAAGGTACAAGTTGATAGACAAAGGCGAAAGAGTTTACCCCATTGCTGCCTAAGTCTTAACGCTTCCACAAACTTTGGTTCAGATCAGATACAATCTTTTAAAACTGACTTTGTCAACTGACCTTGACCTTTGACCTTTCCCTGCGACCTTTCACCTTTGATTGACTATTTTCAGAAGGAACTCTGTATCTTTATTTCAACCTGAAACCTAAAACCTTCCATTAGTTTAGCCTAAACAGAATACACTCTGTTTAAGATGATCTTGCCATCTGAACTTAGCCTTAGTCTAAACTGTTCTAAAACACAAGAGAGCAACCTTTTGGGTGATCCTCGACTCACCTACTAAATTTGAGTCTAATCAGATCAACACTGCTTGAATTTTTTTAACTAACACACAAACGGGTCGAATTTTGAACTTTTCCTGTGATCTTGGAAGCTGACTGATTATGCTCAACTCTGAATCACTTAATGCTTGTCTTACCCCTTTCATTTCCCTCAAGTTTGGTCTAACAGGAAAAAAATGTTTAAGGTGACTTTGCTCAACGAGAATCTGACCAAGCCCTTATGACCTTGATCTTTGACCTGGTGTTCTCAGATTTGTTCCTTGGTTAACCCTTGATCCTTCCACCAAGTCTGATTAAAATCGGATAAAAACTATTTGAGTTAGACTTGGTTTAACTCACTTGGTTAAA